>NW_017731390.1:3286272-3301156 GCF_001890085.2 Hipposideros armiger
GCGGCACCGGCGAGCGGCGCTGAGGACCAGGCGACGGGCAGGAGGGTGAGGCCGGCGAGCGGCGCTGCTGGGGCGAGGGGCAAGGAGGTCCGGGGGAGCGGCGCTGGGGGACGGGGGACTGGCACGGGGGGCACGAAGGCGCCACTCGGGCAGGCGGGGATGGTGAGGGGCACGGGGGGGCCGGGGAGTGGCGCTGCGACAGCGGCGAGTGCCTCTGGCCTGGAAGAGAAGTAGGACCAAGGTCAGGCAGGAGACAGTGGCGGGAAGAGAGGTCAGAACTGGGGAGCCAGGTGCTGGCCTGCGACTAAAGCCCACCCACTCTCCTCCTAGCGCTAGTGAAAAAAGGACGAGGCAGGGGGAAAGGAAGCGGAGGGTGGCCCAGGATGCAGGATAGCAGCCATAGCTCCCCCACCGTGGGGTCCAGCTCACCGCCACTCCGGGCCTGCTCCTGCAGCAGAGTCCTCAGAATCCTGCCCTGCAGAGAACTCAGCTCCCGAAGCCGGCCTAGTTCCTCTGTCAGTTCTGTGTAAGCCAGAGCCAAATTCACCCTGAAGAACACCAAGCCCCCCCCCCCACAGGTCACAGCCGGACCCCTGCCTGCCCTGACCCTGAGGTCAAAGGGCAGGGAATGGGGTAGAGGAGAAAGAAAGTGGGTTTACTGTAATAGCTGTGGAGCAAGAACTGGCTCTGCCCAGGCATCTCCTCCCCTCCATGGCCCTCCTAGCCCAACTGCAGAAATCCCCTTGGGCTTTAAGGTCCACCTTAAATGCCACCTCTTCCAGGAAGCCTCTCACTCCTCCCAGTGAAAGGTACCTGGGGCTAGGACAAAGGTTCCCAGACTGTGGGCTGGGGAACTCAGTGATTCCCAGAGGTCCTTGAATCCATGTGTCACAGAGCACGGTCTGCGGCCTAAACACATCTCACACAGGTATATGTGAATGTTTCTCTAATCTGTGCAGAAGCTGTGGTGACGAATAAAACAGATGCATCAAAAAGCTGCACTGGGGCCGGCCGAGTGGCGCGATGGTTAAGAACTCGCTTGGGATGCCAGAGGGCCCCGGTTCGGATCCCACATATGAGGGCCAGTGACACTACCCTCCACAGCTAAGATGCTGAACAACAGCTCAACCTGGAGCTGGGCTGCCATGAGTCGCCGGCGACGGCGTAGGCTGCAGTCCCTGTGGCAGTGAGTTGCCATGGGCTACCGTATGTAGCCAGCAGCCAGCGTGAGCGGCCAGCAGCCGCAGTGAGCGGCCGTCCAGAAGCCGGCGACTGATCTGCCTCGCCAGAGAAGAGCACAATGATGGTGCCAACTTGGGCCAGTGAAGCGACATCCTCCACAACTAGATTGAAGAACAAGACGACAGCAACTTGTCTGTTCCCCTTCCCCCAATTCCCCAGCACTGTTCACATTCCCCCAATTCCCCCAATAAAAATCTTAAAAAAAAAAAAAAAAGCTGCACTGAATTTATAGTAGCTTTTGTCAGTGTGAATTTTCTCAAAAAGCACATACTAAAAGTGGAAACGTACTCTATGTGTTGGGGGCAGGGGGTCCGTGAAGAACCCTCACCTTTGAAAGGTTGGGGACCTCCGTTGCACAGCCTAAGAAGAGGCCCATGCTGTAACTGAAGAACATGGCCTCCTGCCTTACTAAAGGGGCCAATTGATAAACTTGAACCCAAGTCTGCGCAGTTCCAGGCCCATTGTCCTTGCTTCCTCCTCAAAGCTGCCTCTGAGCTCCTTTCAACCTTGCTTTTCTCAGGTGCTCCGGGGAATCCTTGATGCAGAGATCTCTGTGAACAGCTGTTATGCACCACACACCTTCAGGGGGCGACAGTCACATTGAACACTTACCAAAGGTTGCCCTGTTCTGGAATTTCACTGGAAGCTCCTCAAAGGCGAGGATTATATCCCTGTATTTCTAGTGCCAGCACCTTGTCCAGGGCCTGGTACCCAGCAGATGTTCAGTAAGTGAATCATGAATTAAGCCTCTTCATCCATTTTTCTTTCTTCTTCCCTTTCTTCCTCTACTTCCTGCTCAGACCTCCTGGGCACCTACCCTCATGGAGCTGGAACAGATCCTGAGCTTGGCAAAGACTTTACCCGCTTTCTTTTCATGTCTCGTTGGGTCACTTTGACCCAGAGCCTCTGAAGGTTATCACTCTCAGCACTGCCCTTCCCCTCTCTCTCACCCTGGTCTGCACACCTCCAGGGAGCCCTTCCTGACCTCACATGAGGCTCCACGATGGCCTTGGGTCACTGCCTTCATCTCTGTTCTGGGCTTGAACAGAGCCTGGGAGGTGGAGGTTTTGGTTTTCTTGGGTCCAAGTCCAGAAGGGACTCTGGAACTTCGTGGAAACCAGCTGGAGGGAAGTGGCAGGCAGAGGCTCAGCCACTCCAGATGGATCTCTTCACAGGGGAGGCCCTTTAGCCCCAGGAGCTGTAGGATCCTGGGCACGAATCAGGTGCAGGGTTCTCCAGACCCTGAGGGCCCTGCCCCCATCCCATGGTAATAGATGTGTGAGAGAGGATGTATGTGGATAGGAGGGAGTGAAGGTAGGTGTAAGGCCAGTATGAGTGTGAGGAACAATGTGAGTGAGTGAGCGGGTGTGTGTGTGTCTGACCCCAGAGGAGAGCTGAAGGGAAGTCGTGAGGTTAGTTTAGAGCTTCAGAGGGCAGGAAAAGCTGAGGTGCATAGGGTAGATAATGACTGAGCTCCCTCGCTCTCTCTCTCTCTCCGCTCACTGGCTGGCTGTCTCTTACTAATCCTGGGGCAGAGCTGGGTGGTGGGGGAGACAATGGCCCCTCCCACAACAGAACTATTTTTAACCTACTTGAAAAGCCAAATTATTGCAAACAGGCTGGGATTCTGGTAGACAAGCCTACTGCTTAGAGGGGGAGAGTGCTTACTACCTATCTGATGGTGGGCAGGGATGGACAGGAGCAGAGGAAGGAGTCCTTTTGGGAACCCTTGCCCAGGTGCTGCAACCCTCACTCCCATTACATCTCAGCCCTTGTGTTTGCTAATTGTGTCCCATGTCCCTCCACTATCATCTTATGGGCCTGTGGGAAGAAATGCCACCTCCCTCATCAGACAGGAGGGGTCCAGTCTGCATATCCCACATTAAACTGGGGACTCCCTAATGGAAGGCTCCCCGCTTCAGACCTGGGGCAATCTGAGGGTAGGAGCTGTGTCTCCCCCATCAGACTGGGGGTTTTTAGTGTATCATGTTAACCCCTCAGTGGTAGAGGCAGAAAGGGTTGTGGGCAGGGCACTGACCAAGTAGCCACATTTTCTCTCCCTGTCCGCAGTCACTGCTGTATCTCAGGCGACAGATACAGGTCATTGCCTTCACACCCTACCTTGGAGATCTCACCTGCCACACTCAGTTCCCAGATCCCTCTCTCTCCCCTGCTTGCCTTCCTCCCCCTGTCAGAAGCTAGCCCAGTTTCTACCGCCCCGCTCCTGGCGCCTTCCTCACAGCAAAACACACAGGGCGGCAGGACACGGAAGGAAGGAGTCCCTGGCCCAGTCCCTCTCACAGCTCTGACTGGGTGCCTGGGGCAAGCAGGGGCTGTCCTGATAGAGCCCCAGGCAGCACAGAGACCTCTGAGTCTGGACAAGGCGGTGGGACCTGACCTCTCGATGCCCTGTGGCCCTTTGGGACCTCCCCCTTCATCAGACAACTCTCCCTACCTCAAGATGCATAGATCCAGGCTGCAAAATATGCTAACGACCTGAATGACTCACATTAGAAAACACTGCCAATTCAGTGGAAAAAAATCTCAACTTCACAACACAACCAAGAGTTGCACACGTGCACCTGAATGCACATTGCATTTCCTGGCTTCCTGGCCCATACCTGAGTGCTATTTTCCACCCCTGTGACCGTTCAGGAAGGATGGGTCAGGTGAACGGTAGCAGATGGTTGCATTTGGGTGCTTCTTTATGGCTTAAACTATGGGGGAAGTTTCTGTCTGCATCTTTCAGAACCTGGGAGGGATCCAGGGAGAAAAGGATCACAGATAATGGGTATGAACACCTATCACAGGCTAGGCATTGTGCTAAAAGCTTCACTTAATCTTCACAACAACCTTACCGTGTTGCCACTATTATCTCCATTTTACAGATGAGAAAACTGAGGCTTCCAGAGGTTAAGTCACTTGGCCAAAGTCATAAAGCCTAGTAGTAGTGGAGTTGCTGGAACAGGAGCTCTGGCCTTCTGGACTCTAAAGTCCAAGCTACTCACCACTCAGCTATATCCTGCCTTCCAAAAAAGCACCAGGAAAGAGGGGGAAAGGAGGGATGGGAAGGCAGCAGAAGGAAAAGGTGAGGAGGAAGAAGAGGCTGGGCACCTCCCCAGTAGCCTGGGAACCCCGAGCATCGCCTCACCTGCCCTGGGAGGGGAGAGGAAGGTGCCCGACATGTGTGGAAATGGAAGATCAGAGCTAGTGAGAGGCTGGCTCAAGGTCACAGAGCAGTGGAGATACAGAGCAGGGATTCAGACATGCTCTTGGCACTTCAGCCTGCTGAGCTGGCACCTTCAGAGGAGCCAGCGCGCAAATGGCAGAGCTGGCAGGAAGGAGGGCACCCTCTGCTGCAAATTTTTCCACCCTCCATTGACTTATTCTTTCATTCATTCTTTCCACGAGTAATTCAGGGATCTTCAAAATTCATCTGGAAATAATAATCTTCACTATTGTTGATAAAGCTACCGAGATGAGAAAGGTTAGAGACCCAAGTGTCCTCCTCTATAAAAGGCCTCTTTCTGCCCCAAACCAGCTGGGAGACACAGAGGCTTCCAAGTGCAGAGCCTATCCCAGGGAAGTTCACTGGGTGCCCCGTGCCTCCTGGAACTATAGTGAGGATACAGCAGGTTGGAATTTAGGCCAGAGTCGGCTCATGGGTTAGAATTAGGGATAGGCTTGAGGTCAGGATTAAGGCTGGGGCTAGGGTCAGATTAGGGCTGGGGTTGATAGTTCATTTTTGGTTAGGATTATAGATGGAGTTCAGGTTAGGATGCGGGCTAGGGTTAGAGTCTGGGGTGGGATCAGTATTAGGGTTAGAACTGGGGTCAGGATCAGAGCTGGCCATGTGTCAAAATTAGCGGCTGTCTCAAAATCAGGAGGAAGACAGAAATCCAACATTTCCAGTCCTTCCATCCTTGCCCATAGCTGCCCTCAGCTGCCCCCAGCCACCTCACCCATGTGGGTAAATTTAGGGACCAAACTTTCCACCACCCACAGGCACACCCAGCATCAGTCTTCCAGCCCGACCCTCGGGGAGGCGACCACAGGCACCAGGCCGTGGAGCGGACTTGAGGTTACAGACCAGGGAGAGGAAGAAGTCGCTTTGCAACAACCCAATGCTCCACCACTTCCTTTTGTGCGCCTTGAGCCCCTTCACGCTCCCCAACCAGCTATGACTTGTGGTCCACAGAGCCTGGCTCTTCATGGCAGCCCTGCCACGCTTCCAGAACAGCCAGATGTGCACTGTGTCTAGATATCCCCTATGCAGCCGAACTGAGCAGCTCCCAGAGAGGCTGGGAACCAGAGTCCTCGTTTAGGTGAGGGAAACACACATCCCAATTTGCCCAGGATTGTCCTGACTCACACTAGTTACCCCAGCATAATTAGTAATAGTGCCCCCTTTCACTTTCAAAAGTGATGAGGTTTGGTCAACACATCATCTAGTCACCCTTCCTATAAGGGCCTCCTATCTGAAGAGCCTGAACAAGAAAACCACCACACGGGTACCCTTGCCCCATTTGCTCAGGACCTGCTTGGTATCTGCACTGAACTTCTCTGATGGCTTAACTTCTTCGTACCTCAGTTTGCTCAGCTGTAAAAGGGGACAATACCTTCACCACGCTTATTGTGCAAATTAAATGAGATTTTATAGATAAAGTGCCTAGCACAGTGTCTGGCGTGGATGAAGAATCAAGGAAGTGCCTAGGCAATGGATGGGGAAGGGGAAACTGTTTTTGACACTTTTTTGGGGGACACTGGCTCAATGACTTGGGTTGAAGACAGAGGGGAGGATGGGAGAAGGCGTGGGTAAGAGCTGCTCTCTGCCTTCCTGGCAGGGAAAGGGTCAGAGACAGATTCAAAGTCCACCAATCCCTCAGACCACAATGAGGTGGGAGTGGTGGGGCCCCCGACTTCAGAGCTCCTCCCCACCTGCGGGGAGCCCCCAAGGCTGCAAGGACTCAGGGGTTAATTCCTGTGAGGACCGCAGGGTGCCCTGGCTGAAGGAAACTTGAAAGAAAGGAAGTAGGGAGGGTGAGAAGCGTGAAGGGGGAGGCCCTGGGCCCGCTGCTTCTGGGGCACAGAGGCTAAGCTCAGGGTACATGGGGGTCTCCGACTTCCGTCCTGACCCACCCCACACTGCCCTTGACCTCTGTGCAGTTTCCATCTTCTCTCTCCGAGTTCACACTTCTCCCCCACCACTAACCGCAGCCCACGCAGAGGCTTGTGGGCGGAGAGAGGGGTATGGGGGGTGGGCGGAAAAGGGCTCAGGCTGCAACACTGAGCCCCCCACGTTGGGGAAAAAAGAAAGACCTCTAGTTTTCCCCCTCATCACTCATACTGAGCCCCACGTCTTCTCATGTGGACCTCTCACGGATGAGCCCCTCCCTCCCTGGGCCCCCATTCCCCTCACTGAGCCCCTGCCCTCAGCCGTGTGAAACAGCCCCTCTCCACTCTCAGCACTGGCTACACCCTCAGAAAGACCTATGACTCTGAGGTGGGCCCAGAGGGGTCGGGCCATGGGTTCTGCACCTCCCATCTCAGCCGGGACACTCTTGGGGTCTTTACCTCCCAGTGTATCTTCAGGAGCAGGGTGGTCTTCACTCCTACCTTTGCTGTCATTGCCTTTGGCCCCTGAGTGACCCCCGGCAGCTCTTCCTCTGGGGCAATTTGTCCCCCTGGGTACTGGCCACCAGGTGCTAGGCTAGCCAAGCAGCAGGGAAATCTTGCCCAGAGGTTAGAACTGGAGGGTGACAGTCTGGTCCTGTCTGGGTGCCTATTTTCAGAGGAACATTGATGACCAGAGCTTGTGGGCCAGGGGCTGGGACGGGAGGGACTGGGAAACCTTGGAGCTGAGGCTGCCTCTCAGGCCGGACCCCTCAGCATAGGTAGGACCCACGGAGGAGAATTAATAGAGGCAGGAGCAGCGTGGGGATGAAGCGTATCTTAACAGCCCGGATTCCAGCAATAAAACTGGCTGCCCTGGAGGTGTCCAAACCGAGAGTGGGTGAGAACCTTTCAGGGACACAGAAGATTCCCATAGGACTAGGCTGGCCTCAGGAATGTCCATGGCCCTCTCTTCAGCTTTTGCAACCCCACCTGCATAGTCCAGCCCCTGCATTCCTCTCCTGCATAAACCCACACATAAAATTCCCATTAGCCTGGAGGGTCCGGCAGAAGTAGAAGGAAGAAGACGGGCTGGTGGGGGAAAGTGAGCAGGTGACTGAGGTCTCCTTAGGTGGGAGGACAGGGGAGGGAGCACTCAGCACTCGGGAAGCGGCCTCCTACCAAAAGGAGCTGAGTTTATAAGAAAATAAAACTACCGGGGGAGTGAGGACTTCCTCTGAGAATTAACTCTTGCCAAGCCGAGACTGTCCAGAGATGCTGGGTCTGAAAGCAAGTGTGAGGCTGGGCCGGCAAGGCCTGGCTGGCCCCAGGGGCAGAGGTTAAGGGGGCCCTGAGGCAGAATCTGAACCACAGGGATGAGGGGAGAAGCCAAGGGAGGTAAGACGGGCTCAGGCCGGCCCCTGAGCAGAGTCCACCTCCCTCTGGCCAAAGGGACTGGGTAGGACCAGTGCCTTGAGGTAGAAGGAGAAAGGGGCTCTTCTGGTCAGAATAGCAGCAAGAAGGATCTGATCTCCAAAAGCACCTGATGGGAGGGGTTCTCTTTCACTCACTCACTCAGTCACAGCCTTGGCCCCTTGGGATCTACCACCCCTTCTCTGCCCCCACCCCCATCACCTTCATCTCACATCTCTCAGCAATGACTGACCTCTGAGCCCGTGAGGGAACCATGGGGCCAGAGAGGTGAAGTCAGTAAAGCAAAGCCGCTCAGCACCCCAGCATCCCTGAGTTCAAAGCCCGGCTGTTCAGACTCCCACCCTGCCACAAAAGTCCAGCTAACTGGGGGAGTCTTCACTGTTGGACTTCTAAGAGAGGTTGGACTCAGTGACCCATAAAGGGCCCTGCGGTGTGACTTTTGGGGAAAGCTAAGATTCTAGAATGTATGTGTGTGTGTGTGTGTTTATGTTCCAGGTCTGGGCACATGGGTGGGACAGTCACTGAGCCCCAGCCACAAGCTAGGGCGGACCCTCTCCACAGAGGCCCTGAACGCCCTGCAGCAGCCTAGCTAAGGAGTCCCACCCACCGTTCCACAAAGTGGGTTGTCACCCCCCAGCTATCACAGCTCCACCCTGGCCCTCACCCCAGGGTGTGGAGTGAGGTGAGGGGTATCCCCAACTGGCCAGAAGCTGGGAGGGAGATGAGGAGGAAGCCTGTTGGGGAAAGAACTCCTGGGGTCTTATAGGTGACTATGCTGTGTGACAGGGTGAGTTCCTGCCCCTCTTTGGGCCTTGGTCTTCTCCTCCAATGAAAGTAGGGAGTCTGTGCCACATACCTCGCCTCAGAGGGGAGAGGGCTTAGGCGGAAGGAGGTTTGCGCTCTATTTCTCAGAAAGTGGGAGAAGATGAGTTGGGTGCGGATGTGAAAGGCATCAGGCTCACTGTTGCCAAGGTGCCACTCAGCCTCTCCCTTGCTGCTCAGTGCTGCCCCACAAGCCATTAGACTCCCCATTGCCACAGCTCCCTCCCTATATCCTGCTGCCCCGCTTTCCTGGAAGGATTCCAAAGGGACACCCCAGAAGAGCATGTTCTAATTCCCCTGAAGAAAGCCCCATCAACCCTAAGCCTCCGCTTTCTCTCTCCTGAGATAGGAGATAAGGCACCACAAACCCTGAAAGAGACCATCGCCTTTCTCCGTGTCAGGGATGGGAGGGTTAACCCAGTGGCTGGGCCTTATTACTGGGACAGAAAATGCCGCCCCAGAGAGGCCCAGAAACTTACCCGGGGACAAAGAACATAGCAGCAAAGCTGCTGAGAAAGCCTCTCTCAACCCCTGACACCTTGAGAAGATACGGGTGCCAGAGGAAAGCAAGGGAACCTCTCAGAGCGTGAGCACCCAAGAACCTCGCCTCCTTCCTGTGAAGGGTGCAGAGCCATACAAGCAACCCAAACCCCACAGCCCTGATGGCCTGGAAGGCAGGTCCCTCAAACAATGCCAAGGGGGAGAAGTCAACCCAAGGGGGGACCTGGGAAATGCCACCCCTTGGGGTATAGATTTTAAGAGGGAGAGGACTACAGACATGACTTACTGATCATCCCCAACTCTTTTCACCCACGCCATGTCCCGCTCCGACTGGTTGGAGGCCAGGTCCTATGGGGAAAGATTGAGAAGTCAGATGCCAACCTCACCTTGCCTGGACATCCCTTCTCTACCATTCCCACGGCTGGTCTGTACCCAGTGAGGAAATCCTGGACCTCCAAAAGGCTGTTGTTTCCAGCAGCCCTCAGACCTCTGTAGAGCTGTGTAGGTGCCAGAGCAGGGGCCCGGGGATGGTGCCCCACTGCCGTTTACCTGGGCCCGGGTCTCCTGCAGCTGCTTCAGCTCCCCTTGTAGCCGCTCACACTCGGCCTGGAGCTGCTCTTCCCGAAGCTGAGCCCCCCGGGCCTCTCCCTGGGCAGCCTCCAGGGCCTCTTCCAGGCGCCTCCGCTCCAACTCACTCACACTCGGCGTAGGGCCGGGCCAGCCTGCTGTCAGGGGAGGGGACAACGTCAGGCTGCTGGTCCAGCTGCTGGGCACCCTCCACTGACTCCCAGATCAGCACAAAGTGAAAGGTGAGGACTGCAGTGTGAGGAATCAAAGAGAGACAGCTAGAGGACAGATACCCCAGGGTGAGGGCGGTGAGGAGAGAGAGGCTGAGCGGCTTTTTAAAATCTTCCTAGAGGCCAGGGAAAAAATAAGATGGCTTATTGAAGGGTTTCCCTGGCCAGACTCAAGTCTCCAGGCATCCTCAGGGGGCCTCTCCTAATCACAACCTAAGACAGGCAGGGGAACTCTAGGTGGGGGTGCCCTCTGCTGGCACCTATAGGAATTGCACCGGGGTAGCCAGGGATGAGGGAAATAGATGTCAGTGGCATAAATTGGACTAATAGTGGATGAGGTGAGGGAACAGGTGGTAAGGAGGGAGGGGTGATTATGGGGGAAATTTAAGGCATTATAATGGGGTGTTGAGAAGCTGGAGGTGTCCAATGGTGTTGACCTAGGGGTTTGGCTTGGGGAGTTTGAGGTAGGGAAATCAGGAGTCCCCGAGATCTCACCGTGACTCAAGCTAGATCCCCCTCTCAGAGCCAAGTAGTGCAGGTCCAGATCAGCACAGGGTGGGGCAGGGGCAGGTGGGGGGCTCAGACTGGAGAAGGCTATATCCCGGAGGCCCTGTTGCTGCCGCAGCTGCTGCTCCAAACCACAGATCTGCCGCAGGTGGGTCTCTACCAGGGCCCGCTACAGGGGGAAACAAAGGGGTGAGGGTCTGCACAGGGCCAGGGTGCCCCAATGGGCACCCCATATCCAGGCCTTTGCCATATCTGGATAGTCATCACCCCCAAACTGAGCAGAGGCCCCAGGAAACGCATCCCAGCTCTACCCTCCAAGTAAGTGGCCATGAGTGTGAGGTCTCCTCTCCCAGCAACTGCAATGCAGATGTTGCCAGCTACTGCCCCTTGCAAGGTCAGAGTTAACGCCTCTTCCCTGTCACTGACACACAGAGACATTTATAAGAACACTCAGCCTGCTGCCCAGACACCCCCTCAGGAGCATAGTAACTTCTATCTGCATATGGAAAACCACTTTGGTTTTATCTACCTCATTTATAATGTGGGGATAACCACACCTATTGCTTAGGTTTTGTTATGAGGATGAAAATGAGTAACTTTATCTAAATGATAAGAATGGTACCTCGCACATAGCAAGTGCCATGTAAGTGTTTATGGTTATTAAAACAAAACATTTTTACACAAATGCCCACAAAAGCTCAGCAAGGTTATTGTTATTTGCCCCATTTTTCAAAGGCGGGACAGAGGCTAAGTGACCCAGGTCATAGCTAGGCGTCAGCAGAGATCATGTCTCCTGATTCAGATGCCTGCCCACCTGCTCACCTGTATGGCCATACCCCAGTCCAGAATCACACACATGCTAAGGCCCATCCCAGCAGCCACAGACACTCTGGTCACCTCTGCCCTCACCTACACAGCTTCCCAGGTGCAGTGCCATAGGCACAGGGTCGACCCAGCAGGAGACCCAAACATACACATCTAGACAATGTTCTATAGGGTCATCTAATCGCCTCCTGTCATGGTCACTGCATGGCCAGGATGTGCACAGTCACTCACAACCTGTACGACACATATAGCCCCACTCACAGGGCCAAACAGTCACTCACACACACACACGAAAACATCTTGGTGCACACCACAAACACACACACACACACACACACACACACACACACACACACACACACACACACACACACACACACACACACACGGGGTGGCACACCATCATACAACGAGGGTCATACCCTCCAGCACCCCGGCACTCTGGGCCTCACCATCTCCCCCAGCTCCATCTCCAGGTCGCTCTTTTCCACGCAGAGTTTCTCATAAGCCTGGATCATCTCCCCGAGCTGTTCTTCCTGCTCCTTATTCTTCTGCAACTGAATGGGGCCCAGTGGAATGGGGTGCATGCCACAATCAGGCCCATCTTTGACTTGGGGGCTGAGCAGCTCCCTGAGCTTCCCACCCCCACTCCCAGCACCCAGTGGAGGGGTGGGAGGAGCTGCAGCCGGATCTAGGGAGGACTATAGTCATCTCTGATCAAGGGGACAAAAGGCAAGAGGCTGGGGATTGGGAGAGGTATCAGTGATTGGAGCAAGGAACTCAGGGAAGTCTGGGAGGCCTGCAAGAGGCTCACCTCATGCTGGAACTGGTTGAGCCGTTGCTGCAGGCTGACCTTCTCCACCTCCAACAGGGAGCCATCCTTGATTTCATACAGAGAGAAGCCATGCTCCTCTCCAAAGTCATTGATCAGCGGATACTGTGGGCAGGGTAGGCCCTCAGGAGAGCTGGTGCCCAGCACCCTGCCCAGGCTTCTGCCTCAATGTGCCACCACCCCACAACCTGCCTTGGGGTCCTTGCCTCTCCCTCCTGTATCCAGTGGGATCTGCACATCCTAATTCCTGTGGGCCTGTAGGCGTCACCCACTAACTAGATCTTTTTTAGATCCAAGGTCCCACTTCTCCAAAGAGGATCCCTCCTGATCCCTTCCTGATTGGCGTAGGGCTCTCTGGAGTTCCCATCCAGAGTGGCCACATCCCTTATGGGAGGTCCTAAGTTCTATGAGTCTGTACCCTGACCCCCCCTTTTGGATCCCTATAATCTCTGCTGGATCCCCAGTTCCTACCACCCAGCAGCACCACCCGCCCATACATACAGCCAGAACCCCATCATCTCCAGGTTCTGACCTTGATCTCGTAGACTTTGAGCCGGTGGCGGAGGGTGGCATTCTCCCTCTCCAGGCCCCCTAGCCGCTCCTTTATGTCTCCATAGGCTGTGATGAGGGCAAAGTGGGAAGCGGAGCACATGTCTCCCCCCAGCGAGGGGTCTCCAGGGGCGTCCAGCCACACCTCACTAGGGCCCAAAGCCTCCTGGGTCAGGATGCTGATGTCATCCTCAAACATGGCCTCCATGGCAAGGGTTCAGGCTGCGGCCCACCCTGGGCCTCCTGGGAGAGCAGGAGCAACGGTGGAGAAGGCAGCCTGCAGCTTGTCCCTGATACCACTCATCCTGGCCTGAGGAGCCCTGTGACCTGCTGAGAGACAGTCTGGTCCTACCCCATCTTCCACAGCCCCCTCCCAGACTACCAAGCCCCATCTCCTTTTCTCTGCGGCCTTTGGGGGAAGGAACTGGGACCAGGTGAAGACGAGGGTGACCAGTAGGGACAAGTAAACCAGGCTAGCAGCAGAGAAGAGCAGGAAAGGGCTCCTTCTGGAACCCAGAGAGACCAGTGGTGACAGAAAAGAGCTGTCTCCCAGCATGGTGCCCAGCCTGCCTTGACTCACTCCTCAGCCCCTTCTCCACCTCACTTCCCCAAATACCTCTCTGCCAAGCTCTTCACCCCAGGTCTCTGGCAACCTCTGGCTCCTCCCTAAGGAAGACCCAGTGTTTCTAGGATGGTCAGCCCCACCGCTGTCAGCACTTCCTCTGTTGGGCCCCCGCCCAACTTCCCAGCTTCCTCCTGCAGGATCCCAGAGTTCAGTTAAAGGAAATGCCTCCCCCACTCACACCGGGGCTGTGGCAACCCTCCAGGCCCTCCTCACTCCTGACCTGGGACTCACAGGAAGTCCTCGCTGAGTGTCAGAGGGTAGACAGAGGGGAAAGGGGATCTGGGGGAGGACGAGAGCCCAGGCGAAAAGAACCATCAAAGAATTCCCAAGCCCGCCTTGCGGGCTCGCACACAGGGAAATGGGGAGCTCTGGGAGGGGGCAGGAATGACTCAGGGCTCCCGAAAGAGTAGGCTAGGCGAGGGGGTGCGTGTGTACTTCTCCTGGCCCTGTTTATGAATGTGTCTGTAGTTGGAGTGTGTGGGGGAGTGTGTGTGTCTGTGAATGAGTGTAGGTGTGTCACAGTCAATGAGTGCCTTCACGGGGCTTCGGGTGGGGGTCAGGATGGAGTTGGGAAGTGGCCGTGTGTGTGTGTGTGTGTTTGTGTGTGCGCGCGCGTGTGTGTGTGCACGCGTGCGTGAGCGTGTGTGAAGGGTGGGCACGTTCGGGGCCGTGTGTCACGTGAGGCACTATGGGAATGTCCAAGGTGTGTGCGCGCGCGCCAGGGCCCGTGAGCGCGTAGGAGAGGGGGCTCTTGAGCCATGAGTTGAGACAGTGGGGTCCGCGACCTCCCAAACCCGGGCAGCAGATCCTAGAGTGAAGTGGGCGCAGGTCCAGGCCCCCATACCGCCCCCCTCATTAAGTGCCAGGAAAAACGCGTGTGACCAGGTCTGAGTAAGGAGTGTGTGCGCGTTTGTAGGGCTGGCCCCACCTTTAACCCCTTCCTCCCCAGGTCCGTCCCCTACCCCCAACTACGCTGGCCAGCGTTCACCACACATCCTAGACCCCCTGCCTGCCTCCTCGGACCTAACCCCACTAGCGGGGCCCCTGAGTCGCCCCGACGACTGTTTCCTTCCTCTGCATTCTCCCCTCTACCCAGTGGCCCCGAGTGAGAGCCACGGAAGGTGGATGGGGGTGTGGGGGGGTGCCTCCTCGGGCCCGGGCCCCTTCTGCGGCCCCTTTAAGAGCCGCCCTTTAAACCCCTTCAGCTCCGCCGACAGAAATTGTCGCCCCTCCCCTCTCGGGGACTGAGACCACGCAGCCCCCTCCCCCGCTGTTGGCCCGGCCCGAAGTCCGCCATCCCCGGGCCGGGGTAGGGGTTCGGGAGGCGGTGCGGCCTGAGGAGCGGCGGAGCAGGGCGAAAGGGGGGGGTATCGGGCGGCCGACGCCGGATCCTTCCCCTCCCCGCCATCCTGGACCAACTGCCGGCCAACCTCCCGCCACCTCCTCATCCCCGCGCCGCGACCCCCGGCCCCGGGCGCCGCGTCCCTCCCCCGCCCAGCCCCACCAGGGACTCACAGCTGCCGCGGGTTCCTGCTCGTAAGCGTAGCTTACCCCCTCCGCCTGCTCCCTCCCCAGACGGGCACCGATGCCCCCACCCCCCTGGCACCGCGCTCTGCTCTCGCCCTGTCGCCGCCGCCG
>NW_017731390.1:3301351-3313007 GCF_001890085.2 Hipposideros armiger
CCCCGGACCCCGTCGCTTCCACCACCACGTGGCGAGGGGCGGCCGGCCCCCTGCTGTGCGGCCCGGCCTGGCCGCGCGCCCGGCGCCCACCGGCTCCCTGCCGCGCGGGGCCAGCGCTCGGCGCCCCCTCCCCGACGCTTTCCTAACGCATTGTGATTTGGCGTAGGGAGATGTGTGTTGGGGGCATCTGCGGACCGTGCCAGGGCTCAGGTGCTGCTTTGATTTTTTTGCTCTGGGGCTGTGTATTTTGGGGGCAAGTGAGGCTATTTATTTGGATTTTTTATTTTTATCTTTTTTTTTGGTTTTTGCTCTTTGAGAAGGAAAATAGACCTCCTCTTCATTGCTCTTGGGCATTGCTGATGAATAAATACACTGATCATAGAATCCTGTCGGAGAGATTGAAGCAGTAACTTCTTGGGAAGTGAAAGTGAACTAAGGAGGTCAAAGGTTCATTTAGGATTGGGGACAGCTTTCCTCCTCCCTACGCAGTCCCCTTCCCCAACACACAGAAGCACACGCAGAACCGCGAAATGACGAAACAACAGATTTCACCCTTTCCACAAAGATTATTTGAGCACCTGCCAAACTGCTGAGGAGGAGACGCAAGATTTTTTGTTTTGTTTTTCCCACTGTGTGACCTTGGACAGGTTACTTAACCTCTCTGAATAAGTTGGAGATAATTTCCAACCCCTGCAACCATGGGGGAAGAATGGAGATCTGAGCTAAAAGTGCTCTGTGACACTCCAGGTAGTAACGACTCATTTTGGCCAGCCTGGCTGCAGGTAGGGAATGATGGGGGAAACTCTGGAGGACTCAGGATAAGCTCTGACAAGCCAACCCTGGAAGCAGGGTATATAGGCTGAGGAAGGGGGGCTTTGGGTAGGCTCAGCATTTAGCTCTGAGGCCTCCTTTCTGGAAAGAGAGTTCAAATTGCTGGGAACCTGAGTCTACCTTTCTGGCTCTTGTGGAATAGAGGGATGAATCTGGAAGCAGGAGAGGAGGGAAGAAAAGGTTTTTTGCTTGCTCTGAGCTCTGAGAAGCAGCAGCAGCTGCCATCTTGCCCAACTGCAGGAAGATTGGACTGAGGGGTGAGCTGCTCCTCCCAGGAGAGCCAGCAGGGGCCTTGGACTTTTTCTCTTTAAAGAAGGGGATTCTCTCTGGCTTCCTTCCTCCTCCTCCTGCTGGTTTCCTTTTATAGTCCAGAACAGGAAGGCAGGTCAGCCACTTGCTCTCTGAGGCACTAGCTTTCTCTGAGCCATGTGGGACAACCCATCTGCCCTCTAGATATGAAGGCTACCCGGCTGGGACATCTGTCACCCCACTAATCCCAAAGGCTAGGCAGGTGTCACCTTCCTTAATGCTGCACAAGTTCTCTTCTGAAGCAGAAGACCAGGCAAAAGATTGGAAGCCAAGGTGTGGGGCTATCTCTGGGGCCTTGATGAGCATGGACTTGGCCACCAACTGGACCTGTGAAACTGACTGGCAAGCCCTCCCTCACTGGAAAGGGTAATGGGTCTATGTATGGTCTGAGCACATACTCTAGCATATGAATTGTCAGCCCCTACTGCTGCTGGGCTGCTCAGCAAACAGGTCTAAGTCACAGACAAATGGTTTATCCTGGGTTCTAGGTAGTTGGTGGCAAAAGCCCAACAGAGATTAGGCCTGTTGTAGGTGCCCCTAAAGTACCCCTCTCCCCACCCCCAATCTGAACCTGATCTCATTGCATTCTCCCTGTTTCTGGTTTTGTTGCTCACACAAGACAGTTCTGAGAGCAGGGACTGTATTCCATCCATCTTCATATCCCCGGGTGCCTTGATGGTACCTGATCACTGTACATTGATTCAGCAAATATTTCTTGGAACACCTATTATGTGCTGGATACTGTGCTGAATACAGTGATGAGCATGTCTCTGAAGGATGAGTATGTCTCTTGCCCACATGGAGGTTATATTCTAGTAGAGGAGTCAGACCAAAAAAAAAATGTTAATAAATGAAACAATTATAAATTGTGATACAGGGTAAAAAGACACAAGGGGCAGCAAAAGGGAAGAATTGGGGGTGGGATCTGCTTCAAAGGAGAGGTTTCTCTGATGAGGTGACACTTAAGCTAAATCTTAAAGGATAAGGAGTGTTCTTGGTTGAGTGAATAAATGAAGCAGTGTGACTTTGGATTAGTTACATCCCCTATCTAGGCCTGTTTCATCTGAGAAAGCTGGAAACTGGTCTGAATTCCTTCTAAGAACCCATGATATTATCAGGGCTCATCATAGAAGAGGCAGAAAAAGGGGGGAAATGGGCATGGTAAAGGGGAAGTGAGGTAGGAGCTAAGGTGGGAAAAGATGGAATGTAGGGGACATCTGGTCACACATGAGTTGTAAACATTTCTAGATGGCATTCACAGGCACGGTAAGAGAGCCCGCCTCCAGTAGTTACTGGTAAGAGAGACAGCGCAAAAGCAGGGCCTGAGTCACCCCTGCATGTTTCATCCTTGGGAACCGTCAGGGAGAGACTGTCTCCCACTCCAGGACTTTTGCTCTGGAGACTGTCTTTCCTGTCCTGTTCTTGCCTGAAAAGAGTAGGAGGAGGCGGCATTAGCAGCCAGCAGGGACTGAATCAAAGTAAAACCCAGATGACTCAAACAGAACCAGGCGGGCATGAAAATTGATTAGGCACGTGTGACAGTGCAGGATCCGGGTGTCACCTTAGCCCTCCAGTTCTAGACCTTAGAAAATTAGGGTTTGCTGCAGAACCCTGATTCCAACTGCAACTGTGGGTCTTCCATCAAATCAGAGGTCTGGGCAGTGGTATAAAGACATTTATTGCTTCACCAAATCCCCAAATTTCTCTGGAGGTAATGCACATCCTCTAATCACATTAGCCAAGTTTGGATGGAAACAATAACACTGTGCTTCATGTTCTCCACAACCATGTTCATTTCTGCTATCTGCCAAACATAATTTTAAAAAACTATATTACAATTTTGAATAGTTACTATGTATTGTCCATTAGAATGTGAGCTCCATAGGAAGATTTTATTTGCTTCATCCTGTGCTATATATCCTCAGTACCTTGAATAGTGCCTGGCACACAATAGTTGTTGATCAATTAATTTAATTAATGCACATACAAGGACCTGTGCTAAGAATTTTATATGTACTATCTTTGATTGGGATTCCTATTTTACAGATGAGGAAACTGAGAATCAGAAAAGTTGAGGAATTTGCTCAAGGTCACACTCAAAAAGACTGTACAGTATTTTGAAGGGCAGAGCTCAGAAAACAGCAGGCATTGCTCATTGCTATGGAGAGCTTATTCATAGAGCCATTTCTTGATTCTTTCCCTCAGGACTGTGACAGGTTGCCCCTCTGCATCCACAGCTCAGGCGGGATGCCAAAGCTGAGGTGTACTTTCCTCTCAGACAAGAAGGTACATTTCACTGAGGACTCAGCTCAGGAACTTAGGGCCTAGGAGCACCTGGGGGAGGAACAGCTCAGGCTTCGCAGGGCAGCAGTGCCCTGCCCAGGATCAGCTGACAGCACTGGGGTAATTCAGATGGGGAGCTTACTCAGCAGCCCTGTGGCCTTTCTGGCCACCAGGCACCAACATCCACCCCTCCCGCAGCCCTGGCTCCGGAAAACTAGCTCAAAGGGAAA
Organism: Hipposideros armiger; assembly: GCF_001890085.2. NCBI lineage: Eukaryota > Metazoa > Chordata > Mammalia > Chiroptera > Hipposideridae > Hipposideros > Hipposideros armiger. The sequence goes on from NW_017731390.1 coordinate 3,305,005, forward strand.
ACCTAGCAGAAGTGCTGGGAGATGGTTGAAACTCCAAATGGGAGGCAAGTATTGACTTTAGGAAAAAATATTACCAGCCTCCCAATCCCTGAATTGAGTTTGACAGTTGCCAAAAGGTTAACAATGGACCTCATAATAGAATTAAGACAAACTGGCTTTGCTATTTAATTCCCAAAATGCTTCATCCAGGGCTCTGCTTAACTGTAAACTCGCTGGGAGCAGAGACCCATCTGCTCATCCTCTAACCATGTGGCTATGCGACAGCCCAGTGGGACAAGCAGTCTGTGTAGTCAGCACTGCTTGCTGGCCTGCATGACTTTGGGGAAGGTTCTTGGCTCCCCTGTGCTTGTTTCCTCGTCTGTAAAATGGGACTAAAGTGGTGCCTGTTAGAGTTGATGCACATCGCTTTTATTACTGTAAGATGCTTATTACAAGCCTGCCATCTGCATAAAATGAACACCACATAAAGACTATTCCTGTTCCCATCCCTCCAATTAACCCAAGGTTAAGAGGCTAGCCTGAAGACATAGAGCAAATGAGGGGAAGAGCTAGGAGCCCAAGTGTCCTGAGGCCCAGGTTTCTGGGTACTCTGCCCTTCAAAGGCTAAGTGACACCACTCCAGAGACTCCCTGAACTGTACTGACATGTCATTAGTTCAACAAATATTTATTGAAGGTCTACTATACGTCAGGCATTGCTCCAGTCTAAGGATAATGGTAAATAAGACATCCAAGGTCACTGCATTAGGGAGCTCACATTAAGTTGGGAAAATCGGCAAAAAATAAACAAATTTCAAATATACTTTGATAATGCTCTAAATGGATGGCGTATCATAAATATGTACAAAACAAACCCTTGTTTATATTGCTAAGATGCTGACGGCATCTGTCTAGGGCAAACGTGAGAAAAGCTTAGGTTCTGGTATCTGCCAGACCTGGGTTTGAATTTGAGCTCCATGTGACCTTGGTCTGATGAGTCAATCTTTCTGCCCTCCCCCACCCCCACCCAGCAGTAAATGGGAACAGTGACAGTTAAGGTTGTTTTGAGAATGGAACATATAAAATCTTCCTAATGTTTACTATTTTTCACTTCAGGATAGAAGCCTTGCTGAGGCCAGGTGGAACTGTAACCTTGGTCTGTATGTTTTTGAGTGTTTGTTGGGGAGGGAGCATATGGGAATGGGGTATTATTACCTGGAGAACTGTCGAAAAGGACAAGAAAATTTGGGGGGGGGGAGCAGGCCCTCCCTGCCATTTGATAATAAACTGGTACCTTTTCCTCTGTAAGTACACCTTTAATGGAGAAATGTTCTTGGTCAATTGAATTCAGGATTTAATGCAGTCTGATAAGACTTACTAACTACCCTATATAACCCAGTAATCTCCAAAACTTGGCATAGAAATAAAATATTAGAACTTCTATTTATATTTTTCATATAATCGCTTTTTAATATCTATTTTTGTGTCTTATGATTACACAATATATGGGTATAGTAGTACAGGTAGATAATTTATAAACACATGGGGGGTATATGCATGATTAAATTTCTTACTGCCGGGCGTGTGCATTCAGAAAAAAGTGAAAAGGCCACATGGAGGCTAAGGCAGGAGAATTAAGGTCAGCACTAACTTTACTTGCTCAACATAAACTAAGGAAGTGCATATTTCCATAAAGTAGCCTGCAGGTGCCACTAAGCTAATCAACAGCAGGGTAAGGAAAGAACCCACTTTCTTAAAATCCCAAGGTAGTGTTCTCACTACAAGTTTCTGGGGGCAAAAGTGGAAGTAGAAATTAAATATACACTGCAAACTAAGTAAAAAGCCAACCTTTGGATGAGCCATTAAACAGCCCAGATCATTAGCCTGAAAAATATGCACAAGACAGGACAATCTCTAGCAGCTTCAGAATCACTCTCCAAACAGGAAACCTCCTCTGTGTAATACTTTCGCACTACCTCACTCGTAGGAAATGTTTTTCATTTATTTCCCATTACACTGTGTGGAGTCCATTTCTCTTTCCTCTCCCCAACTCTCACACACACACCATCTACCAGTACCAGCACCACCACACGCTCCAGCTTCTTTCAAACCATTCATTTCACCTCCAAGGAGGTGACACCATCTGGAACCAAAAATGAAGCGGCAAAATGTTGAAAATAAAAATAAAGCGGACTTTATTTAGAAGATAAAGGTGGTGGTATCAGTTTTGGTTAATAAAGTTGGGCTCAAGTGTTTTAACAGGTCTTTAATGCCATCACAGACTGGCATGCCAAGGGCATTCTGAATGCCAATTACAGATTGAAATTGTTTCAAAAACCAAGATGCTATCAAAAGCTGATGGAATTTGTATCTCTTAAAGTCGGACTAACACACTTCTTAAATATAAGAGTGATTAGATTACTTGGTTCTGAAAGTGAAAACACTACACTGAGCAATTCCCCTTTCTCCACAAGTCCCTAAGGCAATATTACAGTTGCCTCTTGTCAGCCAACATTTCAACATTTCAACAGAGGGGAGCTGAGGGGAACTGAAAAAATGAAAAGCAAAATTAATAAATGTAATTTATGTAGGCAGCTGCCACTTGTGGCAAACCAAAGCCTAGTCCGATGCCCATTTTCTTCACATTTGCACTGACATCTTCCCAAGCAGACGGTAACTACATTCTTGAAGTAATGTGCCGAGACTAGGGTGGGGAAGGCCCAGACAGAGTGGACAATGCATTTTGCATCCAGTTGCCTTAGATGGTACAATCAATTAAGGACAAATACCCAGACTACGGAAAACCCACGAGCCAAAGGTAACTAGAAAAAAGGATTAAATGCATAACCAGTGCAGAATAACTGCGAGACACCAAGACCACAAATCCAACCAGCCCATTTTCCTCCTCTCCATCATTGAATGGATCTGGGAGAAAGCATTAATAACAGCACTTGTCAACTGCTTCCCTGGAACAAAACATGCAAAGGTTTTGTTTTCATTATGGTTCTTGGTGTACTTTATTCTCCTGCTGTCTAGCTAAGCAGCCCACACAGGACAGAAATGGGTAGCACTGAGGAATGATCAGATTTTTTTCTCCCCAATATTCCTGCCCCATCCCTAAGCCCTGAGCAACCCCTATCTACCAGGAATGGTTAGTATATCATCCTCTCCCTCAATGAACAACTAAAATTTAAACAAGGCATTAGAGGGCTATGTCTCTTCTTAGTAGGGCTTAAGAGCTGGTGCAAACTCTTTATTCACAATGGAGCGTCTTTCCTTCAAACACCTGGATTTTTTTTTTTGTACACTGGTTCATAGATCGGCACTTAACTTTGAACCTGGCACCAAAAGGCACAATATCTGATACCCTGTACAAGAGCTATTAGAAATGCTGCCATATGGATGGGCAAAAATCGAGCCAATCCCACTTGTGAATGGAAGGCTGTTTGGACAGGGAGGGGAAAATGGCAAAGAGAAAAACTTAAGCCCATATTTTTTTGCTAGAATGGAAATGAAAGTGGGAATCTAAGGTCTTGTTTTTAATCCTCGAAATACCAGGAAGCATTTAAAAATCTTCCTTGGTGTTTTTGAAAGCAGCATATTCAAAATGCCAGCAAAGACTCCTAATAACTGCAAAACCAAGAGAATCAAAGCTTATCGACATCCCTCCTTATTGCTGAAAGATTCTAAAACCCAAATTCAGGGTGCCCTGTTCCCTCGTAAAAGGGAAATTAGTTGTCTGATTTATGGTTATCACAGCACATCACACTTTTAAAAAAATATTAAAGAGTGTGACCAGAGGAATGTTTGACACCATTTTATTAATCTTCAGTGGAAAAATATAACCTTTTTCAAGTGCCACTTTCATCATTAAGAGTTCTAGTCCATATATATATATATATATATATATATATATATATATATATATATATATATATATGGTATATATTTTTTTTTGTTTTGTTGGTTGGTTTTGAAGTGCAGCAAGAGACCAATACCACATTGTAGTCAATCAAATAAAAGAGAACAGAAGGCCAAGCAGTTTCCAAACGGTTATTTTATCAGGTTGTTTAAACATTAAATTTATCCTTGTTTGTAATCCAAAATAGTTACCTGAAGTTTACTCTGTATGTGTATGTTTACTTTTACTGTATATTTGTTTTCTAAACTCTTTGGCACAATTTTCTGGGGGTGTTCAGACTGCCATGACACATGTCAGAAAAGAAGTTTTATGCTGCCAATTCTGAGCGTTTAAATTTTGGTTGGTTTGGGTTGTGGCTTTCTTTTGTTTTTGAAGTCTGCATTCTTTATCTGGAACAATTGTATTTTTTCTATATGCTCTAACTCCAGAGTTTTCTTTTTCTCCCCCCTCCCCCCCCCACTTCTACATTCACAGTTGAACCATATTATTAGGAAAGGCGCCTTGATGAAAAGATCAGGATGGGAGCTCTGAACATTCGTCAGTGTTTTCCCTAGAAGATAATTAAAAAAACAAAACAAAACAAAAAGTCCTAAAGAACGTCTTTCCTTTTTTTTTTTTTTTTTTTTAACATCTCTTGTGCTGCATCAGTAGACAGAACTTTTGTTAGTTTTATGAAATGCAATGTCTAACCCTTGCTTTTTCTGGGAAAAAGAAACTGCAGTGACTTGAAGTTGAGAATGTGGATACCGCCTCACTCACACACACTCATTCTCAGACTGTAAAGAATCCCTCACCCTCCTTTTAGCCAGCACGCATACAGTACCGTATACAGTACCGTGTGGCAAAGGACACCAAAGGTGGGCTTGAGACGCAGGCTCCTTCTTTCGTATCAGTAGCAAAGGCCAGGCTGCCTTTTACAACAAAGCACCACAGCTGAACCCAGTCCCTCCTCCTCTCCCAAACTAGTCATCCCACTCGACACCGGCCAAAAGACAGAAAAGCTAGTTCTAGCCTCTTTTAGGAATAGATAGCTTTCTTTTTTTAAGCAAGTAAATCCATCATTTTTCTTTTCCAAGATGGCCGATGTTATGGTTTTCTACGAAGTCAGTGCTTACTTAGCCCACTAACAGCGCTGCTGTTGGCGGCTGCGGCTGCTGCTGTGGCAGGATTTTCAATGTGGTGTGTTTTCAAGCCTCACTCACTCATCCTCTCATTCCCAAACATTCAGCATCCGTGCACACTCCTCACTTCCGGGTTTTTCAAAAGATTGGAGATTTCCAGTGGGGGTTCTCAGGTCATCATCCCAATGGTAATAGATCTAAAAACAGATGGAAAAAAAGGTCAATCTGTGAGGTCACATAGAGCTAGTAGAGCCAACACCTACAATTAAGTGTTCATAGGCCTAAACTGAATTTCTCAACTCTTTAAGGACCGACTATGTTTCTTCTTTCTTCTTTTCCTATGTGCCAGCTACCTGCTCTCATTAGCACCTACATCAGAGGGTGGGAGGCTAAGTTAAAAAATAAAACTTAAAATAGCCAATTTTACTGAGATCTGTGAAGTAAGATAATTGACTATGTGAGAAGAAAAGAAATTAAAACTATATTTCCAAGCAGGGGTCAGACAACTCTGACTTTGGATAGCCCCTGAAGAACTAAGCAATGTCTAAAAGCACAAGTCTAGAAAAAAGGGCATAGGGAAGGAATAGAAAATGGAAATTTATGAGAAAATGCCATTACCGATGACTTTATTAGGGACCAAAACGATGGGGGGCAGGGGCGACTTCAGTGAATTCTAGTAGTATAAGTTCTGTTCTACATCACCACGAGGAATCAAACATTGGCTCAATGAAAGATTGAGGTTGCCTGTCCTGTCCACCAGTACAAGGCTTAAGAACAAAGGCCTGGCTCAGAAGCACTTATATGGGAAAGAGTACAAAATACCAACAGACAGCCCTTGTCAGAGGAGTCTAAATAAAATGCCCCTTCTCCCCAAGAAAGTAGAAGAAAGAGGGTAGTGGAGACAAGCTCTTACCAAGCTTGGTTCTTCAGTTTCCTCAGTTCTTTTGTTGCCCATGTAGCAAGGGTTTTTGCTTTGTTAGTCTTCGATCTCCGTCCTTCAGTTAACAGTTCATGGATCATTGGCCTAGCTTCTACTAATTTCAGTACATCCTTCCCAAATGCTGTACATAAGTCCCTGTGCAAAATAAACACACCTGAAAATGATTTCCTGTCTCTGTACCATGTATTGAACCTTCCAAACCAGTGCTAAGCTAGCTATGGGTTTCTTAGTATCATCTTTTAAAAACTGTAAAGAAAATTTTAGAGATACTTATCTCAAAAATTAACACTTGCCCTCAACAGATGAAAAAAAAAAAATGAGGTCTAAAGAAGCAGAATGACTTACCTAAGTAATGCCATAGCTAATTCACGGTAAAATCAGAACTATAACGCTGGTCTTTGAGCTCAAGACCAATGTTCTTTCTTCTAATGATGCCTCAGAAACTCTCAGTGGAGAAGGCTAAACAGGCAATTTGTTGACCAACACCAGAATACAGGGCAGACATAGCCCTGATGCTGCTTCTATACCTCTGAGAACTCACTTCATAAAGAGTTCAGTGGGAAGAAATTAGAAATCTGGAGGGTCTGGAATGAGGCTAGAGCTAAAGTCTTGAATGAATTATATCATTTGTGAGAACTCAAAACAGGAAACTCATGGGTTCTATTAAGAAATTTCCACCATACCAAGTAAGTGGTTAATTACCATCCAGACTATTCTAAAAAATTCTTTACTATACGTCTTCTCACTTTCCACGAGTTCTATTTGACTTTTGGAAGCAGGGTATAACCTACCCTATCAGTCCAGCAGCACAAGCTACTACTCCGTCTGTATGATCCTCATCTCCAGCAATGTGGTCAATGAAAGACAGAATAAATTCTACTCTGGGTTGTACCAGCATCACATCCGCTATAAAAGAAAGAGAAGGTCTGATAAACTTGTCCCACATCTGACAGGACTATACCCCGTTTCAAAAGTTCCAAATTGTCTACCCCATCAGGCAGGTGTCAGGCTGGAAAAAAAGCTGGATATAGTTCCACCAAATTATTCTTGCTCAGATTGAAATACCATTCCTCAAGTCAACAGAAGAGGCAGATATTCCTCTTCTTATATAAACAGATATAACATAGAAGGAACAAATGAAAACTTTCCTCTGAGGCTGTGATATCAAAGGGGTACATACAAGTATTCCCAATCAATAATGGCAACATCAGGTGAGAGGAACTCTGGTCCCTCAATCCTTCAATTCAGTTGCACAAGATGGGGGTAGGGAGGGTAGGGGTGGCCAACAACTGCCACTGTCACGGATGGTGCAGATGCAAACAGCACCACCAGCCTTGCTGTATCCCATCCCTTGCAATGCTCAAGAAATGTGAGAATAAAGTAGCAGAGAAAGGGGGAGGAGAAATAATAAAAGTCTATATCCTCCCCAAAGCTACTCTCTTCATTAGGGCACTGTTGTTCCTCCTCCTCCCCTTCCTTTAAGCAATGGGTGCTAGTTTATAAGCAAGCTACAGGATGAAAAAAGCAGCCCATTTCACTAAGTGCACAACAGACTAAATCAATTGGGTTTTATACTCAACGGTGTACGTTCTCCTGGTCTCCCTTCAATCCCTGGACAATTCCAGTATAGGCTTCCAAGCAGCCTTCCCTTAGCTCATTCAGATAATCCACCATGTCATAGTCGGACTGTAAGAGACAGAGAAATCAGTCTTCATCATACTATTGCCTTTCATTGTATGTTTGTCTCAAGTCCCACTCCTCCAGTCAGGGCTGGACTGAAAGCTAGCTTTAAGCTTACCTTGTCCACCTGGGCTTGGGAGGCCTGCTGAAGAGTATTCAGTACAACCTCTAGGTATTTTTTAAACTCTCCACCAATAGCAAGGGCAATATCACCAAACACTGACAGAATCTGTGGCTTCACAGACCTGTGGACATTTTCATTCTGACAAACAAAAAATAGGAAAAGCAAATTATTAACAAAAGTAAAAATTTGTTCTGTCCAAATACTCCAAACATTAAAAAAAAAAAAAAAAAAAAAAAAA
>NW_017731390.1:3313702-3334057 GCF_001890085.2 Hipposideros armiger
TAATAAATAATAATAAGCAACTGCTAATATGCTGGGTATAGACCTTAACGACATACACAAAAATTAACAGTGGTTATTTCTGGATTTAGGGATTATAAATTTATTTTTCCTTTGCATTTTATTGGTTTTCCTCCCCAAGTTCCGTGCATTGAGCATGCATTCCTTTTGTTTTATAATCTTACTTTAGAATTGTCTTGTGAAAACGAACAATTCCCTTCTTCATAAGCCCACAGCCAACATCCTGGGAACTTAAAGCTCCCTGGCACGGATCTTGATGTTTAACCATCTTTCCAACCGATGATTTCTTCAAATACTGGTAAACTAGATTGTGTGTGTAGACACTCACCCCCAAGTTCTCCAGGAGGAGCTGCATCACCTCATCACAGAAAGGTAAGATGTTGGATTGTAGGGCACGGCATAAGTCTCCTACTAAGCCCACAGCTGCCAAACAAACCTGCAAAGAATCAAGGAAATGATCTCTTAAACAGAAAAGGCTGCCCGCAGGGGCAAGGCATCATTTTTACCTAACTGCTGGTCCTTTATCACTTGAACCTTGAGTCAAACAAAAAAAACCCCTGCCTCTCTGAGATTTATTTTAACAACCAATATGGCAGGAAGAGAACCATACTATCAAAGATATCATTAGGAAAGGACAAAAAAGACAATATTCACCAGGGATGGCGGTGGCTGAGACAGGTGGTTAAAAAAAAAAAGCCCTGCATTTAGGGTGCTACTCTGCTTTGGGGCATCGAGTTCACAAAATCAGGGTAATAAATAAAACAGCTCAACACCTGGGATAAAACACAGGTAGGAACTACCTGGACTGCAGGAAACTGCCTTTATACCACAATGACTATCAGGTATAAATAGAATGTAAATGTATTATAGTTGACCCTTGAACGATGTGGGGGTTGGGGTGCTAACCCCTGAAAAGTCGAAAATCCATGTATAACTTTTTTGCAACCCTTGAGCCCACCCAATGCAATGGCAACAGGAGGTGGCTATGAAATTATTACGATAGTACAGGCTGTGCGCTTCAGTTAATTTTACACAGTTATGAATTTAGTACTGCATCTTTACATTTCTCTCCAATGTGAATGGTGCAATGTATGGTTTGTGTGTGTTTTGATAGATTTTAACTTTTTATAATAGGTTTGTACATATTTCATGGTAGTAAATGATAAACTACATATTTTATGCACGCACGACACACTTAACTTTTTTCTTTTTAAACTGAACCATCCTGCCACGTTGGCAGCTCAGTGGCAGCTCAGCTCGGGCCGGGAATCAAACCGGTGACCCTGCTGCTCAGAGTTCACACTCTTGAGCGAGCTCTTAACCAACTGAGCCACTCAGCTGGCCCCTGCGACACACTTAACTTTTAATATATCTAGGTTACATGTTTCGTCTGCAAGTTTTTTCAAATTGTTGCAGATCTCAAAACAATTTTCCAATGTATTTATTGAAAAAATTCTGCCAAGTGGAGCCACACAGTTTGAACCCATGTTGTTCAAGGGTCAACTCCATTTCGAAATGCACAGCCTACCTGGTACTCAGCATAATTTTTCAGTCCAATGCCCAGGAAGGGTTTAAAAGCCTCCATGTATTTTAGGAATTCACCACCCAACACTGTAAAGAAACAAACTATTACTGCCACAGGATATCACAGAAGTGAGCAAAAATAACCATCCTAGCTGTCCCAAAATGTACTCACACTCCACTCAACAGGTTGGATGGAGTGAGTTAATTTCTGAATCTATCATGAAGACATTAAATGCTGCCTCGGATAAGCCAAATTCATAACCATTGGAAGGGCCTAACTCTTACATCCTGGAGATAATGTCACAGCTCCACAGAGTGGTTCATTCTGGCTCACACAACCAAGTGATAAGGCCCTCAATGAATGTCAAGGTTAATTTGAATTGGCTGAGCTAGCAATACTGCCTCTTGTCTACTCTTCATCTGATTGTAACATGTCCTCTTTGGAAGCCAGCTTCAAAACAGGGCCCCTAGATAATTCCATCAAGGACTTACTTAAGCCAGTCAGGAAACGCAGACTGGGCTTCATATCCAAATCAGCCACTCCAGAAGCCAAAATGAACTGCTGTGCCCTATCAGGGTGGTCACATGTTGCCAGACAAATTGGACATATGCTCTTTATGCTAGAAATAGGTCTGTCCTCAGATAATGGCCTCAGTAATACATCTTACAGACCACCCCTGAAAAAGCATTCCAGGTTTATAAAGTGCTCTTTAATGACCATTCAAAGAGTCTTAAGTCAGACATGACTTCCCCAAAGCAATTTTGCATAGTCAGACATGTAACAACCACAAAAATCAATGAATTTTTACAACTCAATGTTTCATTCTACCCTAAGCCAGGCACCATGTGTCAGCTGGAGTCCAATGTATTACAACCCAAACCAGGAGGTACCAAAGTGCCAGGAAAGAAAATAGAAACCTTTGCTTCCTCCATCCTTGGTAGGAGCCAAACCTCAATAAAGCAAGTAGACTTTCAGGGGAAAAAGAAACCTGATAAACATGAGGCAGGTAACAATCTCTCCCCACCGGCCCACCAAAGGTTGCCAATCTGAGTTATAAACTGGATCCCCACTTACTTTAAAGAATGGCAAGGCAGTCATACAGAAATTTATACTTATGTTCAATCCAACTTTGAACTGACTCGTGCCCCAGTAAATGAGAAAATAAGATGCTTTCTGTAGTCAAAAATTCTTCATGGTCATTGAAACTCTTGCATTCTAAAGACATTCCCTGCTCAATTTCGGCTCACCAACCTTCCACCAATGTGCTAACTGCCATGAGGGCATCCTCTTGCACTCCCCCAGACCCAGCTGTGCTTTGGAACATCCTTAACAGGGAGGCCATGACAACATCAGAGATCTGCAAAGCATCTTGATGTTGTACTTTCCGGAGAACATTCTGTAAAATGTACAAATGTACAAGGGTTCAGGATCTGTTGATTCCAAACCCTCCAATCAAAACATTATACCCTTTTTTAAAAAAAATTAAGTCCCTTGAACTTTTTTTTTTGGAAAGGCCAAACACACTTTTTATGTTCAAAAGCTTTGACAGTGTAAATCATCTGCAACAAAAAATACATTTTAATATCCCTTCTATTTCCCAATTCAGAACAAACACGAGACAATCTTTCATGGTGCATAAAGTCATCTCCTCTGTATTTCATTTATGTCTGACAAACCCAACTGACAAGCAGCCTCCATATTCCAGTCTTATTATTTCAGCTTTAAAGGATCTGCAATATTAGAATTCTTACTCATTAAAAAACCAACCAACCAGCCAACAAACAAAAAAACCCTTCTATATCCTAACTCATTTACAGATGGTGGTCAAGAAGTACGTAAGTCTTGATAAAATGAAGTAAACCTGACTTTTCATAATTCAATATTCCTTCAGCTTCCCTCTTTACCCTTCGTTTCAATTAATGTTACTGGATCATTTCTGTATTTGTCTGATGAATAAGGAAACACTCTTAACCGTCATGTTTTTAAAAATTAAAATTTGGAATGAAAAAGAGAAGGGAGTTCACAGGTAAGATGACCTAGTTAGCATGACTGAATACTAAATAAAATCTAGTGCCTACCGAAGCCTCAGACAAGTTCCAGGGTTTTCCTGTCCTTTGGTAAAAAAGGGAATACCTCCTCAGCCACTGTATGACTCGTCATGAATGAGGAGTGACATTTTAATTATCCCAGCCTCTCAGAAAAAGTCTACTGTGAACACTAGGCACTATAAATGATGTAAATTATAACAAAGTTGCCAACAGTAACTGTTCTTTCAAAAGATGACAGTAGTGGTTCATTAGTTAAGAGTTGGCTTGGGAGTGCGAGCTCTGAGCAGCAGGGCCGCAGGTTCGGATCCCACATGGGCCAGTGACGCTGCGCCCTCTACAGCTAAGGTGAACAACAGCTTGACCTGGAGCTGGGCTGCCATGAGTCGCCGGCAACTCCGTAGGCTGCAATAAGCTACTGTGAGAGGCCAGCAGCCAGTGTGAGCTGCCGGCTGCCGGCAGCCGGCGTGAGCCACCGTGAGCGACTGTCTAATGGCCAGTGACTGATCTGCCTCAGCCGGGAAGAGCACAATGATCACAATACCAACATGGGCCAGTGAAGCAACATCCTCCACAACTAGAATGAAGAACAAAAGGACAGCAACTTGTCTGTTCCCCTTGCCCGGATATGATTCTTTCCTCTGGAGCTATTAAGTGACACGATACCGTCATACCTGAAGAGTTGCGCAGAGTAAAGACTGAAGGTCATTGAACTGGATCCTGTCCGATGTGCTCTGGATATGTGACTACAAAGAAAAGAACATCATCATGTTCTAAATCAGGGGTTGGCCAACTTTTGAGACAGAAGAGCTGCCAGGGGTCAGCAAACTGCGGCTCACGAGCCAAATGTGGCTCTTTGGGTAGGTACATGTGGCTCTGAAGTAAAATTGAAAATTAAAATAAAACTATCACAATCTCATTTATAAAAAATTTAAAGGATATTATTCACAGAATGATAATTATGTTAAAATATATTTATGGCTCTCAAATAATTTTTAAATTGTTCTGAGAAACAGGATCAGCTCTTCCAGGGATCAGCAAACTTTTGAGACGGAACGTACCCAAAGAGCCACATGTGGCTCGCAAGCCGCAGTTTGCCGACCCCTGTTCTAAATGAACACATTCTAAAATGGCTCTCTACACTATTTCATTGCTTCCATTTCTGCTGTGTTTGCCAGGACCATTAAATTATCTTTCCAGATGCTAATGTAAGAAAGTAAATAAAAAACTTTTATTTCTTTGGTGTAAACTGACAAGCAATGCAAACTTTAAGGTCCAACTTTTTTGGATAAGCCTTATATCTTTTTGAGAAAATATATACCGTATTTCCCCATGTATAAGATGCACCCTTTTTCGAAAAACTTGGGGTCTAAAAACTGGGTGCGTCTCATACAGTGGTTGTAGATCGTTGTCAAGTCATTTAAGAAGCGTGGCATTTCAAATGCCATAGATGGAACTGAGGACAAGGCAATATATGAAGACAGTGATTCGTCATCAGACATAGATGAGGACAAACTAATGGTTGGGAGTTTTGACAGTGATGAGTCGTATGAATTTTATGATGACTAAAACTTGAGTTCAATAACTTTATGTAATACATTTTTTTTTCAAATTTCGGGCCCCAAAATTAAGATGTGTCTTATACATAGGGAAATACGGTACTTAAAACACCAGAGAGACAAGCCTTGAAAATAGAGCAATGTGTTAGAAGAACTGCACCCTGCCCACCAGTATAGCCAGAAATGCCTAAGTCTCACCTCCATCTGAAGCACTTGCTGAAGTCGTTCCATGATGACTAGAGTAGTTTTCTGAACCGCAGGGTAACAATCCTTGGCACTGTTTTTTACAATTTCCATCAGAGATTCATATGCAGAACTCCTCAGGTTGTTCTGGTGTCCATCAGGTCTGTAAGGCACACACAGCAAAAATCTTAAAGTCCCATCTGAGAGAGGACAAAGGGGTTATAATGTAGACATTGTCTCACTAAAAATAGAAACTGAAATGTTTGCAGACCTGGTTTGAGTTTGGCAACAAAATACAGCTAGGAACTAAATTTTTAACCTTTGAGCCAATGGCTTTTTTCATTGTGGTCTCCAGACCTGGTTAAACTTTAGAATGGCCCTTTTGGAAATCAGTTAAAATTATACAGAAAAATTAGATTAAAATGATGAAGAACCCATGTGGACAACTGAAGGGGTTGCCTGAATAGTTAAGAAAAAGATACCCCAATTTTCTTCGTTCATCTGCAACAAAAGTGGAAATGAATTAGGTAAACTTGGTGTAACTTATACCCAGCCTTCTTCCTTAATGGTTTCTTTTGAGCATGGCTTTAGGTATAGCTCGCACAAAACCAAAATAATTCAAGGTTGTCCCCAACTTATAACCCCTTTACATTTCAAAGCTCATTTACAAAACAACTGTATTTAATGCCAAGTTCTTCATCCAATATCAAAAATGGCAGTTAATGATCTCATGTGGCAACTAAATTCATAACAAGCACTACTATTTCTCTTATACCATAATTAAATATTCCTGTTAACGAGAGACACTGCAAAAGCAATGGACCCTCTTGGTCAATTACTCTCTGTAAGTACAGAAATGAGGCTATTTTCTAATTTTAATTGTAAGCTGAACAATTTTAATCTACATTTCTCTTGTATTTAAACAAATAATCTACTATAAGATTAATTCCTCCTATTGTAATGTTTATACGATTACTTTAGATAGCCCCCACACAGAAGGCAGATGGAGTTGGATGCAAAGATACTACCCATTTTTGTGTGATATCAGTTACCTGTCTGTGGTCTCTAGGAGCTTCTGAACTATGAGTTCAAAAGAAGATGACAAGCAATAGGTAGCTGGTTCTTCCTGATCATCAGCTACGTCTGCAGCTTCATAAGCTGCTTCAGCCAGACTAGAGAAAGCCTTAAACCCAGAGAAGAGTTAATATTAGTCCTGAAAAGAACTCCAACCAAGGAGTACCGCATTTTTCCTTACGATACCTTGGGCAGTGTTCCTTTCCAACTGATCTAAGAATAAATCAATGCTAGCAAATACTCAACTTTTTCTGTCAAGGTCATCTCAAGACAACATTTTACAGGTATCCTTAAAATTAAATGTTACTTATATTTTGTTCATCCTGCCCAATAATCTGCTCACAACTCTCTAAGTAGCAGAGTACTTTCACCTACCTGCTATACTTCACTTCTTTCTAATCACAAAAAGGCTTTTAGCCCCACTCCTTCCTCATTTGAACTTCCTCTCCCACCCCCCAAATGTCCCTAATGAACTATATCCAGGCTATAATGACTCAGCACTTAAGACCGCCTACCTTCCTTCCCTCCTGCCCCCTTCTCAGCAATGGTACTTTTTGTAGCCAGCAACTCTCTTCTCTACCTTAATCAAAATTTCTTATCCCCAAGCAACTGAAGAAAGACAGTTTTCCCACTGGGTTAGCATGACTGTTCTAAATGGTTCAGAAACCCGTCGCCGTGAGTCAACAGCTCCCACTGGCTCATGCAGTTGACATCTCCCCCACATTTTAATTGAAGAAATTAGAAAGGAGATGCTATTCAGAAAAAAACCTTCCAGTGAGGCAAACCCATTTCTCTCCCACACCTCCTACTACTTCCTTGCCTATGGCTCAGCAAGATCCTTATCTCGCCAGGAAGAAAACCCCTTACCCAGCACACATTTGAAGCCACTCTGGGCTCAGCACTGAGACCCTCAATCAGACACTGCAGCAGGGGAGTCAGGTAGACATCATTGATGGCCGCTTCAGGGAGCAGTTCACAAATTCTGCCCACAGTCCATGCAGTTGTATCTCGAACAACTACACTGGGGTCTTTCATTAATTCTATTAGGGTGGGCATAGCCTGAAAATACAACAGGTATTAGCAAAGCAAAACAAAGATTAATACCTCAGAAGCAGCAATTCTGATGGGTAGGTTTTATCTCAGAGCATCAATATGGTTTTGCCAAAAGTAAAAAAGTCCTTCTCTCGTCACCAAATTCCAATATAGAGTTTTATTAAGGGTTTGGTATGAATGCTTGCAACAAGCAGTCTTTACTGTACTTAGGTCGAGATCCCAGGATGCAGCTGTGATGGCATCTGGCCATACCTTAAAAGGTTGAGTTCTGTATGTACTAAACTCTATTTTAACAAACTCCTGTCATTTTTAATAGCAAAAGAAGTACAGTAGTTCCATAAGATTTTTCATTAAGTATCATTTTGGCCCTACGGACAGAATCATCATCACATCATTAAAAATTATAAGGAAATGTTCATGATACAGCAGTCAGTGAAAAAACAAGAGAGAAGACTGCACAGTAAGACCTCCATCCTGTTGCACATATGCACACACAGAAAAAGGCTACAAGGACAAATCCCAAGAGTTAGAGTGTTATCCCTAGGCAATGGGGTTATGGGTGACTGTTTTGCATTTTTCAAGTCCTATGACTTTTGTAATTAAAAAAAAAAATTTCATTTTACCCTTCATTGGCAGCAAACAGTTATCTAGAAATAATATTTATAGATGACTACTTACAGCTTTAAAAATAAAAGCACACTTTCAAGCAAAAAGTTTCAACAAACCATAAATACCTCACTTTCCACCCCAAAACTCCCTCAGCTTCACCTGTATAACTAGTGGTTTGAGCTGATTGGGCTCTGGTCCTTCCAAGATACAGCCAAAAGCCATCACTGCCGCATCCCGGTACCGCCAATCAGGGTTCTTGATGTGTTCTTTAATGAAGGGGAGGACATGCGGGACAATGTCATCTTCACAGCAGGTGGCTAGAAGCATGAGGCACACCCCTGCTGCTTTGCAGGGGTTCCAGTCATCGTCATCATCATTTTCATCCTGGAGAAAGAATGTGGCACTCGTTTTTTTGTTCCAAGAATCACTTTAACTCAAAAAGTATTCTAACTATTCCCAAATGTAATTAGAACTTAAGCTTTAGGGTAAATAAAACATGAAACCTTTATATTTTAATCTCTTCCACTAAGATTCATCACAGTATAGCCTCTGTTAAGGTGCCGATAGAGAGAAGAGCCCACTCTAGTACCATACAATGAAATGAACAAATTTCAACTACATGCAATAGAAAGATAATCTGGACATAGACAACAAAAGGCAGAACAAAAGTGTATATGCTGCTCTATATAGTTCTAGTTATATAAGTTCAAAAACCAATCAAAAAAATATATGGAGTTACAAACTAGGAAGAAGACATGAGATGGGCTCCCAATGTGTTAGTAATTGTTGTATTTCATTAAAAGGTTAAACAAACAAGCAACCAAAAGATTCTAATCAGAGCTCTCCTAAAATTAGAACGCAAGGTACATTTTCCTTATGTGGCCACTCACACAGTTTTTAAGGCAGGATAGGATACTTATATAGTTTCAGATAATTACATACCTAAAGAATGATTTGTTCCCAAATAAGAAAAGCACAACCCAAAATATGCAAAAGCAAAGATAAAGATACTAAGGTCAAAAGATAAAAAATAGCAACCGTAAAACTGAAAGAGATGAAAATTTAAAGTAACATCCAGTCCATTCCAAATCAAATACATCTCAACTTATCTTTTAAGATTGTTATACTCAAAGAGTCATATACTTTCCTAAAAACAAATTACATTCCTGTGTACAAAGACACTTTGCAGTGCTCAAATTTAGAGAATTGCTGCCTCAGAGCACTGCCAGCTCTTTGGTAATATCTTACATGCATCCAGAAAGCATCTTTCCAA
The DNA here is from genome assembly GCF_001890085.2 of Hipposideros armiger. Classification (NCBI taxonomy): domain Eukaryota; kingdom Metazoa; phylum Chordata; class Mammalia; order Chiroptera; family Hipposideridae; genus Hipposideros; species Hipposideros armiger. Next base: position 3,323,042 of record NW_017731390.1, read on the forward strand.
CACCACACCAAAGAGACTGTAATGCATACAGTCAAAACGAACAGTGGCAACCAAGATACACGCCTTATAAAAAAATTTCTGTATTTACTTAGACCCACATCTTTATGAAGTCTTACTTTTGTCCTGAATCTTATTAATTGATGTTAATAATCATGAAAGATCAGACATTTCTTTCATGGGTTGGATTCCTTCATTGGATCTGAGTAACTCTTATCCAACCTCATCAGTATTTTAAAAGTATACATATACTGTGAACTCATGAAAATATCCCAGATATCTGAGTGGCCTAAAGCCAGCACTTCTCTCTTCACTGCAACTTTTATTGTGCATGTCTCCTCTGCTAGTTTGAACAATGCAGCCCTCAGGAAATCAGCAGCGCATGTGGCTCATTCTCGAACAAGACTGAAATGTTCAGACCCAGTTCTCCTTCACAAACAACTCAAGAGTCTAGAGTATCTTACAGGTCCAGCTCAGCTGTTCCTGAGTCATTTATAAAAGAACATCAACTAGTTGAAGACTTGCTGAGTTCCTTCGTGGAAATGGTTCCACAGCAAACCAACCCTTAACTAGGTTTCACAGCTTACCTGGCTAGATTTGGAAGGTAACTCACCTGTTTAGTTAGTGTCTGTGTGAGGATTGGAACCAGGTACTGTAATGCTCCTTTGGCATAGAACTTGCTGGTGTGCTCAGGGGGGCGTCCTTGTTCTGCTGCCTGAGGACAAACATAAAGCAAATTCTGGACAGCAGCAAACAAGCTATGATACTAAAGGCATACAATGTGAGCTGCCCAGGGGTCTGTACAGAAATATACAGAGCAAATGGTAACATTCACTGTGATCTTTGGAGGTGCTCATTTTTTGGTCTACTTCAATGAGACTCTTTTAGACCTTAAAGGACTACAGCAACCTTAAGAATTACTCTAACAAGCTGTTATCTAAGTGACCTTTGAATCAAGAAATGTACTAAGTTTACATAAGAATGCCAAAAATAAGATTGTTTTTTTAAAGTAAAGACAATCAAGGTTGGAAACAAACTTGAATCCAAAGATTTCAAGTGCAGAACTAACATCCCCTTTCTCCATATCTAATTCCTTCACCCGAGTTAATCAAGTATCAATTTTATATCCCATGCTTGTATTAGGATTTCCAAAAGGAAATAATTCAGAACCAGATGTCATCTCGTTGAACTGTGACTGCCTGCTGCCCCCTTGTGTTTACAATGCTAATATCAATATTTACAATGAATCATGCCTGACTGATTGGGAAAAACACGAGATGCCACATTACTGATCCATCTCCCTCATGGGGGGGTTTGGCTATCAAAATCTCTACAAATGGGGATACCCTCTAAGTCCAGTCAGAATAAAGCTTTCCCAGAGGAGAACAATAATATCCACAAAGGAGATACGTCCCAAAGCCCAACCACAACAGCAGCTCTCCCCTCAAACCGACTCTCCCAGGCTCTCACCTCTGAAGCCTCAATGGCCAAATCCATTTCCTCATCACAGACATTGGACCAGAATTCTATCCCTTGTAGGGCCACTTCATCAATGTCACTTTTCATTGCTTCAATTGTGATCTTGAGAAAAAAACACGACACCCCAAGCCCCAAATAAATGCTGGTTCAAGTTAGACCCTTCCTCTAACCACAGACATTCAAGTTTCAAAAACGTATATTTATGAAAGCTAGGTCTGAAAGGTAGAAAAGAGGAAACAGATTTTTAAAATACACTCTTTTTACCAGCACAGAGATAGCACAAGCTTTCTTGGCACACTACTGATGAATACATGAAACATAATACTGGGACTCAAGAAATTTCCTGTTTTCATCATATTAAGTAATAAGTAGCAGAACTGACAAAAACAGCAACTAAGAATAATAGGCTTGGGGCAGCCAGTTAGGTCAGTTGATTAGAGCGCAGTGCTCACAACACCAAGATTGCCAGTTCGATCCCTGCATGGGCAGCTGAGCTGCGCCCTCCACTACTAGACTGAAACAACTACTTGACTTGGAGCTGATAGGTCCTGGAAAAACACTGTTCCTTAAAAAAAAAAGATGGGCTTTGCAATTAGCTGCATGTTCAAATACATAAAATAGAAATACTTACTGCAAAAAGAGCAGGACCCATATATGTCTCCATGTACTGATAATACAAGGACATTATCTTCACCAGATTCTGTAAGGCAGCCACTCGTACCTTTTGCAAAGGGCAGATTAAATAGTTTACCATTCAGTTTAACAAGGCAATCTGACAAAGGTAAGTAAGTAACTACACTTCATTCAAAGGGGTCAATAACCCAAAGGGTCAAACAAGGTACATTTGGGTAATGTTACCATACCCCTAAAATCAATTTCTACCGTCAATTTTTTCACTATCCGTTTATTTTTCTTTTCTTTCTGTCTCTCTCCTTTACATTAAAGGTGCCCGTGGAAGCCATGGCAGGACAAAACGAATACCACTCGGAGCAGAGTCAGAGTAGACGTTACTCCCACCTGCTTCAAGGGTCAAGGTTTAGGTTACAGCAATGCAAAGCTGTTTCAATGGCTACAATGGGAAATAATCACTTGAATAACAATCTACAGCAATTAAGTAGCAAGGCTGATCAAAAACTGTTTCTCCCTAAAACCTTTTTTAAGAGGACAGCAGTTTCCACTATGTTAACTTTCTAATACCTGTTCTTCCCTCTTCTCCTATTTGTTGGGAGAAAATTCTTATTAGTCAAACCTAATTTCTGAAGTCACCCGATTCCCAACATTTCAATACTATGCTCACGTTGGCATGTCCTATATAAGATGAAGACAGACTTTTCAGTGACCTCATACTTACCCTCGTATCTGGACACTGTGTGGCTTCACAGACCACCTGCATAATAAAGTGCCTTTCGGACTGCAGAAATAAGAGAATTAGAAGAGTATAAACCATACATGTGAAGATTGCTTGACTATCCCTTCAAAAAAACTTCTCACTCACTCAAGAGACCCCACAACCCTGAACCAATCAAGCAGCTTTTCCTTGACATAGTAATGGCACTATGAAGTGCTACAGAGTTTGCCCCCAGTGTCTACTATATAACCTGCACCTCAAAAGAGGTCCCTAATCTTTTAATCCCCAAAATGACCTTCACTAACAAGACTTTAGGGAGGAAGTAGATAGGAAAATGTGGGCCACAGGGTTTAAATAAAGATGGTTAGCTAAACAAACAACCCCCCCCAAAAAAACAAAAAACCCCACCTACGTTAGAAAAATCTGTTTCTTTGTATTTAAAATTTAAGAGAATTAAAAACAAAAATATCTGCTTTATTTCAGAGACACCTGGGAAGTGGCAAATCCACAAATGTGGTAAGATACAGGAGAACAGAATAATGAACTTTATTTGCTACTGTCCTAAGTCTTCTGAAAGAAACCCATTTTCTAAGTAATTAGAATTGCAGTTTGCTTTGGCTTCTTAGAACACCCCACTTTGTCCACTATAAGGCCAAGAAATAGCAAAAAGCCCAGCTAAAGTGTCAACAAACATATATACAAAAATACTTTCAGACCATATGTAATCCAGCAATTTCACTTAAGAATACCTGGGGTGCCAAAAAAATTTATACACATGACTTGTATTCATCTTTTGTTATTGGTAATATATTGAGTATTGCAATTTTAATACAGTTTTTTCCTTTCTTAAAATGTATACACTTTTGGGGCACCTTTTGTATATCCAAAAGAATTGAAAGCAGGGTCTCAAAGATGTATTTGTACACCCATGTTCAGAGCAGCATCGTTCATAATAGACAGAAGGTGGAGGGAAGCAACCCAAATGTCCACTAACAGATAAAATGGATAAACAGAATGTGATATATACATACAGTGGAATATTAATCACCCTTAAAAAAGGAAATTCTGACACATGCTACAACATGCATGAACCCAAGACATTATGCTAAGTGAAATAAGCCAGCCCAAAAAGACAAATACTGATGATTCCACTTATTTAGAATAATCATAGAAACAGAAAGTAATCATAGAAACAGGAAGTAGGAAGGTTGTTGCCAGGAATTGGGAACGGGAAAATGGATCTAGTTTCAGTTTCACAAGATGAAAAAGTTCCAGAGACCGGATGCAATTTTATGTCACTATATATTTTAACACAACTAAAAATAACAAGGGGGTATACCGTCAGGCAAAATAAACTTTATTTCTGTATTAATTTTCAAAAGCATCTTCCCCCAGGAGATGTATGAAAACAGCCCAATTTCTGTTAACTTTTTTAAAAAAATCCCACAGCATACCCACACTTTGGATAGCAAAAGGCAAAACCTAAGCTTAGAAATCCTTTAGAGCTCACATTATATCCAAAAGCCTGATTAGAAATGGCAAACACCTATTCCAGGGCCGCAGCTCACACAAATCTTTAACTAGACTGGAATCAAACTCTTCTAACCAAGATAGTCCTTTCTAAATCATAAACTTTAAAAAAACAAACAAACAAACAAAAAACACCCTTTAACTCTCACTCCTGAACCTACTACACCTTTTTGTCAAAAGGCACTTACCTCTTTGTCAAAGTTTGCTTTGGTGAACTCCAATGAGTTCAGGAGTGCATTCGTAGCTGCTAGCTTCACATTGTTACTAGGCTCTTCTTTCCTCATCCCCTGGATTATGGCAGTCAGAATCTCATTGGATTTATCCTGTAGCTGCTCTGGGTCCTGAAATGAGCAGAGACGTGCAGTGAATATAATAATGAGCTCGTGACTAATCAGCAGTCCTTTTAAGTGTAAGATCCACTTGAGTGAGGATCATGCCTTTCTCTGATCTTTTCCCACACATTTCCATCTAGGGACAAACCACCTGCAAGATATCATAGGGTCTGGTCGCCCAAAATTGAATTGAAATAAGTTAAACACATCAAATTCAACTCTGACTTCTTAGCATAGTGACTCTGAGCACGAGGTAAAGTTGGCTTTTTTCCCCCTTCTGTGCAAATGGAGATGGAAGCCTGGTGTTTTTTTCCAGGCCATCTGTACCAACTGAAGTAAATTAAAGCTTCAGAACATGAGGGCCAGGGATCAACACGTGGGCAGAACATCTAGGGAGTACAAGTCCAGGTCAAGTGCTATGAACTTCTTTGCTTCGAGTCTGTATATCAAAACAGACACCAAGAGTGGTAACCTCAGCAGCAATAGTCCTAGGAAGGGTGCATTTAACATACTGTGTTGTGGCTCTAGTAGCTAAACCAATAACTACAGCAAGAGCTGGCAAACTGGTTCTGCAAAAAAGTCAATGAAAATGTAATACAGCATGCATGGTACACTGAGGATCTTGAGAAAGGGGATCAGGTCAGGGGTACTCCGAGATAGAGAATATAATTAAAAGTCTAGATTCTATGCTTCTCCAAACACATGGATTTCCATTTTGAGTTTGTGATCCTCAAGTCTCTTAATTTTAGGGCATGATTAGCAATGTGAGAATAAGTTAACTATCCAAATATAGAAGTCTAAATTAATAAATAAAGCAGTCCTATTTTCAAAACACTCTGCAGTAGCTTGGTTTGGTAAATATAATCCTAATACCATGCACATCACAACTAGATGGAATCATATGTTAGATAACATCAGGCAGCACTTACTATATCTTGGCAAATGTAACCAATAGCTTCCAATGTTGACTCTTTCATGTGCTCTGTGCTGTTGGGGTTTGTGACATTGGTCACCAGCTGAGGAATGAGTTCTGGCCACTGGTTCACTGGGATCTCTGCACAAGCAATCCCAGCCACACACTGTGAGGCAGAACTAGGCCGATAAGTTTCTGTGCCCAAAGTCTGCAAAACCTGCAAGTACACACACAAAAAAGAACAAGATACAAGATATCAATTTCTAATACTATTTGAACACATTTTGCCTACCACAACACCTCTTATATCCGTCTCTGAATTCTCTATATAACACAGAAAAGTAGAAGTCATATACAGTATAGATCAACTGTCGAAAAAAAAGCCGGCCTCAACACCAACACTAAAACAATTAACATTGCCCTAGACCCCAGGAACAAAACCAATCAACCCCCACTTCCAAATGGAATGCTACAAAACCAGACACCTCACTTCAATGTTCAACACAAGGTAGGAAAGTAGCAGTTGGAAGGGAGTTAGCATTAAAAGGCGAGGGAGATGACAAAATTCACCTTCTATGCTCCTTGGTGTATAATGGAAGGATGCTCACAGCCATGTTTTGTGCACAGAAAAGTGGGATTTTAGAATGAGGCCACCTATGGGTCTGATTCACAGTAGATCACTGTAACCTGATTCAAGGAAGAGACCTTCCCAGTCATGAAATGTGGAACAAATCTTCCTTTTGGTCAAGGACAATTTAGCATTCTGCGTGACTTTCATAGAAAGGCCTTGGTCAAGTAACATCACTAGATGCAGATACAAAGTTGCTGATATTACCAATATATAAGAACTAACCCCTATTTAATTTCCAATCTGAAAAGATTTGGTCTGTTTGTCCAAGAATCAAAGAACGTGTTCTGTCCACCATGAACTGATATCAAGGACTAAGTGACTAGTTAAGATATGCCAATTAAAATGAGATCCGTTTATCATTAAACACGTCTTGTTTGAAATGGTAATCATACACACCTTTATGTAAAGGGTAAAGGCACAGGTACAGATAAAGGATGAATCCACAATGAACCCAAGGTTAATCATTACCATGATCAGCTAATTCAATCAATGAACTAAGAAAGAATCACCCGTCCACTCTAAAGGCAAATGGTTAACTGTTCCTGGCATGAACACAGAATAAAGAGTAGCTGCCAGATATTCAGGCCAGCTCTGCTGACTGGGTCAGGTCACTTAGCATCCTGCTTTGTAGCTAATAATAATGAACTCCCCATTTTCCCCCCTTATACAGAATATCATCATCCCTGTCTGCCCACTCCCAACAGCTCTCTGCCCAGTAATAGTTCTGATTGATTCTAAATGAAGGTTTTGCTCTCTAGGGCTACCAGAACTAGAATGGACTTTAATGAAAACTGTATGTCAAGAGCCTAAGAAGGGAGGGGGCGGGTCAAGATGAGTTGTCCAAAGTGACAGGGGCTGAACAGGTATTTCCCCATGTCTAAGAATTACAGTCCAAGATGCCTTTCACTGCACCATCTCCGAGGACATATGTGGAGTACTAAATCCCATTTACTTTTATCTTCCCTCCTTTAAATTACTTCTAGAATACCCTTAGTTAATATTACTTTAGAGGCTACAAATAGTCGACTTGCCAAGTACTGAAAGTTATTTTTTTTTAATTAGGGGTGACCCTAATGATAACACTCAATTATCTGAAATAATAAGAAAGTAGCTCTCAACTATGTCCAAGACTCAGATTTCAAAAAATAACCACCAGCACTGAGAAAGTATTAATTACCAGATGTGGTACGAAAGGGAAAAAGGCCCAGATAACTGCTAATTTTGTCTTCATGCACAAGGGCTCAACAATGCCTATATAAATTCTTATTCAAATTTTAGAAAAATTTTGGTTAAGAGTGTTGTGTACCCAAAAAAAAAAAAAAAAGTCAATTCCAATTCTAATCATGTCATCTCATTTTGGGCACTATAGTATAACCATCAAGATTTGCAGTGATTGATGGAATAAACTTCATTTATATCAAACTGAAGGAGGGATTAAAATGTTACTACATAAGCAGACAGAATATAGACAGAAATAGCTCTATGTATTCCAAAGAAGATTCAAAATAAGTTGCTTTCATAACCTAGTTCTCCCGGTCATGGATATCTCCATGCAAGACTGGGGAGAGGAGGTACATAACTAGAAAGAGAAGTTACTGACTAAAGGGGCACTAATTTACCTAATGCTCACACCTAGCACCAGGAAATAGCAAATATGATGTGCATAACCATAACCTGTACAAGTACACATGCAATCCCCCATTGGTTTCCCCTCAAATACCAAGGACCAATGATGACTGCATAGATGCTTGCCTTACTCCCCCTTTGTGCCTTATTCATGTGAGACAGACCATTAAAGAACCTCATTAAAAAAGAAAGCAAAGCACATCGGTCCATATATTTTGAATATTTTGCTGCAGCTAGAATTATGGATTTCTAATTCAACAAAAGTCGCAAAAACTACATGATGCAGATCAACAAGGGACATTCAAGTTTCCACAAAATTCATCAGCCCATTCACTCTAAATGTCTTGATCAAAAGCCAGATGTTTCTAAAGAAAGTTTTTCATAATTTGCTAAGTAGATAAAAGCACCATTAACGTCAATTTTGTTTCAGAAACTCTTTAGGCTTGAAAGGCCCAAGGGATCATTTAATTCCCCTTACGACTACACACAGGGCCATGCCTAAACCACCAAACAATGAGAATCATCTACAGCAGAAGCTCAACAAGAGTTGAGGGTGCTGGCTGGCTGACTGTGGGAGAATTGCTTGGGGAGACAGTTTAAAAAATATCCCTGAGCCTCAAACTCCAAATCAGAATTTCTGGAGGGAGCTAGAAAATACATATTATTAACTTAAGTGATTCTTATAACCCAACTTTGGGAACCATCAATTTGTATACTACTTTAATTCTCTAGACATTCTACAAATTCTGGCATCTAATTAAAGCTTCCCAAACTGCTGCAGTCTGCCTTGGTTATCTGAAAACAATTCTGCTCCATTAATGGAAACAGACAAGCTGAACTGACAAAGATTTAAATCAAATACAATTTTTATCTTCAAGCGAAGTTTAGGTCCCATGAATCTATTGTAAAATCAGCTCTATCCCGTGGAAATGACAAAAAAACTGACACAGACTTTTCTCGTTCCTTAGGCTATATGACCAAAGAGAGGAAAGTTACTTACATAATTCTTGACTTCCCGTCGAGCATTAGCATCAATAGCAAGCCACCTCTGCTGATATTGTGCCTTGATATCTGGATCTTTAGATGTCAAAGAGTTCTTGATTTGTAGACCAGCTGCAACTCTGGCAACCTGACTGTTTCCTGGATTTGCTAGCACTCTGGACAGTTCCACAAGGAAAGTGGGCTGTTAAAAGAAGCAGCGTTAGTGAATGAAAATATCTCCTGGGAATTTCACCAACTGAGGATAGTTTATGGAGTACCAAAACACTGGGAAAAACCTACATATTTTAGGATATATCATAACATCTCAGAAAACTTCAAGAGATCTACTTTAGAACTCCTATAAAAATATTACTTAGACATTGAGGAAGTCATCCATCTACTCATGGAGCCTTAGCATAACAAGGAGTTACAGGTTTTCCTATCATCATTGTTCTTAGTGCCCTATTCTTCACATTAGATCCCCTAGAATTAAAGTTTGACAATCTGGTACCCAGATGGTTTTTCTATGTCCCCAGAACAGTACTCAATAAATATTTGTTTAATGAATGAATATGTTACAACCGGGTAGAAAGTAAAATTTTTTCTCAATTAAAAAAAAAACTTAGTCCAAAAGGAATGATACTCAGAGTGGCTTTTGATCTCATAAAAGCAGGTAATCTTGTATGAGAGGGAAATACTTAAAACCTAAAATATAGACTTAGGAGGCCAGTCCTCTGTATTTTAGTTGAGTATTCAGCAAGAGGTGAACAATGAAAAAAGCAGATTCATAAGGAAAAAACTGGAAAATATTCAGAAACAGGGGAAAACTGAAAAGATAAAAACGTTAAGGAAAATGGTTTTATATTTAATAGCCACCAGTTAACACTAAAGGCTCCTATACATTTTGGACTTGAGTCGGCCACTAAAAATAGTGGATTTTTAAACAGCATAATCTTTTGTAATGTAGATCCCCAAAACTATTGTTAAAATATTTAACACACTTCTCTACCTGGCAAAAAGCTGTCCAAAAGCTTCTTTTCCTGAAGTTACCAGGAAAAACCAAAAGCAGATAATTCCTTACCATTAACAAGTTCTGCAATCACAGAACGTAATTCTTAAAAGTTTTATTAATTATGTACCACTACACAATGTTAAGAATAAGGTTAAAGGCTTCTTGCAAATTAGCAAAAGCAGAAACAGGAATATACCCCAAATGGAAGCCAGTCAAAAAATCTTTTCTATGGAAAGTTAAAGATAAAAAGGTTAGTAGTAAAACCTAGCACATAAAGCCACCCCCCCCAAAAATTCACTCAAGACAGTTTGTGTAACATAGGTTGTCACTTTTTTTTGCTTATTTGCCTAGATAACAAAAAGGAACACATTTAGTTAGTGTTATTTAAGCTTATTATCTATTACCTTTAAAAGATGTCAAGAATCATCCACCCTTCCCTCTGCTCCCTATCCTCCCAACAGGAGAGGAACACCAAAGAGAAACTGCTGGCACACAGGTTGTTTCAACCAATCCATCCCTCATTTTTATGCATAAGTCCGGTCTCTAGTGGACTTATTTTCATTTTTTCTGTACCCCTTAAATTAAAAATATTTAAAACGAGGAACTTTTCTCCGTGATTTCATTTGGAAACAGTTCCGATCTCAAGGATGAACTCAACCTGTTGTCTGGGTATACATTGAGTCTCTATTCATCCAAGAAAAAAAAAAAAAACCCCGGGAGAGGAATAATCGGACAGGAAAGGGAGGAATATTGTCGGAATGGGTCAAGAGGCATTCGGGTGCCAGGCCTGGCAATGAGCAGAGACCAAGGGAGATAGGAAAGGGTAGAACTCTGAGAAGTAGGTGGAGAAAAATCACAGGGGCCACGGGACAGGAAGGAGAAGCTGGCCCCAGTCAGAACAGGCAGGGCAGCTGGGCTCGGAGCTTCCACATGGCCCCTAGGCCCGGCTCCCCCACCCCCACCCTTGCTGAACACGCAGCGCCGCGCAACCTAACTTCTCTTCCCTCCCTCTTTCTCCCTCCCGCTGCACCGCCGCCCACAGGCCGCGCGGCGATTGGCCAGCAGTCACCCCGGCGCGCCGCGCCATTGGCCAGCTGCAGGGGCCCGGGGCGGGACACACCCACCGGCTTCCCGATGGCGGGGTTAGGTTGGACCGGGGGGTGGGGG
>NW_017731390.1:3334548-3390021 GCF_001890085.2 Hipposideros armiger
AGTGGCGAATGGGAAGGGAGGGTGGGGTGGGGGGCGGGGGTCACCACCAGCCCATTCACCGGCTCCCTCTTGGTAGTCGCTCCGGCTCCCCTTCCTTCTTTCCTTCCTCCCTCCCAATTTTCTGCTAGCGGCGGCGGCAGCTGCTCCTCTGGCGGCGGGGGAGGGACCCCGGGGGCAGCTCAGAGCGCGGCTGGTGCTCGGGTGGCGGAGGGAGAAAGAAGGAAGGGAGGCGGTAAGTGAACGGCGGCTCGCAAGGAGGGAGAGGGAGGGAGGGAGGAAGGCGGAGGGATATTCGGGCCGGACCTCTCCGCGGCGGCACCGCGCTCCACATCGATTGGCTGCCGCCGTGGCCACGCGGTATCCCCAATTGGCCAGGGGTTCAGCGCTGAAAGGCTGCCCGGCACCCATTCGCCCGCTGGCTTCAAGGGCCGGGTTGGCTGGGCGGGCTGCAGAATGGGGCGCACGGATTGGCCGAGGGGAGTTAGATTGGGGTGGGGCAGGCGAGAGCCGGCTGCTGATTGGATTGGCCTGGTAAGGTCCTTGCGCTCAGGCCGGCTGAGCGCTGGGAGGAGAGTGGACCGAAGGCTAGGCTCCGGGCCTGCGTGATTGGTTGGGATACTAGGCGTTGATAGGATAGGGCACCGGGGGGAGAATTGGGCAGAAGAGTTCGGGGTCGGGGCCGCGGAAAGGCGGGAGGCACCCCGCCGCTTTAGGAACCCGGCGCGGGGCACGATGGGACGCCCCCGGGAAGGGGCGGGGCTGTGTTCGGGCTGCGGTTGGGAAAGCGCAGTCACTCCGAGGGGCGTGTTGAACAGTTTCGCGGGCTTGAGCGGGGGAGGGGAGATCGTTAAAGCCCTGCACCGCGCCCACAGGAAGCTGCTTTAATGGCTAGGCCTACTTCGTACCAGGCTTGTGGCTGGTTAGGACCTTGAAGACCATGCGGTTTAATTTCCAATTTGCAGATGTGGAAACTGAAGCCCAGAGAGGGTATGCAACTTGTACAAGGTTACACAGCCAGTTAGTGGCCTGTCCGGGACTGGTCTCAAGCGCGCCTGACTGCCGTTGGCTTTACACCCAGCCTTCCGCTCCAAGGAGGTGAATGCTAATCACTTCCCTTAGCTTAGACCTATTTATAGGGTTTAAGGCCTGTGCTGTTATAAGGTCTGATTCACATGGGGTGGGCATTTGAATTCCTCTTAGACCCCCATTTATAACTGTCAGGTACTTGAAGGAATGGAAATGTCTTATCCTGCGAAGGTGCCTCTAAAAGCAGCCATGAACCAGAAAGAATGTACAGGCTTGAAAGGGTCGGTTCTTAGCCTTTTGAAGTTCTAAGCCCTGGAAGAAACTAATGAAAGCCTTTCCTGAGCAAAATGCACATAAAGGAAACGTGCACACGAGTACATTTTCTTGACTTCCCCTGACACTGATAAGTGGACTCCACGTGAAGAATTTCCTGAATTGTTACATATGATATATACATGGTTGTATGTAGCTTATAGACCTCTTGACGATGAAGCTTGAGCTTGTGGAGTAATTGCCCTACTCTAGGCATCCTGGGAAAACCTAAGAGGAACTGTTCTCACTGAGAGGCTCCACCCAAGAATAAGGAAAGGTTGGCCATTTATCTTTCATCCTTAAAAGAGGAAGCGTTCTTTCTCTGCTACAGATACCTTTGAAATTCTGAAGCTGAAGTGTGGGGACGCCAGGCTCCCCCATCCAGTGACTAGTCGATTTCCTATGACTTAGCAGTCCTCCCAACCTCAGCCTTTGCGTCTGTTAACAGGAAGATCTGCCCTGTGTGTGTAACTTCATTAGGAATCAATGAAGGTTAAGTGAGATAACATCCATGAAAATCTTTGAATTGTCCTTATGTGGATTACCCATATTCCAAATGACCCACAATTTTGTCTTATTCCAAGCCAACTTTCTCCTGCCCCCCTACCAGTTTGCTGAGCCACCTTCTCTGCTCAACATCAGTCATAATACCAGTAAAGGCAAATGGATTTTTAAAGTAGCTGGAATAAAATGCTGGGAAGATAAATGTTTTGCAACAAAGTTCCAGTCAAACATAAGATCCTTACCAAAACCCAAGTGAATTGATTTTTTTTAGTTTAACAAAGGTTACTGATGGTGCTGTTTAGTCTCTTATCAAATCACTCAGCACTCTAGAATTCAGCAGATGCTACGTAGTGAGGCACCAAAGTGTGAGTGTAGCACACAGACTCCAGAAACTTTCTGAGTTCATATTCGAGCTCTGCCTCTTCCTAGCTTAGGTGACTTAAATTGCTTATGTAAAATGGGGCTAATTGTGCCTACCTCACATAGGGTTTTTAGGAGGTCGTGGGTTAATAACATGTTACATGTTAAGTGCTAGGAACACTGCCTAGCGTGTTGTGTGTTATTTATAAATTGGCTATTTATTTAGCGTGTATTTTGTACTAAGCAAGTAGTTTGTGGTCCTTGGCCCAGTAGGGAAGATAGCCTAATCAGTTAATCTCACAAACAAATGTAAAGTTGTAAAAGTTACAGATGCTAAGGAATGACCTAGTCAGGGGACTCGGAAAACTTAGCTAAGAAATGGAAGAGAGTTTTTCAGGTGGAGAAGGGAGGAACAGCATATGCAAAGGTCCTATGATAGAAGGGGATTATAAGGAATGAACTGCAAGAAGGCCAGGGCCTCCAAAACAGAACAAGGGATTGAGATAAAGCCAGAGTATTGAGTAGGGTAAAACCCTATTCATATGAAACCTTTTATGTTATGAAAGGGATTTTGTCTATATCTTAAGAGCAAAGAGCCTCTATTGAAAGGTTTTAAGGATGGTTATTGTAATATGAAGATTAGGCTGGAAAGGGGAAGAGTAGATGCAGGGATGCTGGGAGATCAGTTAGGAGGCCATTGTAACCAGATAAGAGATCATACTTGGAGAAAGGAGAAAGGTAGAGGGAATAGTGGGAACAGAAATAGATATCAAAGTTAATTGAACTTGGTGACTGACCGAAAGAAGAAAGAAGTGTCTGTCACTGGTGCCTGTTAGGACTTCAGGCTTGTGTTATGGAATGGACGGTGATGCCATCTGCAGTGTTTCTCAAGTGGGAGCAATTGCAGGCCACATGGTTTGGTAGAATGAGAGAAGTACGAAGGAGGCTTCGAGGTATATTTCTTGAGCTGTCTATGGAGTACATGGGTTTTGTTGTTATTCTCTATAACTTATTGAATGTCAGGAATATTCATGTCCAATAAACAAATTCTGAAATTAAAGAGAAAAACTCGGTTTCAGTCTTACTCTGTCACTTCCCGCTGTATGAGCCTGAATAAATGACAACGTTTTGGATCTGAAATGGGAGCATCTCTGCGCACCATTGGGTGGTCTGAGCAAAACCAGGAGCTTGGTGCTTGGTGCAAGTGTCTTGTGCCAGGAGGTGCTCACCAGTATCTGTTAAGCGAATTCGTGAATGGTTGGGATCAGCTGCAGTTTCCCCACCCAGGTCTCCCCCCTTATACACCCCACCTCCCAACCCACAGCACATATGTGTGAGAAGACTGCCTGCCAGGGGAGAAGCAGCCAGGCTGAGACGTGGTGCTCTTTCCTCTTGAGTAAAGCTGACCGACCTGGAGAGGGGTTAAACCTTGGCCTCATTAGCGCTGAGGAAGAATGGAGGTGAAAATGACATCCGCAGGACTGAGTGCCCCTCTGCTTAGTGATGGGGCAAACATCATAGCCATTTTCCTAACCTCTCACACAACACTTCTTCCAAATAACTTAGGAAAGAGAGAGAGAAAGGAGCCAAGACATTGCTGTTCATCTTCAACTCCTGTAAGCAGACTATTACCGTAAAAGAATTCTCTCGTCTCCCTTGGCCTTTCCTGTGCTCACTAGGCTCTAGCTTTCTTTTCTTTTAACGTACCATGATCTGTGAGTCTCCTGACCTTGGCATTTGCTGTTCTTTCCCATTATTCCTCTCATTTCAGGTGTCCCTTCCTCTGACTACCCTACCTAAGGGAGTTCCATAGATACTCTTTATGACAGGACCCTATTTGATTGTCTTCGAAACACGTTGCAAAACCTGACATTATCTGTTTTTGCTGTCTGTCCTCACCACCACTAGAATGCAAGTTCTGTGAGAGCAAGGATCTTGTCTGTCTTGTTTGTTGCTAAAATTGTGCCTCACACATACCAGGTGCTCACCTATTTGTTAAATGGATGAAGCATATGTTACTAAACATGCAAAAGTCCCTTATGGCCCATGACAAGTGACTTTGTTAAAGGCACTTTATAACTTAATTCTCCTTGTTTTCCAGTGTTATCCATACCAGCCCCACCACCATGTACCTTTGGCCCAATCAAGCCAACCATCTTACTATCCTAAAGAACCGCTCACCACGATGCTAGGCTGTCCCCTGCCTAGAATTCCTTCCTTGTCCTTCTGTCTTTAAGGTTGTGCTCTTGTTAATTTTTTCATTCAACTACATTAATTTATTGTCTCCCCCATCCTCGAGGGCATTTCAAGTATAACATGGGAATGTTCAATAGACAGGTATTACTTTCATGATCAGGAAAAAATCTTTTTAGTTTTTTGAAGTCCAGGAAAAGGGGTAGAGAGAAAGTTAGAAGGATTTGTAAGCTCAAGGGGGAGGACTCTGTAGCACCTGGCACAACCAAACCTCTATAAA
Source organism: Hipposideros armiger (assembly GCF_001890085.2). Lineage (NCBI taxonomy): Eukaryota > Metazoa > Chordata > Mammalia > Chiroptera > Hipposideridae > Hipposideros > Hipposideros armiger. The sequence continues at coordinate 3,339,224 of NW_017731390.1, forward strand.
CAATTTTCTGAACATACGTGATGGTTGTTTTTATTATATCCTCCTCCTCCAAAGAAAAAAGGGACTTAGTATTGGGGACATAGACAGAAAGAAGGGGGGGAGGGCGGGAAGCAAGAATATAGAAGCCTGAATCCTGAGTTAGGAGGGCCTCTGAGAGACATGAGGGAAGTGGAGCAAATTATTTAATGAGTCTTACTCCTGCCCCCTCCTGTGTTTGCCAAAGAGCCTGGAGACAGCCCAGACACCCTCAGCAGCTTTCTCCTTTCATTTATTCAATCCTCCTTTATTCTCTTCCTTTGTTCTTCTGATTGTCAAAGTAACACATGCTCCTCACTGTCGAAATTTCTCAAAATTTCGAAAAGCATCAAGGATTAAGCAGAAATCACCTGTAATCCCAAATTATATCCACCATTAAAATAATTGGCATATTTTCCCCAACAAGGTTCGATTTTAAAGGAAAACGAAAGTATTACTTTGTAACATTTTTGTTACCCCCTAAAAAATGTACTTTTAATAATTTTTAATTGGTTCAACTCTTTCTTTATCAGGTTGCATTAAATAATAGTATGAACTAAACATATTTGAGCTGGCTCTGAAAGGGTTTTCACACAGTGCAATGCAGAAGTAAGTAAAGCCTTTCAACTTTGTCTTAAGCTTTTTTTTTTAAAGTACCAATAGAAACAGCTAAAAATTGAAAATCACTGAAGTATGCCCACTGAGTCGCTAACCCCAAAGCTCACTGAGTCCTCTTTCTGGCCAGGTGTTACAGGGAATCTCATATTCTGGGCCTGGGCTCTCCTCATATTTTTGTTTTTTCCTTTCTTTAATTGAATACCTATGAAATTTCCATTATCTGCATTGCTGTTTTGGGGAAACCCCAGCTCTTTTCTTCCTGTGTGTCTCCTTTATTCTCACACCCCTACCACACAACACTTCTGACACCAGATGTGTAGGCTTTTCCCCCATCAAGAAATTCTCTGATACTAGTTGGGCGTCCTACCATTTAACTCAATTCTGACACTAGCCGAAGATAGTGTTAGATCCCACAGGTTAAGGGCTCAGTCCCATGAGACTGCTCCCCAGTTCAGATGCCAATCACAAGTAGTGGGCCCCCAGGTTACCCACAGCTTCTGTCTGACTTGGCTACAATATCAGAGGTTCCCACGTCCCCCTCCTTGGGTTCTGCTAGAGCAGCTGACAGAACTCAGGGAAGCACTTACCTACATTTACCAGGTTATTAAAGGGTATGCTAAGGGATACAGATGAACAGCCAGATGAAGAGGTCTATAGGGTGAGGTGTGGGATGGTCCCCAGCACAGGTGCCTTGGTCCCTGTGGAGCTGGAGTGCACCATCCTCCCAGCTCACGGTTGTTGTCACCCACTGGAAGTCCCCAAACCCCCTACTATTGAGATTTTTACTGGAAGCTTCTTCATGTAGGCATGGTCAATTATACACTCAATTTCCAGCCCCTCTCCCCTCTAGAGAAGTTGGGGGCAGGGGAGGCTGAAAATTCCAAGCCTCTAATTATGGCTTGATCATTGTGACCAGCCCCCATCCAGGAGCCTGCTCAGAGTGGCCTCATTAGAACAGAAAATGCTCCTACTGCTCTTATCACGTGGAATGTACAAGGGTTTCAGGAGCCCTGCCTGTGTCAGGGATGGAGTCCAAGACCAAATATTAGAACAAGAGATGCTCCTAGTGCTCTTATTACTTAGGGAATTCCAAGGGTTTTAGGAGCTGTATGCCAGGGGGCCACTTATATTATTTTCTATTATCTCACATTTGTACATTTTTTTATGCACACATATATCTTCTGTCCCCTGTTAGACTATAACTCAGGGTTTCTCAACTTTGGTGCTCTTGATATTTTCTAGAGCAAATAAATCTTTGTTGTGGGGGCTGTCCTGTGCATTACAGGATTTTTTAGCAGCATCTCTGGCCTCTCCACCCACTAAGTACCAGTACCACACCCTTCTCTCTCCCTCCAGACCTTCCTAAATGCCCCCTGGTAGCAAAAATCACTCCTCTATCCCTTGCAGTTGAGAACCACTGCAATACCTCCTTGAAGTCAGAAGCTAGGTCTTATAAATTCCTGTATTCTCTAAAATGCATCGCACATAGTAAGCCTTTTTATTGTCCAAACAGTATCACTGCCTCATGAAAATAATAGCTAATATTGATAAAGCCCTTACTCTTTGTACTGTTCTAAGCTCTTTTCCTATATTAACTCCTCACAACAACCCTATGAGATAGGTACTATTATTATGCCCTTTTTACAGTCAAGAAGCTAAGACTCAAAGAGGTTAGGTTAGTTACTCAAGGTCACCTAGTTGGGAAGAGACATCTAGGATTTGAACCCTAACCAAGCAGTCCAGCTGCAGATTCTGAGCTCTCAACCATGTTGCGATCTACTGCTTGTAAATACAAAGAACAAAATCAACTTACAGAAAAAGCCAGACATTCTCCATCTGCCTACAGCATTTGCATAGGCAAACACATGGTAAAAATAAAATTTCCTATTCGGCCTTTTTCACAGAACATGATATAGCAAAGCATTTTGCCATGTTGCAAAAATCTTCTAAATTGTTTGAATGGCTGCATCATATTCCATCAAGAGGATAGACAATAAACTAACAAAACCAGTCCCTTATTGGGCACTTTGTGCCCAGTATTTCATTTGAAACATCATAATCAATTTTTGAAGTATAATTTACATGCAATAAAGTGCACCCATTTTAAGGGTACAGTTTGATAAGTTTTGACAAACGTATAAACTCGTTACCACTAATACAATCAATATATAGAACATTTTCATCACCTTTGTTCCTTTCTGTAGCCGTGTGCTGAAGCTGACTGGTATCCGAGTGCCAGCTTGGGAGAAGCAATTATATACATCTCAAATCTGCATTTAGCAGCTCAAAATTGGCCATGGTGGAAGTATTTACACCACAGAAATTGGTAAAGTGCCACAAATCAGGGCCCCCCACTTTATTTATTTATTTATTTATTTAAGTTTTTTTTTTTAATTGTGGAATTGGGGGAGGGGACCAGCCAAGTTGTTGTTCTTCATTCTTCATTGTGGAAGGCGCCAGTCACCATCTGGCTTCCCGTTGGCAGCTCGTGGCCTCTAAGCTCAAGGTGCTGTGTTCAATCTTAGTTGCAGGTGGGCGTAGCCACCATCCCATGCAGGAGTCGAACCAGCAGCCTTGTTGTTAAGAGCGCACGCTCTATCCACTGAGCCATCCAGGTGGCAGCTCAGCTCAAGGTGCAGAGTTCAGTCTTAGTTGCGGGTGGGCATAGCCCACCATCGAACAGGCAATCTTGTTGTTATACCAGCTGAGCCATCCTGCCACCTGTTAGCAGCTCAACGACAGCTCAGCTCAGGCACAGCGTCACTGGCCCATGTGGGAATCGAACCGGCGGCTCTGTTGCTCAGAGCTCGCGCTCTTAAGCCAACTCCTAACCAACTGAGCCACTTGGCCGCCCCCCCCCTTTTTTTTTTTTTTTGAGAACCAGCACCATGGCTTATGTTCCTTGGTAGTCAACCCTCCATCCTCTAATCAGACTGCTTTCTGACATTTTGGGGTTTTTTAGAATTCTATATAAATAAAATAATGCAGCACATACTCTTTTGTGCCTCGCTTCTTTTGCTCAGCATATTCTTGAGGTTTGTCAACATTGTTGCCCATATCAATAGCTCATTCCTTTTAGCTGTACTGTATTCCATTGTGTGGAAATCCGAGGTGGCCGCAGCATTTATTGTGGTTTCTACAGGAAGGAACAGGTGAGGCAGGGTAAGCAGGCTTAGGATTGGCTAGTTTAATAATTTCACTGGACCCTGGGGTATAGGGACTAGTTGTCTGGTACCTGGCCTTGGATTGATTAAGCAGAGAAACAGTGACCTAAGAGTGAGAGCCTGATAAAGTAGGTGGTTGGAGTGAGGGCTTTGGATTGGTTGGTTTGTATATAAAAGGTACACGGCAGGAGAAAAATTTGCTATCTCTAAGAATCAGCTAGCCCTGAGATGGTCAGTCTCTCCAGGGTCAGCAAGGCCCCAAGATGGGGCCCCCTTGTCCCACTTGGCTCTAAGATTCTCCTAGCCAGGGCCGGCCGAGTGGCGCGATGGTTAAGAACTGGCTTGGGATGCCAGAGGGCCCCGGTTCGGATCCCACATTATGAGGGCCAGTGACACTGCCCTCTACAGCTAAGATGCTGAACAACAGCTCAACCTGGAGCTGGGCTGCCGTGAGTCGCTGGCGACGGCGTAGGCTGCAGTCCCTGTGGCAGTGGGTTGCCATGGGCTACCGTGTGTAGCCAGCAGCCAGCGTGAGCGGCCAGCAGCCGCAGTGAGCGGCCGTCCAGAAGCCGGCGACTGATCTGCCTCGCCCGGGAAGAGCGCAATGATGGTGCCAACTTGGGCCAGTGAAGCAACGTCCTCCACAACTAGACTGAAGAACAAAACGACAGCAACTTGTCTGTTCCCCTTCCCCCAATTCCCCAGCACTGTTCCCATCCCCCCAATTCCCCAATAAAAAAAATAAATAAAATAAAATTAAATTAAAAAAAAAAAAGATTCTCCTAGCCAGACTAATACCCTCCAACTAATAGACTGGAGCACCCTTCTGTGGGAAAACTGACCAGCCCAAGAGGAAATACCTATGAATACTGTATTCATTTCCTAGGGCTGCTGTAACAAATTACCAATACTTAGTGGCTTAAAATAGAAGACATTCATGCTCTCACAGTTGTGGATGTTAGAAATCTGAAATCAAGGTGTCAGAGGCCATGTCCCCTCTAGAGGCTCCAGGGAGCATTCCTTTCCTCGCCTCTTCCAGCTTCTGGTGGCTCCAGGAATCCCTTGGCTTGTAGCAGCGTTATTCCAATCTGCCTCCATCTTTCCTTAACGTTCTCCTCTTCTCTCTGTGTCTCTCCGCTCTCTTACAGACACTTCTTATAGAATTTAGGGCCCATCCAGATAATCCAGGATGGTCTTATCTCAAAATGCTTAACTTACTTTTGCAAAGACACTATTTCCAAATAAGGTCACATTCACAGGTTATGGAGATTAGGATGTGGACATATTTTGGGCCACCATTCAACCCACTACAGATACTAATTGCTGAGAGTCCTCAGTGAAAGTCAGCTCACTACCGTAATGCCCACCAACTGAGAAGCCCTGTTTCACGAACACAGAGCTTCCAGACAATTTTAGTGCCTTAGTCTTAACCAAGAACGGACTGTAAAGGATCACCAGGTAACTGAAGAAAGTCTCTAACATGAGAAACAAGGACCAAACAAATAAACAAGAAAAACAGGAATTTGGAGAATATAGAAACAGCACAGAGAACAAACAAAATCTAAACTAAAAAAAAAAAGATATTCTCAAAACGATATGAAGATGTTGCACCCATGAAATAAGAACAGAAGGTTTGAAAAATAACATCAGGGAATAAGACATCTTAAAAATATGATGACCAATAACTTCAATAAAAAGGGTTGGAAGGGGCCGGACTAGTGACGCGATAGTTAAGAACTGGCTTGGGATGCCAGAGGGCCCTGGTTCGGATCCCACATATGAGGGCCAGTGACACTGCCCTCCACAGCTAAGATGCTGAACAACTGCTCAACCTGGAGCTGGGCTGCCCGTGAGTAGCCGGGGATGGTGTAGGCTGCAGCCCCTGTGGCAGTGGGTTGCCATGGGCTACCATATGTAGCCAGCAGCCAGCGTGAGCGGCCAGCAACCACAGTGAGCGGCTGTCCAGAAGCCGGCGACTGATCTGTCTCGCCAGAGAGGAGTGCAATGATGGTGCCAACTTGGGCCAGTGAAGCAACGTCCTCCACAACTAGACTGAAGAACAAAAGGACAGCAACTTGTCTGTTCCCCTTCCTCCAATTCCCCAGCACTGTTCCCATCCCCCCAATTCCCCAATAAAAAAAAAAAGGGTTGCAAGATAAAATTGAGGAAATAACCTAAAAAGAAAGCAAACTGGAAAATAAGCATGAAAAGATTTTTTATTTTTTTTAACACAAAAGGGAATTTATTGTGAAAACACAAGGGTATCTCATTGAATTAAATGCAGAAATGCAACCAAGACTTAGAAATGGGCTGGAGTCCCCAGGAATTTCTCTCCATATTCTGTCTGTTCATCTCTCTATAATGGCATGAAAAGAAATTTTAAATACCTACATGTAACCTAGGAGGACTAACATTTAATTAAGAAAGAGAGACGTAGAAACAATAATGCAGGAAAAGAAATCATTGAAGGAATAATTCAAGAAATCATTTCAGAACCAAATGTCCTAGACCTCTAGAATGAGAGGCCCACTGAGCGCCCAGCATAATGGATGAAAAAGAGATCATGGAATTTCAGATGACTGAGAAAATAGGAAGGGTACTAAAACTTTCCAGAGAAAAAAAGCAGGTCACGTTCAAAGGAACACCCATCCGAATGGCACCATGCTTCTCATCAGCCATGCTGGAAGACAGTGGAGGAATGCTTTCAAATTATTTATGACTTGTAATTTTAGGAATTAGCCAAATTGTGAATTCAGGAAAGTAAGCACATTTTCAGATGTGTAACATCTTAAAATGTTTACTTCCCACCCAAGTACCCTCCCTCAGGAAACTACTGGAGGATGTGGTATACCAAAAGGAGAGAATAAACCAAGAAACAGGAAGACACGTGGTCCTGGAAACAGGATATTCAACATAGGTGAGAAAGGAAGAGCTTCCCCAAGATGATGATGAAGGGAAATCCTAGGGTGACAAGCTGGCCTGGCAGCAGGCCTAGAGAATAATCAGTCAAGGTTGGGGCAGGAGGAGAGAACGCCCAGAAGGGATGTCTCCAAGAAATAAGATTAAATGAATAGAGGGAAAAGTTCCACTTTTGGTGATAGGGGAGAATAAACTCATAGGGACAATGGGAAACTAAGCAAATCAAACCCAATTTGCTTTTATTAATAATTAACTCCAGGAAAATTTTTTAAAAACAAACCTGAAGTAGAAAGAAGCTTAATCATCGTAGACTAAGCAGCTTGGCTGTGAATAATATTTATGGAGACATAATTGTGTAATCAGAATATACTGATCACTAGCCCCAGCATGGGTTTCCTCCTTGCAGACAGCATGCCAGCCAGTAGAGGCTCTCTGTTCCAGCTATCCTGGGTTTCTTTTGGTTAAACAGGAATCGAGTTAATTAAATTCACTTGATAAATTAATGCATTCATAAATTAATTGTTGAATTAAAATATTAAGAAGAAAAATGGGTCTAAGCGAAAGGCTGAGGACAAAAGTACACACACATTTTTTTCCCTTTTTTAGACTAAACACCTAGAAAACATTTCCGAAAGCTTTAAACTTGTGCTCTCCTAAGCAATTTGAGACCTTTGATTTACCCATACAACATATCATAATTTATACCCAACCTTCATCCCCTTATATGGAAAGTTGTGTATATTTGAATACAGCATGTTAGACTGACCCTTAACGCATTATATTATTTTTTGATTTTTTTTTCCTAGTTCTGTTTTTATTTTTCCACTAGGCTGTGAGCAATTTGAGGGCAGGCTCTTGTTCTTTCTTTCCTCTGTAAGATTCTGGCACCTAACATAGACCTTGGCTTTTTTTTTTTTTTAATCTAAGATTTATTTTGTCACCACAGAAACCACAGTTTGATGTGATGACCACATCTGATATTTGCAGAGCGTTCAGTTCCTCACCTGGTGCTATCAAATCCATCTGCCCTGTGTTGAGGTTGGTGTTTTTATTATCATCTCTTCTACCCTCCCATTTTGCAGAGAAGGATCTGAGTTCCTAAGAGGGCTTTGCCCAAGGTCACACAAGTCAGTGCTTGAGCCTCTAGCAGAACCCAGGTCTTCTGACACCCAGTAATGCATTTTTGTATTTTCTATATTATAATTGAGTTTTAAAAATATTACCATTTTCCCCATTTTAAAGTGTATAGCTTAGTAGTAAGTATATTCACATTACTGTGCAACAACAGAGGTCCAGACGTTTTTCATCTTGCAAAACTGAAAACTATTAAAACAACTCCCCGTTTTCCCTCAACTCCAGCCTCTAGTAACCACCATTCTACTTTCTATCTCTATAAATTTGACTACTCTAGGTACCTTCTGTAAGTGGAATGAATCAGACAGTATTTGTCTTTTTGTGATGGACTTATTTCACTTAGCATAGTGTCCTCAAGGTTCATCCATGTTGTAGCATGTGTCAGAATTTTCTTGCTTAAGGCTGAATAATAAGTCCATGTATGTATGTACCACATTTTGGTTATCCATTCATGTCAGTGGACATGGGTTGTTTCTACCTTTTGGCTGCTGTGAACATGGGCGTGCAAATATCTCTTTGAGACCCTGCTTTCAATTCTTTTGGGTGTGTACCCAGAAGTGGGATTTAAATTCTCCATCTAGAGGCCGGCCAAGTGGCTCAGTTGGTTAAGAGCTCGCTCAAGAGTGCAAGCTCTGAGCAACAGCGGTTCGAGTCCAGCCCAAGCTGAGCAGCCGCTGAGCTGCCAAAAGGTGGCAGGATGGCTCAGCAAAAAAAAAAAAAAAAATCTTCATCCCATTCTAAATTCGCCATCTAATTCCAAAAGTGATTTGAGGCCATTGTCCCAGCACCTTTATAAGTATTTTTTAAAAATGTTCTGAATCTTGAATGAATGAATGAACAAATGAACAAAGGGGCCAGAATGGAACAGAGGAGGCAATAGAAAGGAGAGACCTAACAGAAGCCTTTGATAGAATAAACTTTTCACCTTTACCTTCGAGAAGTAGCTGCAAATAAACTTAAGATCCATCAGAGATGGACTGGAGTGGCCAACCCTTGTTTTCTCATCTACACACAGATCTCCAAAACATTCCCAAAGTTACATTCAAGCAGTGTAAGCTCTATAGATATGAAAAGGTCACAAAGGAGGGCTACAGTATTCATAAAACTTGGTCTATATGTGGGGCTAGGGGTACAAATTCAGATATTCTGGGCCTGTCACGGGACCTTCATAAAGGATCCAGGAAGAATGGGGACAGTGGCATAATATGCTGACCATAAGACAGTACTCACCTCCAGACATTTATGCCAGATCTGATTTTCCAAGAAAAGTGAGAAATCTGGATTTTTATGTGAAATATTTTGATTTTTTTTATTGGGGTATTGGGGGGAAGGGAACAATGCTGGGGAATTGGGGGAAGGGGAACAGACAAGTTGCTGTTGTTTTGTTCTTCAGTCTAGTTGTGGAGGACGTTGATTCACTGGCCTAAGTTGGCACCATCATTGCGCTCTTCCCGGGTGAGGCAGATCAGTCGCTGGCTTCTGGACGGCCGCTCACTGCAGCTGCTGGCCACTCACGCTGGCTGCTGGCTACATACAGTAGCCCATGGCAACCCACTGCCACAGGGGCTGCAGCCTACGCTGTCGCCGGCGACTCACGGCAACCCAGCTCCAGGTTGAGCTGTTGTTCAGCATCTTAGCTGTGGAGGGCAGTGTCACTGGCCCTCATATATGGGATCCGAACCAGGGCCCTCTGGCGTCCCAAATCAGTTCTTAACCATCGCGCCACTCGGCTGGCCCAAATATTTCGATTTTTAAAAGTTGGCATTTAAATTTTCAAAAAGATCAACACAGCATTGTGGTCAAAGAGAAAATGCCAGTTTGCATCCTCAGGTGTGTAGCATTTATGGTATAGTCAGTGACCTCTGGTGGGAGAGTTTTGTCTGGTTTCTTCCACCAGAGCTAGGAAGGTGGCTGTGGTGATGGGGCTGTGACCAAATACCTGCCAAAGCTCTGCCCTTCTGTATCTGGGTAATGTCTGATGTGTTGCAGGCAGAGAGGAAATGAACCATTAGGTTCTCGGTAGTCTATCAGTGCTGGTCAGACTGGACAGGTAGACACCAGATTTCTCATCCATTCTGTGCGATTTGGTCATTGCAAGATCAAAATGTCACAGATTTGGAAAGCTGATGAATTTTTCCTAAAATGTAATGCAGGTGCTAACTGGGATAATTATTTTGCCATGAACAATTCCGAGGAGTGTAATGTGTTTGGAATGATGGCAGCTTCTTCAAAAGCTGACGTAGGAGAGATGCTGAGCCCAAGCTGTGGCTGGAAGAAATCAGGAGGAAAGAATATCTTAGCAGTTCTGCTCCGGTGGGTTTGAGGAGGCAGAATACTGATCTTTTTGGAAGTGGTGTTGGGAGTCAGTGTGGAGTTGGCCATACATGGTGTGATGCTGCTCCAAACAGCTGAGCTTACCTCTCGGCTTCATGAACCTTACCCTGGAAGCTTCGACAAAAATAAACTTCTCACCTTTCCATCAGCTCCCTTGAGTAAGTCAGGGTTTTGTAGACTATTCCATATTCCCACTTAGAAGATCTGAACTATTACTCCTATGACTTAAGAAGGCAACATGGATTCCTTTGTTCCTATAATGTTTTATGACTTACAAAGACTTCTCACTTGTATACTTGTATTCTTCTCATTGTTTTTCTGATTTCTCTAAGAGATAGCTATTTTTTTTTAATAGGGAGTGATGGGGGGGGGGAGAAGAGTAGGGTTATTTAATTAAATTTAATTATTTAACTTTAATTGGGTAACTGTGTTTTTCCCAGGACCCATCAGCTCCAAGTCAAGTTGTTGTCTGTCAATCTTAGTTGTGGGGGTGCAGGGCGCAACCCACCATCCCATGCGGGAATTGAACCAGCAGCCTTGTTGTTAAGAGCATGTGCTCTAACGAACTGAGCCACCCGGCTGGCCCTTAAGAGATAGCTATTATTCTTCTCACTTTACAGATGAGAAACTGATGGGTTTCCCATTGTCCTTTAGCTAACATTTAGACTCTTTAACGTGGCCTAAGTCCCTCCCTGGTCTGGGCCTTGCCTACCTCTCTGGGTCCCTTTTTTACCACTTTCCCAAGCCCTTCCTATGTTCCAGCTATCCTGGATTTCTTTTGGTTCCTTAAATAGGTCAGGCTCTTTCCAGCCACAGGCCCATTGCACATGCTGTTTCTTCTGCCTAGACCACTTTTCCATCTCCTCTTTGTCTGGCTACCAACTACTCATCTTTCAGGTCTCAGTTTAATGTCATTTCTTCATAGGAGCCTTTCCTGCACATTGGACTCATTAGAGGTATCCTCTTATACCATTCTGCACTTCCCATTCCAAAGTCATCACACTGAAAATTGCTCATTCAGTATTTCTTGTTCCTGTTAGACTATAAAACCAAAATCTGCCTAATTTGATACTGTAGCCTCAGTGCCTAGTACAATAGCCTTTTGCCCTGAAAGCTGTCATAACCACTACCTGCTGTCTGGATTCCATAGCCATGGAACGAATATGTCAGAACCTTGCCCTCAAGTCCAGTGCTGAGGGGCTTTTCCGACAAGTTTCTTCCAATAATTCAATCACCAAGTCCTTTGGTGAGTGACTACAATGCAAGCCTCCCACATCAAGTGTGCAGGTTGTGAGGCTAGAGCACAGTGTTGCTGTATTATTTGACAACCGACTAGAAAAGGCTGGTGGTTCTTACCCCTTCTGTTGTCTCTGCGAGGCTCACATACCAATGAGAACCTTTGCCCAGCATCCAATTTGGGGTGGTTGAGCGTGGATCACAGACGAGGGACATTTAAAGCTATTCAGACTATTCCTATCTCAGGTCTTTCCTGGTTCAGTGCACACTTGGGTCGTTTACAGATGGATGGCACATAGATTTGTTGGAAGCGGTGAGGTCTAGTCACCAAATTAATGGTGCAAGTAAGGAGTGGAAGTAACACAGTTCCTCACTCAGGCTCACGCAGCAGGTGTTCAGCAGGTAAGCAGGGCCCAGGGGGAGGAACTCGTGGCCTCATTTCAACTGTTGCAGCAATCTGAAGTCCCTACAGATTGCGATCTGTGAAAAGGGTACTTTGCTTTTTTCCAAGCCAGCTACATCTCTCCTCACCAAAGTCTTTGTGAAATCCATAACCATATAACTTCCTAAATCCAGTTAATGGTGATAATAACCAAAATTTGTAGCTAAACACCCAGGCAGCACTGTATATGCAAATGTTCCAAATATAGTGCAGTTCACATCTCCAGTGAGGAAAGAACATTGAGCGAATTCATCACACACAAACCACTTCAACTGAGCCAGGAGCTTAAAGCCACATCCCTCAAATGTGTGCACTCCACAAAACGGGCATTTAACATCAGGCAGTCAGGCTGGGAAACATTCATGAACCAATGAATCTAAACAAGGAAGAAACACTTCTCCACGTATGCAGTTGTCAACTGTTATTTTGTTCCTCAGTCACCTTTGGTAATTTAGTTTCATGACATGTCATCATCAGGGTCGCGGGTCTGAGCCTGGCACCCTTAGCTTTGTCAGGCAAAGACTGAAAATGTGTGGTGCTGGTTACAAAGGGGAACAAGCAAAGAGGGCACAGCCTGTTTTTGTTACTAGAAATAACTGAATGCAGAGGGTATAAAAACGTAACTGGAAGAATATGCCCCAAACTTACCTGTTAACTGTAATTATCTTAGGGAGGTGGATTTATAAGCAGGAATAGTCATTGTCTATGTTTTTGTTTTCCTTCAAAATTTGGAAAATGAATGTATATTATATTTGTGAACAGAAATAAAATTGAAAGTGGATTGGGGTTAGTGATACAATGTTCTTAGATGAATTGCAAATTGTTACAATGAGGTTGGTAAAGAAAACATGATGTAATACTGTAATAATTTCCTACTATATACAAAAAAATACACTTGCATATACTAGGTGGTCCAAGAGAACTTTCTTCCGTGATGGATATGATCTGTTATCTGTGCTGCCCAATACAGTCGCCACCAGCCATAGATGGCTACTGAGCACTTGAAATGGGGCTAGTGAACTGAGAAACTTAATTTTTATTTAATTTAAAAAGCTGCACATGGCTATTATAGAATATATACATACTGTATTTGGACACACAGGTCTAAAACCTTCCATTTGCTGGGAATAAGAAAAAAGAGTGTCAGCAAGGGCAGGGAGAGACCAGATTTTGAAGCCAAGGGATTTCTGCAAGCCACGTAACTCTTGTGTTGTCTTTCCAGTAGAAAGTTTTAAGAATGAAGTGAGAGGAAGCACTCCTTTACACGTGAAGAGGCGATGGCATTAACTTAATCTTACAACACCCCTTTACAATTTCCTGACTTTCAAGTGCTCTACTGATAGAAGAGGGAACTGACGTATTAGAAAAGCAACAATCTCAAGCATCCTCATTCATTTAAAATATTTTAAATGTTTTGTACTTCTTATAAACCATTTCTCTCCATCTCCCCTCCATTATCTTGTATTCTACGTTCTTGTCTGGAGACTTCTCCCATCAAACCACCAGCCATTCAATATACTGTTTTCTTCTGCTCCCTTAAATTCTTTAGTAGAAGTCTAACAAGCATTGAGAATATCCATAAGATTAAATTATATAATACAAGGTAGATTGATAATCAGTCCCCTAATAAATTAAAGTGGATTGAAATTGCAGTGGATTATACCTGCACAATTTGTCAAATGGATGAAAAAGGATAAGGGGGTTGTGGAATTGGGGGTGAAGGTAGATGTCTCAAGAGGACCATACTGGTATGGTCAGTTAAACCATAGCAAGATTTAATTATTTTTTTCTTCCCAGTTGTCATCTTAATCAGTGTATAGCATGTCTGCTGTCAGCTGCTGGCAAGTTTTCCCGAGAAAGCACAGATTATGATAGTAAGCTATGTTCCTTCTCTGCTGCTAATTCCATCCCAATGTTGAAACCAGAAGTTCAATAGTGAAAGCTACAGCTGCCAGATACCAGCAATAGAATCACAGGAGCAAGCATAGGTCTTTAAATGGCAGTAACAACCCAATCAACTTGCCTTTCTCTGACACTGCCATCTATCACGTTTGCCATCAAACCTACTGGTAGAACAACCAACTCTCTGATTTGGTTTCCCAGGGAAAACATTTCTTTGGCCCAGTGTTTATTAACAGCATCAGATTCTCCTGTCTCTTACTCTTGATTTCGAAACCAAACACCTTGACCACTTTGCATACACCAGGGTTGGTACAAGAAGGCATGGCCCATCTTGGGTGGGTATTTTGCATTGTTACAAAAGATGGTCTTATAAAAACCCAACTCTGAGATCCTAAAACTAGTATCTAAGTAAGAGGAGATTCAATTCTCATCATGTAAGTTGTTATTCAGTCAAAAATGATGCTGTCTGTAAGTATAAATTCAGCACTTTATTACTAAAAGCTTTTTGTTTGTTTTCTGACTTGCTGAGAAAAAAAAAAATCACTAACCCTATAGATGTGGTTCCAAGTCTTTCTGATAAAATTCTAGGATCTGTTTGGTCCCAGAACTCCTCATACCCTCAAATTGCGTACTACAGAGAAATACATCCTTTACAAGTAATTTCAAGGGGTTCCTTGCTCCCTGAAACCCACCCTTAGAAATTTCAAGTTGAGAATTCATCCATCACTGCCCACTGTTCCCAAAAGGGTTTACTGCTCCCCACTAATAAAAAATAATATAAAATTCTCTGTAGGAAGTATCAACACATTTCATTTTTCTTCCCAACCTTCTGATATTCACTACAAACTTAAGACCAAGAAATATTAGGGAAAAGGAAAATCATTAAATATCTTTAAAGCCATTGCCTGGGTCCAGTCTGATTGTATGATCTTCTAATTGTGGAAACATGACAATTACCTGGAAGAACACAGGTTTCGGAGATTGTCACGCTCAGGTTAACCACTGGTTCTGAATGTCAATTTGTAGTATTACTGCTTTACCTAATTTTCCTGAGCCTGGTTTCTCATCTATAAAATGAGTATGTTACCTATGATAGGGAGCTATGGAAGACAATAAATTAAAAACATCCGATACAAAGAAAAACCTAGATTAAGATCTTTAAAGATCAGGATTATGGTGCTCAAATCAGTCAAGATATTAGTAGAAAACAGAGAACACACTCAAACTGGATAGCTTGAGGAAGGTTTAATAAAGGGAATATTTACAAAGACATGGGCAGAGTTCAGGGAAGCCAGCAAGGAATGATGGAGTAATCCAGAGCGAGTAAAGGTGTCATCCTCTCTATCCTTAGATTTGAAGAGGCAAAGAGAAGGAACCAGAAGCCAGGAGAAATCCCTTGACCATCTTTTTCTTTTGCCTTTTGATCTTCGGAGGGTGTTACTAATTGGATCAACACAACCTGAAGTGAGAGGGCAAAGGAGCCGATTAATTTCGCCACGTGGGTCAGCACCTCCTGGGGCACAGGACAGGACGGAGTGGTTATGAAGGGAAAATGGAAGCTATTCCTCTCCCCCAACACAATTCAAACTACTAAACTGTTATACACAAAACTTGCATGTATGCTGAAACAAAAATAATTTCTTCCCAGAGTTTCTGATTGTAAATTTCTGTGAGCTCTTTCATTGAAGCAGAATTCTTGGTCTTTTTGTGGCCCTGCTTTTTGCTGGTGCCTTTAGCACATGCCTAGACATCCAGCCTACAGGACAGCCCTGAGCACTGCACCTGTACAAGGAAGCCTCAATGAATGGGAATTGTTCTCAACTCCTGAATGCTGACTCTAAGGAGCACTAAGAGATTTTTTGAGAATCCAGGCTAATTTAGAAGGCATCTTAGGATTTTTTTGTTTGGGTACTATTCATTAGGAATTCAGGAACGGGATTTCCTTAGGCTCAAAAAACCGTATGTTAGTAAAATTTCTTATAATCCTACTGAATGATAGGAGACTTTTTAGTTTCTTATCAAAGAGATAAAAGAAATCAGGACATAGATTTCACATTGACATTTTTATTAACGCCAACTGTTTTTTAATTATTATTTTTTAAAACAATAGCACAAAAATGTTTCAAGGAAGCAGTCTCACAATCTGATGACCTTCTGAAATACAATTAAGCCACACCAAATATGAATTCCTGTTAATAACACAAAAAAATATTTTTAAAAGAAAAATAAAAGGAAAAGGAAAAAGAAAGAAAAGAGAAACCGTAGGGACAGAGAAAGGAATGCGAGTTAGAGTTAAAACTCACTGGATTGGATATTTAAGAATCAAAATAGTTCCACTGTTGATCCCAAGAGTGGCACACCACAAGGTTATTATCCTCGTTGCTTTTTTTTTTTTTTTTTAACCAGTTACCACTAATATTTAGGCTCTGCGGCGTTTAGCACTGACTTCTAACATGTCCAAAACGAACCAGAAGCCAGTGTTGAAACTGTCATAAAGAGGTTCGATAGTTAGCCTATCAGACAACTAAGGCCATTTTCAGCAGAATAACGCCTTTAGAAAGGCCCGGCTGAAAACCTTTTCATTTCTATTGTCTCACCTATATGCGTTTCAGGGTTCGTAAAAGTCATCTTAAAAAAGAAAGAAAAAAATAATGTATATCAGTTTCTCTTATTTAATGTGGCTACAAAAGATGTTTCCTTATTATTTCTTTATCTCTAAGAAGGACACCGGGGGTGGGTGCTGGGGGTGGAACTAAGGGGAGGAAAAAACCCAGACCAGGATAGGTTGTTTTTTTTTAAACTTTTTTTTTTTTTGGCCAAGGGGTCACACAGAAGGGAAGGCAAGGAGGGAAACTACAATCCTTGTTTCAGATTGAGTTATGCAGGAAAATATGTCTTCCTAATCAGTCCCCATGCCAAAAAAAAAAATCCAAAAAAAAAAAAACCCCACTTGGAATTATGCACAGACTCTGACTATGTTATACCAGCTATCAGCCTTTCATGTTTAACCATTCCCAGCAATGGACACTACCCTTGGCTTGTAGGCTGCTTGCAGAACCCACTTTCACAAAAATCCTCTTCACCCAGAAGCCTCTAGTTTCCTTTTGGTAGGTTATAAAAACAGAACATCTGTCATTAACAGGAGAGTGTTAAATACTTTTAACCACTGACAAGGCTTCAGGAAGTTTCACAGTTTCGTTATGCTCTATTTTATTACTATCATATTTACAATTTTATTTTTTATTTTTATTTTTTATTTTTTGCTGAATTGCTGATTTTCCTTTTTCAATAGAATTTAATTCTGGAGTGTGAGCAGGAACCAGTTAACTACATTCATTGTCCAACCCCCACTGGTTTGAAAGAAGACTCCAAATTCTTGGCATATGAATCAGCTGTTCGGTCGCTCCACCTTATCCCCGCAGCCAAGCAGCAGAACCGCAGTGGCGGCATGCTCAGGGTTCATGCTGTGGGTGGTGAGGCCTTTCGCTGAAGGAGGTACTGCTGGATGCTCTCAGCATCTCGCTTTAGCCAAGCAGCATTCAGCAGGATATTTTCACAGCACTGCTGGATGGTCCGCTCAGCTGAAGGAGCTGGGTGACTCTCGAAGAAAGCCTGGTATAAAACAACCCAGAATGTAAGCTCATTACTAGCAGTAGTAAGAAGTTAGTAGCACAGGCCATAAAAAACACCCACTGGTCTGTAAAGGATTCATAAGCTTCATGCATTAAAATTTACTACTGCCACTCCCAGGCTAAAAGAAAACAGGCAGCTCCTTGGGCCTGCTAACAGAAATTCTCCCCCAAGTATTACATGCATAAAACCTAATCAAAAGTTAATAGTAAAGAGAAAGAACCTACAGCCTTTCTTTTGGACTCATTGTCATTAACTCATAGTTAATCTAGGCTTTGGAGTCAGGCTTGAGACTCGAATCTAGGCTGGGTCATATACTAGCTTGTGACTGAGTAAATTAAGTGCTCTAAGTCTGTTTTCCTGTCTATAATATTTACTCCAGAAGATTAAAGAGACAAGCCATATAAACAGTCAGCATTATACTTAGCACAGAGTACTTAAGGACTCAACATGTTTTGGTTGCTTCAACTAAAGATTAATTTTTAAGGGATGATAAAACCAAGAAGCTTAAATTGCTGCTGTACCGTAATAATTTAACACTTCATTGACTCACGTATTTCATACAATAAAACTATTTATGGTTTGATTATAATTTATGATAATGCCTATTGATTCAAAATTGAATTCGTTTTCTAATTAAGCATACCTGGTTTCACAGAAAACAAAGCAACTCTTAAATACCAACCAGCAAAAAGATGGGGTCTTTCCTTTGAACCAGTAGTCAACAGATGTAAAAGACAGAATAATTAACTCATTAGATTAAGTCTAGCCCAGGGGTCAGCAAACTGAGGCTCGCAAGCCACATGCGGCTCTTTGGGTATCTTCTGTCTCAAAAGTTTGCCGACCCCTGGAAGAGCCAACCCTGTCCCTCACAATTTAAAAATTATTTGAGAGTCATAAATATATTTTCACAAATAAGGAAAGTTTAAGTAATATTAAAAATGAAACTATGATAGTTTTATTTTCATTTTCAATTTTACTTCAGAGCCACATGTACATACCCAAAGAGCCGCATGTGGCTCGCGAGCTGCAGTTTGCCAACCCCTGGTCTAGACCTTTTAGGAATCAATAACCTTATTTACATAGATGACAATGGCTCCTGCTCCAAGACTCCTCACCAAGGTTGGATTTTTAGGGCTTGAGTAAGGTACAAACTTCCTCTCCTTCCATCTCAACAAACAGTACCACTATTTAGATACGAAAAACTTGAGAGTTTATCATTGACTCTTCCTTCTCCCCCGCCCCCACATGTTCATAACACAGAGAAACCACTCAGCAAATATTTGTTGAATTAAAGATTAACAAAATCAAGCCCGTGAATATCTTTCACTACTCCATCTCCTCCAAGCTACTATATCCTTCTTACTTGGAGGCTTCTCAACATCTCTTCCCCATTCCATTTCAATCTATTCTCCGTACTGCAGCCAGGCTGAAATTTTGATAATACAAATTAGATCAAGTCATTCCTTTGTTTATAAGCCATCCAAAGGCTTTCCATTCTTAGGAAAATTTCAATATAGTCTACAAGGCCCTCTGCAGTCTAGCCAGCTTTAGCTTGGCCACTGCCTTCCCCTCCAAACCCATTATATGTATTTTCCCCTTCCGAGTACTTATTACCTTTATAAAATTGTTTACACAATATACAATGTAAACTAAATGACTGCAGAGATCAAGTCTTTCATTGTTTTCTCAAGATCTGAAATCTTAAAATCTTATTCCTAACAACTGCTCATAGAGTAAATCAACATTACAGCTCTCAGAACCAACGAATTCATACCTGATAACCCCCTTGCCTTCAGGAGGTGAAAGTGAAAGTGATACTTTAAAAATACTTCACAATTAAATGCAATGGAAAATTTAAAGTGAAGACTTTCCTAATCAGTGTAGACTTGTCCCCCAAATGCTGAACTTGACCACTAAACTGATTATTAACTTTTTAAGGGCTAAGAATAGAGTTTCTACATTACCATCTTGTCTCACTGTGCACACAACAGACCTATGAAGGTTATTAGACAGGAAAAAAGAACTAACATCAAGGACCTACTCCGCTCCAGTCCACTATGTTACTTAGTCTAAATAACAATCTTATCACCCCATTTTACAGATGAGGAGACAGGCTCATAGGGGTTAAAAAACTTGTTTGAAGTCTAACAGCTAACAGAGGGTGGGGCACAGCTTTACACCCAGGTCAGCTGATTCCAAGTTCCACATTCTTTCAACCATATTTCAACACTCTCAAAGATAATTCCAACTCTAAATTCTTCAGGCATTAAAGATACACCCTAAGCTGTCTTTCTCCAAGCAAACACTAGAGACACTAAAGTACATTATAGCAACACTCTATTATAGTTTGGTTAGTGTGTGTTTTTGCTTACTAGATTAAAAAGTAAAAAGGACTTTCCTTACCTTAACCTCTCCAGCCATTTTATCAACTGCAAATCCCTCAACTGATAGCTGAAAAAACAATGGTTTAAATAGTAAGTGCAACTAACAGAGGCTAAGAACAATCTTCAATTCACCCTAAAAACAAATCATTCTATTTGTTCCCAACTTCAGTTTATTCTAGAGGGCGCAGGATGGGTGACAAAGACGCCCTTTAACAAAGCGAGTAACTGTTTAAGGAAACTTTTAAAGAGCAAAGACGATCAAGTACGGGTCTAGTAAAATCATGGATATCTCTCATTAATATCCATGATAAGCAAGCTATTCAAAATAAAAATCTTCACATACCTTTATTAGTCTGGATATTAAGAATCCTCCCTGGTATCGATTGTAAAGTTCTTCCCAGTTGTCCTTTATAAACTTCCAAGCAGCCTTCCTTCCATGCTTGCTGCCTCCAGCCACTCCGCCAATTACTGATACAGTGTCCTGCGGACGTACCTCTTCCTAAAAATAGAAAGAGAACTAAAAGTCTACTGTATACAAAACATCTTCCGGTGCCAGAAAGGGCAAATGTTGTTGAGGTACCCAAGTTATCGCATTAAAGGTACTCATTGTTTTAGGAATAAAGAAGCTTCCAGAAAAGAGGAGGATGTTTAACCTAAGATCAGCCAAACTGAGAATGAGGCACTGTGACAGGCACAAACAAGCTGCTGTGCGAATACTTGCTGGGGCTCCTATAGGGTCAAGAGTGGAAGAGACAGAAAGTAGGCACAGGGATAAGTCGGCTTTCTAATTTATCTCCTTCCCTAACTACGGGGGTGCCAAAAAATGTATACACATGATTTGTATTCATCTTTTGTTACCAGTATATATTGAGTATTACAATTTTAATACAGTTTTTTCCTTTCTTAAAATGTATACCTTTTTTTTTGGTCACCCTCTGTATTTTTATTCTCACCACTAGAGGGAGATAGAGGTCAGAAACAAGCTCATTCCAGCTTTCCTAGCCTAAAGAGGAAGCTTCCTTCCTCTAGGATCAAGAGGATACTGAATCAGACATTTGCCATAGATCAGTGGGTAACAATTCCCTCTAAGAGCAGTTTTCACTGAAACTTACTGAAAGTGCAAATGTGAGGACTTTTTGAATCAATTCAGGCGAAAGAGTAGCCCCAAGGACTCTTTCAATTCGGTTTTTCTCTTCCTGCATATCTGCTTGTTTGTGAAGCTATAGTGAAAAAATAAAGATAGAGATAATTAAGTCTTCCCCGGAAGTTATGCATATGCTTATATAACCTTCCCCCCCAATAAGGTGAAAGTTTGTTCTATATTCTCATTGGCTAAGATTGCAGACTGTGACAGTAACAAAACAGAATACTTCTTCAAGAATGTTCGGGCACTAAATTTCTCCTATGCCATTTAAGTAAGTTACTAAATGTAAGTGCTCACTTTATGAATGGTTTGTTGTGGGGAGCAGGCTATGAGCTGACAGGGTCCTCACAGCCTGTGGAACGTTCCACCCCCACTGATCCAAGAAGGTAAAAGAATAGTTGAAGCTGCAGGAGCTTCTGCAAAGTGCATAACAAAATGTAACCTGCTTGCGCACTTTGAGAAGTGCATAACAGGATGTAACTTACTATGTCTAACCCGATAAACAGACCCCCTGCAGCTCCTTGCTACTATATAAACTTTCTGCAAAAAATAAACGTGACCACTGCTCCGCCATCAGCGGTCAGTGGACCTCCCAATCCCAGCTTTTGTTTCTGTGTCTTTCTTTTCTAATCTCCCACCCAGTCCACTCCGGTAGCTTCGGTTGACAAGCAGGTCTCGTCAGTTTGTCATCAGTTCTGAGCAGTTTGAGATCTAAGGGGTAAACCTGTCATGCCCAAATTCTTTACATCATTGATGTCTGACTAATGTTCTACATTACATAAACAAACTAATTTTTACTAATACCACTGAAGGTCATTAATTTATAATAGTGAAAAATATATAAGAAGTTGCATTATTGAAAGTAACATTTTAAGAACGTTTGGTGACATAAACATGCTCTTGATTAAGTGAAAGAAGTAGAGACAAAGCAAAATTGTTCTAAATTTTTAAAAATTTAATATGGAGGAAAAAAATCTGAAAATACATCAAGATGTTAATATTAATAATGGTCTCTGATCAGTAGGATTATGCATCAGTACATTTTTAAACTGCAAAAAGCAGCACATGCTAAATGCAGAATATTAGGAAAATAGAGGTGCATAAAGAAAAAAATTAATTATTACTATATATACATTACCAAATCAAGAATAAATCATACTATATGTGCTTTTAAAATTATACGTAAGTTTCATTTTCTTCTTTATATTTTTCTAGTCTCTAAATCTTCTATAAGTGGATATACAAAATCTTTTTTCATAATCAGAAAGATAATATTATATATTTTTAAAAATTAGAACTACAAATGTATGAGATACCTCTCCAAGACAACTTCATTTATAGACTCTATTGACCTTCCCCCCCCCCCCCCCCCGATTTAACACTGCTCCCAGTTTCCTATTCCTTTCCTTTGGACTCTTTTGAGTAGCAGTGTGGTAAAATCCAGAGGAAGTCAGGGGAACTGGGTTCTAGTCCCAGTTTTGCCTCTAACTAGCTGTGTGATCTTGACTAAGTCCTTAACCTCTCTGGATCTCAGTTTCCCTATCTGTAAAATGAGCGAGGTGAACAGATGATTTCTAAGGTCCTTTTCACCTTGATTTCTCAAGATCTGAACTCTAGCTTTCAGGAAGCATTTTTTTTTCCCAAGGAGAACCTGTTACACCAGTCCACTAGATGGCACCATGACACCCTATTTCAAATATACTTTAAAGTTATATATTTTTATCCTGCCTCATTATTCCTAAATTACCAACAGAAAACAATCCTTCTCATCTCTCATCAATTGATTTTTAGAAGAACTCTGATTCTGTCTTCATAAGAGCTCTTTCCATAGTAAAGCTGAATTATTGTGAGCTCCCTTGTGTTAAACAGATACAAACTCTTATTAAATATACAGTACATACTAGTATAAATTCTTAAAAGTATGCCATGACATGAAAATGTCAAGACATCTGTCATGATATTTTCAGAACCTCTATTTTGTCCCATGTCCCTTTATGGAACAGACAAAACCCACAAAATATCTCATTTCACATGCAAAGAAATACATGATTTATAGTGCACAGGTTCACAGAATATTAAGAATGAGAAGGAACCTTATGTCATTTAGTTGAAATGTAAACCCTAAGTATAATTTTACATTATTAGAAAGAAAATACCTTAATTACCCTTGTACAAGATAAAGTTAAAGGAGTACATTTTGAGATGTAGTTTCTTAAACAAATCGAGTTTATATTTTTCAGAAGTCTTTTTTTTTTTAAGATTTTTTAATTGGGGAATTGGGGAAGGGGAACAGCCAAGTTGCTGTCCTTCAATCTTAGTTGTGGAGGGCGCAGCTAGCTCAGCTCCAAGTCCAGTCGCCATCCTGCCACCAGTTGGCAGCTCAGTGGGAGCTCAGCTAGGGCAGCTCGCGCTCTTAACCAACTGAGCCACTCGGCCGGCCCTCAGAACATTCTAATCATTTAACTAGGATTTATTTAAAACTAAAATACTAGAAATTAGATTTGCATTTCTGATCCATTTGGGATCAGAAAGTATTCTTAATAGATTATAGGTGGAAGTAATATTCCATCCCTATCCTGTTCATCCCCCTATGTGTGGATCTTTCAGTGAATGGGCTTTTTATAGGTCTGATAGATGATTTGAGTATTTAGGCACATTTTGCACATTTTATATGATGGTAATAAGTAGACCCAGCTCCCTCCACTGCTAAATGCAACCAATATAGTCAAGTTATCTCTTAGCCTGATAAATGCATGGACTGGAGACAGCACTTGTTCCGCAGTATCAGGACTTTCAAACAGATCACTGCCATTATAAGGATATGGAAAGTTTTGCCTATATTTTTTCTAAGCCAGGATTTAATTATATGCCAACTACCCTGGGAAAACTACAAAGGTTATGCAGTCAGGTGAATTAATTTCCTGTCCATTCATAAGAGGCACTGGCATAGCTCAAACCCTTGAGACACCTGATCATCTATCTCTTTTCTAAGCACAGAAACAAACCTTTTGTTTAAAATGGGCAGAACCCCAAGTAAGTTTACATCGAAGGTAAAAATTTTAAGAACTTGAGTTGTTAATCAAAATGAACACTTCAGTGTTCATTCAGATTTAAGATGCATAAACTTGTGAGTAAAAAAAGAAGTGAAAAAATTAGATGACTTTTTACATTGTATTGATGATATACATGAACAGACATTATATATTTCTCCCATAATATCTTAATAATTGATGTCTCAATATGCATATCTGCATATATTTCTTTTCCTAGGACTTTTTTTCACCACTGAAAGCTCACACTATCTGTGTCAATCCAAGTTCAAAACCAGAAAATGGGAGCCCTTTCCAAATTTACTTACCTTTAGCATAATGTCTAAGGTAGTGCCATCACCATGCTTCAAAACAGTCAGATAGACCTACAAGAGAATATAGCAACAAAAAAAGAGGGCATCTGATTAAATGTATCTTGTTCCAAATATTCTTCTAATGCTAAGACAGAAAGCAAGTAAAAAAATTTGTAAATAGCCACATGTGGATGATACATAGAATTTGTGGCAAGGAGCTAAGAGCCCATATGAACAACCAGAAAGGTGGATGGCACGTATTAAGTAACAGCAGCGCACACCAGCTTTCTCAGGGGAATGTGCACTGATAATCACCAGTCAGCACCATGGGATAGGCTGAGAAACTTTAAACAAATGAGAAGCCGGCTACAAACCACCTAAATGGCATATATTAAAATAGGGTCAGATATGATTTGTGGGTCAGTACTTAGGTCATTTTGATTACTGTTAAATACATTCCACACTACACAGAACGATGATGTCATCTAGAAATCAAGGTAATTCATTATGAGAACCTACAGGACTCCTCAGATCAGCAGAGAGAATCTGTTTCCCTTCCACATGGTCCTTAAACCGACGCCGGGCTTCTTCTAACGTTGCCTTATGTCCTGCTTTTCCTAGTTTGCCAAGAACCAAGCCCCTCAGGAGTGCATCTAGATGACCTGATTGAGAACAGAGACACAGAACTATTTAAAAAGCCTATTTTTACACATATGCCACCTGGATAGCATGTGTTATACCATGTCTACAATCTAGAACAAAAAGAATCAATTACCTTAGTACTTGAGAGAACATTTGATTTAAATATATCAAATCATAAGAGTGAAATGAAGTGCTAACCAGACTAGAAAAGCAAATAAATGTGCTAATTTTGTCTATACTCACAAATCCCAACTGTCTGAATTTACTAAATGGTTACTCCATCTACGTAGTTATACTGTTAAGGATTATGTATGAAAAGAACAGGCTTAGATCATGCAATTTTAATTCATGATTCAGAGAAAGGCCACATGCAGAACTAATATGCTGTGCATAAGAAATTGAAGTCTTAGATTTTTAAAATGAAAATCTGATGGATCTATTACTCCAAATATATGCAAATGGTTATTAATAAGCACATAAAAAGATGTTCATCATCATTGATCATTAGGGAAAGGCAATTCAAAACCACAATGAGGTACATCACGCCCACTAGGAGGGCTAGAACAAAAAAGATAGACAATAACAAGTGTTGACAAGGACTTGGAAAAATAAGAACCCTCATACATTGCTGGTGGGAATGTAAAATGGTGCAGCTACTTTGAAAAACAGTCTGGCAACTCTTCAAAAGGTTAAACATAGAGTTACCATATGACCCAGCAATTCCACTCTTAGATATACACCCAAGAGAAATGAAAGCATATGTCCACACAAAAACTTGTATACAAATGTTCATAGCAGCACTGAGAGGTCAAAAAGTGGAAATAATCCAATCATCCATCAACTGATGAACAAGCAAAATGTACTGTATATCCATACAGTAGAATATTATTTGGCTATAAAAAGAAGTACTGATACATGATGAAGCATGGACGAACCTTGAAAACATGCTAAGTGAAAGGAACAAGACACAAAATGCCATATAGGGCATGATTCCATTTATATGCAATGTCCAGAATAGGCAAATCCATGAAACAGAAAGCATATTAGTGGTTGCCGAAGACTAGAGTTGCCAGGGAATGGGGAGTGACTGCCAATGGGTATGGAGTTTCTTTTGAGGGTAAAGAAATTGTTCTGTAATTAGATGGTGGTGATAGTTGTGCAACCTTGTGAACATAATAAAAAAAGACTGAATTGTATACTTTAAAGGCTGCATTTTATGGTATATTAAAAAAATTATCTCAAAAAAAAAAAAAATTAACACACACAAATCTGATTGCAATTGTACAGTGGCCAAATAAGTTGTGGAATAGTCACACAATGAAATACTACTCAGCAATAAAAGTGAACGAACAAACTGGATGTATCTCAAGAATATCATACTGAAAAAAATCTGACAAAAGCCAGATATAAGAACTGGGGGGAAAAAATACACACACACACACACACACACACACACACACACACACACAGATAGATAATAGATAGATAGATTCCATTTACATAAAGTTCTAGAAGAGACAATATTAATCTAGGGTAAAAGAAGTCAGAATAGTGTTTGCCTCCCAGAACAAGACTGGTCAGAAGGAAACACCACCTTTACTTATTAGCAGATGGTAGAAAGTAATTGTATTTAAACTCCTGAAGTCGCCATTCTCAACATTCTCTCACAGAGGAAAGAACACATGTCGAAGGTCAAATAACTTCCTTAATTCAGAAAACTGGCCTCTGTGTCTCTTAGCACCTTTATAAGTTGTACATAAGGTACTTGGTAATTATGGTAATAATAAATAAAATAATCCAAAATTCTCTGTAGCTTTTCTTGACTATAAATGGGCCTTTGGAACTCATAAAAGACTTTTAATTTCTACCATTTGCTTTGTGCACAAACCATATTTAGCAATGAATACACATAACCATCAGTGTTTTTAAGCTGGTTACCCATGTAACTTCACCAATAGGCTTAAAAGTCCTAAGGTAAGTCTTCATTTCTGACTAGCTGAATACATAGCAACATCCAGAAGATACCAAGATGATGCTACTGACATTGTTAACCACAGATGAATGACAAACGGCCAATTTCTGATCAATTTTCTCCCCATTCAGTACATCCATTACCTTCTCCAGGCTTGGGGTCCCAGCCCAGTCTCTCCCCTATAGGTGAAAAGACATCTTTCACAAACTCCTGGATTTCCTCATAGAAGTCTGTGTGGGACAAGAGAGTTGAGAGAATCCCCAGGTTACAGCTCAGGTCGCTCCATACAGTATAATTGGGCTCATTCACAAAAGCCTCCATGACTTTTAGAACCTCTACAGTGCTAATGATTCCAGCTCGAGCCTGGGATAGGAAAAAACATAAATTAACCTAGTCTTCAAACAAAAACAAAACAAAAAACACAAGCATGAATTTCTGGCATTATCTACTGCTAGTTAGTCATCTCTTTGCCTTTTTAAAGGAAATGAGACTATGTAAACTTAGACACTATATTTTATAGAATAAAAATCCTATCATGACAACACTCCTTACTTATGTTTTTGCTATTTATAAAAGAGCCACTTAAAAAATATGCTAAAATTCCACCAATTTGGGAAAAAAAAATAAAGAAAAAAATCAGTTAATTTTCTATTTATATTCAGTTTCAGGGGCCTTGGCTTTGTTTTTCTTTTCAAAATTTTCATACTTTCAGAAAAGCTGCAAAAATAGTTAGGGCTTTGGTTTTCGACAGAGGCTCTTTCAAAATTGGACCTGCAAACTGTGTCAACTTTAGCCTGTCCTTTACTCATTTCTAAAAGAACGCATACTGGAAGGCACTACAAACTCAGAGTCCTTTCAGAATTAGCTAAGAGAGCTAGGAAAAAGAACTTCTGTTACAGCAGCCAACTGCACAAACACACCACTCTCCTGGGACAGGTCTCTCTCAGCAATGAGATCAGCAGATGTGAGGTTTTGTGCATCAATGCTAATCTGTGTTTATACAAAGGAGGAATCCAAAACCAGTTACTGCAGAGGGGAGGGAAAACTTCAAGTCCAATTTAAAGGAACACTAGGAGGAATCTGACAATTTTATCACACTCAAGGACATCTAGAAATTATCTAACCTATGTTGGAGTATTAATTGCTGCTTTAAACCTTTTTTTGGAACAAAGCCAAATATAAATATAATTCTAAAGCTAATGGGCTATTATAATTGAGTAGTAATGGAATGTTTAAAAATTCTAGACTTTCCCAGCAAAGTACAACCACTATTTTAGAAAAATATAAGTCACTCTGAATCAATTAAGTATTAAAAAAACCCCACATTAGTAGGGAAATTTCTTCAAGGCTCATATCTTTTTCTATTGAAAAGAATTTTTGCCTTACAAAGGATAGTTTAAGTACACTTGTAAAAAGCTGGCTTAGGAGTAGTGAAATGGGATTTGTTTCTGGTAAATCATATAGGTTCAATCTTGTCATGTTTATTAATAATTAGTCATTTGCTCTAATCCCAAAGGCATTCAACCTTCAGGAAGAACTGTATTCTTCTAATTATGTTTCAGTTAGATAAGATACTCCAGGAAGAGCAAAATCCTTTAATCAACAAAATCCATCATATTACTTTAGAGAGGCTCACCAAGGAGAAGAGGTCATTCTGTAATCCAAGTCGATCCACAGGGGGCAGAGAAAGGTCACGAATGCCTGGTAATAAACTTTCCAGCATGGCGGAGCTGTACTGGGTCCGATAAAACCCAACTGTTCCTAGGTTTAACTGAAAAGATATCCAATAGGTATTTTTAAACAGTTGCATTTATTTTTTAAGTCAAGTTTTTGTAGGTGTGAAAGGAGTTCTGATTTTAGTATATCTGGATGAAAAACAACAAAGATCATATATGCCAACAGACAGGGATTAAAATGAAACAACACATAAAGATATCAGAAGTCAGTTGTCAGAGCAAATACAGAGGCAAAAGAAAACAGAAATTTGGTGGGGACCAAAGTGAGTGAGACAATAGGAAGAACATGGCAGAGAGGGAAGAAATAATGTAGATAAGTTTCTATTTCTAATCTCAGTGGACAGTTTTAGGTACAGAAAACATTCACTATATAGAAAAACATTTGGACAGGGGAATCTCTGGGGAAGATTAAGCCTTTACAAACATTGATCTATTGAGCCCAGAGCCTCAAGAGAATAACGTCTGTCAGGTCCTAAATTTTAAGAATTACATGGACTTAAAAAAAAGTTCAGGGCTGGCCGAGCAGCGCGTTGGTTAAGAGCTGGCTTGGGACGCCAGAGGGCCCTGGTAGGATCACACATATGAGGGCCAGTGACACTGCCCTCTACAGCTAAGATGCTGAACAACAGCTCAACCTGGAGCTGGGCTGCTGTGGGTTGCCATGGGCTACCATGTGTAGCCAGCAGCCAGTGTGAGTGGCCCTCAAGCCGCCATGAGTGGCCGTCCAGAAGACAGCAACTGATATGCCTCGCCTAGGAAGAGCGCAATGATGGTGCCAACTTGGGCCAGTGAAGCAACGTCCTCCACAACTAGACTGAAGAACAAAAGGACAACAACGTGTCTGTTCCCCTTCCCCCAATTCCTCAGCGCTGTACCCATCCCCCAACTCCCCAATAAAAATCTTTAAAAAAAAATTTTTTTGGGGATAATATTTACATACAAAATATTTTAATGGTAAAACAATAGTCTAAGATATAAATATTTTACTATTTACATATAAATAGTAAAAAAATCAGCTCACAATTCTAATACAACTATTATTTTATTGATTCCCTTTATCTTTTACTTTGGGAATAACACATTTACTTAATTACAATCATAATGTACATAACTTTTTTCTCACTTATAAAAAAATGTTCATATTGCTATTTAATCTTTCAGATTATAATTTCAAGTGGTAATATAGTATTCCACTGAGTATATTTAGAAAATTAAAACAGAGGGAGAAATGGCTCTTTTCAGAAAGGCACAGAAGTCCAGCCACACAGAAGTCCAGCCAATGTATAATTTCTATTAGGAAGCTATAATTGGGACAAAAGTTTGTAGTAGATACTTTATTATGAAAGTTACAGAGAACAGTGTAATGAAAAACAATATTTACCAACTGTTACTTTTGTAAAATGGTTTTAAAACACCAGGTAAAGGAATTTCACATTTCAGTGACACAAAATGATTATTATATGTCTGATCTCACTTGATTATAGTTGTACACATACGATGACAACACATCATTGAAGTTAACATGTCATTACAATAACAGGACACTTTAAAGTTGCAAGACCACAAATGTTTTGGTTCATGTGACTTTACACAGTCTACTATTTCTTTTTCTCTTTAATCCTATCCCTTTGTATGTGCTTATCTACCACTCGATTACCTGATTGATATAAGGGCAAATACCTAGACAATACTATTTGAAAGCTGGCCTTAAATTTCACACAGGAAAGTTTAGAAATGTTTTTTTCTTTCCAAGTCCTATTCTAAACTGAAGCAGTAGAATTTAGAACCATCCCTAAAGTGCCTAAAGGAAGTGAGAGAAATAAATCAATTTAGGCAAGATAAAAATGGCCATGCCATTTCGGGACTCACCTTTACCCACTGGTCTGGTTTAACGTTTTTCAAAACCACATTCATCTCTGGCTTGTCCATTAAAATTTTCAGTTTGGCATGGTTGGGATCTTCACTAGTAGAGATTGTGATAGGAACCATCCACTGGGGACAATCTTCTCCTTAAGCAAGAGAGGAACAAGTAGAAAACTTTAAAAATAATTTCTCACTGGAAAACATAGAAGGTAAGGTGGAGAGAGAGGACTGGTATCCTATGCACTGGCTTGAGTCTAACTGTTAAGCCAATAGCTCATTTTTAATGGTACATGAACTCTTTCAGGTAACCTGAATAATATTAGTCAAAAGGAAGAGATAAGTTATTAACAAAATCACAAGTCTAAAAAAAGAGAACAGTTTACTCACTTATAGAATCACAAATACAGTGATTTTAATTCAATTCTTGTTTTCCCTTGACAGAGCAATAGAGACAGCAATGATTTTATTGTTTTAAAAGAAATTTCAAGTAGGTGAAAGCCCTCACATAGCATTTAAAAACAAATCCTAAGGGGCCGGCCGAGTGGCTCAGTTGGTTAAGAGCTCACTCAAGAGTTTGAGCTGTGAGCAACGGCGGTTCGATGCCCAGCCCGAGCTGAGCTCCTGCTGAGCTGCTAAAAGGTGGCAAAATGGCTCAGCTTAAAAAAAAACCAAAAATCAAATCCTAAGGCGTAGCTCTTAACAGGTATATATGCTGCTGCAACACTGAAGGGTTGGTTTTAATGTTTCTGATAGGCAGCATACACCCTGGGAGCTGCAGGGTTCCATCAGTGAGGAGTCGTATCTAAAAACCAAAGCTTTTGTAAGGCAGATACATACACTGTCTTAGGTATCAGAGAGCAAAACTGACTTTTCATTAAGATGCCAAATAAAAGAGAGTCATTGCCTAGTACATTAACGGAACTATTTTAACAAGTTCTATGGCTTTATGCTATCAGGCTAAACTCCAAGTTAAAATTTCCTCCTGACACGGGATATTTCAGCTTTTAATACTGCTTATATTGGTCACAGAGTATTAGAGAAACCTGTAAAACCTATCAGTCCTGTAATTCAGACTGCAGGTATGAGACAGAAAATAGCAATTGTGACACTTAGGGATTTATCTGGATAATAAACCTGTCATCTGACTTGTGAGACATATTTATTAAAAGAGTAATTCTAAATGCTAAGGAAGGCTAAGGGTGGAAGGCTATACCTCTTAACCTTAGTAGAGTGCATCATATTTTGGTGGGGGGAGTATGAAAATCAATCAATTTAATAAGACAAAAATCACCATCATTGATGATTCTGATACACACCTCCTCCCCCTGTTGAGACTTGTCATTTTAAAGGAAATTGAAAAGGTGCAGAAAAATGCTTTTTTTATTTTTCAATTTATATATATATATATATATATATATATATATATAAATAAATTTTTTTTTTTTTTTTTTTTTTTTTTAGCTGAGTCATTGCAGTAAGCAGTTCAGCGGCAGCTCAGTTCGGGCCAGGATTTAAACTGCCAGTTGCTCAGAGCTTGAACTCTTGAGTGAGCTCTTAACCAATTGAGCCACTTGGCGGGCCCTGCTTAATCTATCTTTAATTTCCTGGGTAAGAGAGTCTAATGACATGTAGAAATATTTGAAAAAGCAGTTGAGTGGTAGTTAAGGGTATAAACTCATGGAATCCAACTATTTTGTTTGAAATTCTACTCTTTAACTCATTAGAGAATTAACTCAAGTTGACGTTGGACAATTTAACTAACCTAGCTATGCCTTAGCTCCCTCATTTGTAAAATGGAAATAATATTACCTACTTAATAGGGTTGTGAGAGTATAAAATAAGGGTCAGTTATAGTGCTTAGCACAGTGACTGGTACCTAACACATTTAAATAATTATTGGGCTTTGTTTATTTATTTTATTATGCCCAAGAATTAAAGAAAAAAAAAATTAGTCACCAACACAAATGTGTATCAAACCTTCTTTTAGGGATTAAGGCTAGAAACATCACTTCTTGGGTGTTCCTATCCTTCATTTGTTATAGCCTCCAATAATACATACATGGAATTTCAAAAATTTAAGAATATGACAATACTACAAATATCTCATAAATCTCTTCTTTTTTTGATTTTCTGGACTTTATTTTTATTCTATTACTATTTCCTTGTTTTTATTTAATTCTATTAAAAATATTTAAAAATGAATAATTATTTCCCTAGTTGGAACACTACTGGTGTGGTAGCCAAACTCATTGATCGGTTCCCACTTATAGCCATGTGCTTACCAACATATGGTCCACTGGCACAGAACTTCCTTTGGGACAACTTCAGTAATCTGTCATCTTCTACCTAAAGAAGCAAAACAAAAGCTATAGTAGTATCAATGCTTGTTTTCTTTTTTTGAGGGGGCAAAATTTCTGTGACAAAGTAGAAGGTGAAACCAGTACAACCCAATGTCTCCTGTGTATACAAAATGCTATGGTGATGAAGATACTATACACTGGGAGAAAAGTCACTATTTCTCATTTAGGCCTCAAAATAACAATAGTCTAAATAAAAGACCAGGTTTTGTGTAATGTGGGCCCTCAGAAAAGATGAGAACTTTAAAGGATTAAAGTTTCAAAGGGATACATAACTATATGTAATATCACAGCAAGTTATTTTAATCTTTATAGAGGAAGGTTATGTCTTTTTCACTTCCAAAAAGTGGCAACATTAGATTAGCATGTGGACTCAATATTCAGAATTCAAATTTTTAGAATGATAGATAAACATGAAAGCAGCACACGTCTTGTTTTAAAAGGATGAGCTTTGTAATGAAACACAAAAAAAGTGGGGAAAAAAACTAAAAAGCCAGAAGCTACAAAGGCAAGTACTTATTTTGTAAAATACTCCAACAAAATGCAGTCCTTCATTTTCATTTATCTCCTGTTACTACACCTCAGAACATTTTAAATAACATAAGGTATTACAAATTTAAGATCACCTAAATCAAAATCAAAACTGGGCCAATGACTTTTATGGATAAAATGACTATAAGAGACAGAATTGAAAAACCAAAAAATTTGAGAAAGCAATGGCCACTTTGATGCTATAGAGAAACTACTAATAAATATTACATTGCTGATTTGTTATGTATCACATAGATTTCCTTGAAAAAGCTGAAAGGTGACTTTTACACTGATTCAGAAATAAAACAAAAATATTTAAATTTAGGGACTATAAAGTGAGAAATAGATCACAATCAAGATATTTGGTGTTACAGCACTCTCCTATTTTTAAAAGAATTAAGAGTCACAGATAGGCTTTTTACTGTAACAAAAATGGAGGATGAATTTGCTGTGCTTATAGACAAAAAAACAACAAAACAAAGAAAATAAAACCTTGAAAGTAGTTTGATGGAAAAGTTAACTGAGTTTCAATAATATTGGGAGGAAGTGGAATATTAGTGTCTTCTACTCTAACTTAAAAGTGAGCTCTGTGCTTGAAGAAAAAATTATGGCCTAATAGCTTTTTTGTGTAATCATTACATAGTTTAATAGTTTTGAGGTGCTGATAGTTTTTGGGAGAATGAAATCCCCAGAGGTGAAAGGGACAATCATCTTTGTATGTTATTATCCTTAAAATAGTCAGATAAAATGAAAACTACTTGACAATTTATACAGAGTGTCAATGTAAAGTTTGATCAGACATCTCTTATAACAGCCTAGTCCAAAATGAGGAAAGAGGACTAGAAAGAAACAGAATGGTCACGAACTTACAGATATCCTTTTCCACCAAGTATGACTGATTGCATTCCCCAAATTGCCTTTTTAATTGTTTGTAGTCAATCTAACTGAGAGGTCCTTCAATGTGTATGTTTTATTATAAAACACAGTCATGTTTAAGGTTAAAATGTGGCTCTGGAAGGTTAACTTGCAAGCACTGTAACGTACCATGTAAATTTGGGTGCATTTTGAGAGTACAAGGGCTAGTTTAAATATTACCTAGAATTCTTAAAGTACAGAAAAGCAAATTTGATAACACTGGTTGAATTTCATTTAATATAATATCAGACAAATTGAGGGACTTTTTATAAGTTTACCTGTTCTGCTTCCACATAAATGAGGGGGAATCCCATTTGTTTGGTCCAGGTATTCATCACCGCTGCTATAGGTTTACCACTAGCACTTTCCAAACTTTCCCAGAGATCCTCTAGGAGATAAACACAAACAATGAAAATCTAAATGTTTACACTTTTATCTTGCTAAAAAACCCAGAAATTTTATATAACTCTTGACACTGCATTGCTGACCAACTCTTTGGTTCTTTCAGGTTCAGGAAACAAACAGTGGGCCAAATTAACATTCTCCTTACATCCCAGTAAGTTAACTCTATTACAAAAACTGGTCTTATATACTAAGATGTTATTAATTGTTCCAATTATAATAAACAAAAGACAAACAGGTGAGTTTAAACATGAAGAAATAGAAACAAACAAATGGAAACGTATTCAAGATCACTACTAGTCATTCACGAACATAAAACCATTATACTCATTCAATTAACAGAAGTTAAAAAATACTCAGTGCTGATGAGGTTGAAATAAAACTCATATGGGTCAAAGAGCAGTGGTGGTAGAGTGAGCAAAACAGTGATACAATGTGATGAATACTATAATAGGGGCATGAACACAGGAAAAGCACTTAAAAGAAAAATCCAAAGAAAACAAAGCTTTCACAAGAGTTGCCTTTTGGTCTGCATCTTGAAGAGGAGTGGTTCATTAGGGGAACAAGGCTCATTCCAGGTAGACAGAATAAATGGTCTATGTACAAAGAGGAAAGTGTAACAAAAGACAGAAAATATTAAAAAACAGCAATATGTTCAATACGCTGAAGGTAGAGGGCACATGTATGAGAGTAGCGAGCAATGAGTGGGCAGGGTTGAAGTGTTGATGACTCTGTATGGCTTACAAAGAAGTACAGACTTTATTGGGAAGGGAATGTGTGGTATCCCAAGTGTTTTTAATCAGTAGGGTGATGCAATCAGATCTTCACTTCAGAAAGATAACCCTAGCTAGCTAGCCTCAGTGTTTGAAATGAAGAGCACCACGCAAGGCAAGTAGTGAGTTAAAGGCAACAGCAGAATTCAGTGGAGAGATCACCAAGGCAGGAATTAAGGGAAACGCAGTGAGGACAGGAAGAGGGCACTAGACCCTCTGCAAGAGGATAAAAACCATGGATTACTGAAATGTATTTGAACTGCCAACCACCTTTTATAAATCACAAAAACAAACCAAAAAAGGTACATGGTAGGCCCTGCTATTCAAAGTGTGACCTATGAATTAGTGGCACTGGTTTGATCTGAGAGCTTATTGGAAATGCAGACTCTCAGGCCTCACCCCAGACCTACTGAAATAGGAACATTTTAACAAGCCCCAGGTGGCTGTATGTACATCACAATTTAAGAAACACAAGGTTCTTTCCTCATATATTATATACAGGCATACCTCAGAGATATTGCGGGTTTTGTTCCAGAATACTGCAATAAAGCGAATATCTCAATAATTTTTGGTTTCCCAGTGCATATAGAAGTTATGTTTATACTATAATCTATTAAGTGTAAAATAGCATTGTGCCTAAAAAAATGTATATATCTTAGTTTAAAAATACTTTATTGCCAAAAAATACTAACCATCATCTGAGCCTGTTTGAAAAATGGCGGTGAGACTTGCTTGATGCAGGGTTGCCATAAACCTTCAATTTGTAAAAAAAAAAAAAAAAAAAAAAAGCAATATCTGCGAAGTGCAATAGAACAAGGTATGCCTGTATATGCATGCCAAAGAGTCATTAAACTTGTAAGAGTACACTTTTTCGTAGCCCTTCTTTAAGGAACAGAATGCCTCTCTATTTTATAGACTAAAATGGAAATTTACAGGGGTGGCGGGTGGTCAAAGTTACATCATGTCTTGAACAGAGAAGATACTGTATTTTTAAATCACAGGTCACAAACCTTAGGAACAGCCCGGGTGGCCAGGACTCTCTGAACTTTTGTCATTCTATTAGACACTAATGACATTACATAAATCTTCTTGTTTTTTAAACTATTTTTGTTCACTGAAGAACTCAAAACTATGACTCTGGCTCTTTTTCATATCCAATCAATTCTTATGCCTTTATTCATCCTTTTGACTCTGACATTCAATAAATTACAGACCATCATACACTAAAAATCTTAAGACTTTACTTCACTGAAATTCTGTAGTTCCAAGATCACATCTAAAAATGGTTACTTTGCAGCTATTTTAATGGCCAATGATTAATTTAGGGCAATAAAACCATCACCAAATAAACAACCTCTGGTAAGGTAAACAGATCTCGTTAGACTTTTAAGTGGCAAAACACTGAGCTATGGAAAGCAGACTACTGGAGGATGACCAAAAGGATAACGGGCCCTGACTTAACAAATGGCATCAAATAAGTCAACTTTATTTCCTATCCATCACATGGAAAATTAAGCAGTTAGAAAAATATTAAATGTCCCACTATTGATAAGAGTGCCAACATTTTCCATTTTTATCTCAAGCTATTAAAGATTACCTGTGGCAGCATTCTTTTTCTGGAACTTGGTTAAATACATGTTCATGCCTTTCTTAAAGTCCTGAGAAAACACAATTTTGAAAATTCAGGAGAGTCAGACCTCAGAATTTACAGTATATTTGCATATTAATATTCAAAAGCTAATTTATTCAAATCACTTGAGTGTCAGATTTACTGAAAAACATATATCCCCCTAATGTCTACTGTTTTTATTTAAGAATGCATGCTCTTGGGCCGGCCGAGTGGCGCACTGGTTAAGAGTTGGCTTGGGATGCCAGCTCTGAACAGGAGGGCCCTGGTTCGGATCCCACATGAGGGACAGTGACACTGCCCTCTACAGCTAAGATGATGAACAACAGCTCGACCTGGAGCTGGGCTGCTGTGAGTCGCCAGTGACAGCGTAGGCAGTAGCCTCTGCTACAGTGGGCTGCCATGCTACTGTGAGTGACTGGCAGCCGACATGAGTGGCTGGCAGCCCCGAGAGCTGCCAAGAGCCGCCATGAGTGGCCATCCAGTGGCCGGCGACCCATCTGCCTCACCCGGGAAGAGCGCAATGATCACAATACCAACATGGGCCAGTGAAGCGATGTCCTCCACAACTAGACTGAAGAACAAAAGGACAGCAACTTGTCTGTTCCCCTTCCCCGATTCCCCAATAAAATCTTAAAAAAAAAAAAAAAAAAAGAATGCATACTCTTTGCGTTTTACTTTTAAGTTTTATAGCAGCCTCCCACCCACTCCCCAAACACTTGTACATCGTTCATCAAGGGATCACAAGAGTCAATATAAAAAGAAATAAAGGTAAGCCAGAGCAGGGTAATATCCTACTAGAATAAATTCTAGAAAAAAAATTACTTAGGAATGTAATCTAAATAAAATCTGACATTTTTCCATGCAAAACTATATGATTTCACCATAAAAGAATGGAAGACTTTTGAAACTGTTTTTTTACCTTATCCCCAATGTAGTCATGTAGCATTCGGATGACAGATGCACCTTTGCTATATGATATAGCATCAAATATCTCGTCAACTTCAGAAGGGTGGCCCACACTGACCTGGCAGACAGTGTGATTCAGGGTTATGACAGGAAGCAGACAGCCTGTAACACTGAATTACATAAAAAACTTTCTAGGGAAACCCTTCTAACTAAAAAGATACTTTTCTGCCTTTAGCTCGCTCATAATGTATAATGACGATCCTTAAAGAATGTAGTAACTAACACGATAAAGTGGAATATATAACCTGACCTCCATCATCTCTTAGGGTCCAATCTTGGCTCTGCTTTGCTGGGAGGCAAGTCATTATAGATCTGTTTATTGGTGGTGATAAGGAGTAGGGGTGGGGAAGGGAGAAATGAAAACATTTGCTCTCTTGTATTCGTTATAATGGCTTACAAATAATAAAGGACTCTGGTTAAATATGTCAAAGTAGACTATAAGTCTAGTTCTTTGGAGGCAAAATTTATACATATAAACTAGCTGAGACAAGAATAAGCTAAGTCAAGAGAATTAAAATATATACAAAAACAGACGACAATAAAAAAAATGTTTAGAATTTTCTTAGAAACAAATAGAATCATAATGTTCCCCTATGCATATTACCCAACAGTTATGATTCTCCCATACTAGTCAATAAAAAATGTATTTAGTGAATGCTTATGGGTACACAGCACTTGCCTCTCCAAAGATCAAATTTTTATACTGCCTACCTTTAGAAGAACCATAATTAGAACAGCCTTGTTATATTTTCAAGACTGTATATAAAAAACTATAAAAACAAGTGAAATCACCCATGCAGCTTTCTTTTCAGTGTCCTAAGTAGCTCTATAACAAATTACTTATTTCATTAAAAATGAGGGCAAATGTTTGAAATTATGGCTCACTTCAATAGGATGGCTGTTATCTAATGCATCAAGCTCCTGGGCACGCGTATAATCAGCAGAAACAAACTGAGTCCAGATATCATACTCTGGGAAGCAGTGGTCTACACACAGGTATTCAATCCAGGACGCAAAGCCTTCATTTAACCAAAGATGAGTCCACCATTCCTAAAAACAAAAGATAGACATACATAAAGAAAATGAAACGCTTGGTATTCCACTAATTTGAAAAACTCACACATCCCTTCCACTATAACTAAAATTCAGTTCAAAACAATTAGTAAATAAGTCACATCTCTGAACAAAAGAGATGCCTAAAAGGGATTTCAAGGAAGACCAACTAGTGATATTAGCATGATGCCTGACGGACATTTCAAAATATTACTAAGTAACTTTTACTACTGAAGGTACAAAGCAGGTTGGAGGGGTGGGGAAAAAGAAGAGAGTGGATAATGTAGGCTTTTCCCCCTTATATTATTTCCTATATTGTCATTTAGTTTAATAAAGATTTCTCTTAAAAAAAAACAGAAAGCTGCCAGGACCAAACAAGAAAAACTGGAAACTATTTCCATAATGACTGAGAAAAATCATTGTTTATGGATGAGTTAAACTTTCTAGATAAATAGAAGAGCAGTACTGCTTATATAAGGATTAAGTGAAATTAACAGAAATGTCATGGCAGTAAGTAGTTCAGTAATGAGTGGTGTTAAAGCATCTATGGAATAAAAAATTCTCACCTGTTAATAAGAATTAATAGGGAAGTGGACAAAGAATATATTCACAGAGAAAAAGCAACATTTTTTAAAAAACACAGCTTTTTAGAAAGAGATTTCAATTTCTAATATTCATTAAAGTTGATTAAATCTCTTATATAAAAAAAGCAACATATGAATACAAGATAAATGCTAAAGGACTAATGCAATGGTAAAAAACATAAAGGCATTTTAAAATTCTGAAAAGATCAAATATTTCCAATTAAGTGACAAATCGCTATTTGTCTAAGTGTTTTGTGCATTTCTTTAACTAGTAGCCTCCACTAAGATAAGCTGGTACAAGGCTAGTTGTTCTCCATCCTATCTCTAAGCCCTTAAATTTCAGTTAATGAAACAATTGGCATCTAATAACTAGAATAGTTACTCAAATCCAATAAAAAATTGTTTAAAAGCTACATAGTAATGCACACATTTCCCCTCTAAAGCTTATTACTGGTACTTTCAAAATAAAGTCTACTGAAAGCTGAGCAAAAAAAAATTGTTTAGCTGCAACAAACTTGTTGCATTAAGTGGAAAAGACTGTTACTGTACATATTTGAATACAGGTAATAGCATACTTAATTCCACATTAAATTATATTTCAAAAAAATGTTTTTTACCCCTAAGTAAAATTTTAAACATCCAAAGCAAAAAGAAAGGGTTCACTTTCAAGGGCTGACTTTCTTCAGAAACTCTCTGACATGTCATAGTTGCTAAATATCTTACTTTCTTATTTCTGTGACATATGGACTCAGCTAACGTCCAACTCAGGTTCTGCTCTGCGGCAGCCTAAAATGCCATCAGGGGATTTGGCTGGCTCCAGAATCTCCAGTTCTTTCTTTGTAGAGGTATGTCTAGTTCACCTATTAAAACCCTGTGCTCCCAAAGCTCAAACATAATTGGCTGCCAGGGATATAGTATTTATTTAGAGCAAGAGGGAAAGGTCAACACTAGAGGACAACCATCATTCACTGCAAACATTATAATAAACAAGGATGTCAATGGGACAGTTGGAAATTTTAATATACTTTAGTTATTCTGCAGTTCCTTTGCTTTCACTTCTATCAGATTTCAACTTAACATTTTAGAAAATGAAACAACTGGCCCCTAAAAACATTTCAAACTAATCGAAGGTCAGTGTGTTACTTAGCAGGTTACTTTTCAGCTAGTAAACTACATAATAAATATGACTCAGGAAACTACAGTTAGTTTGGAATCTCACTGCACGGAATCGCTCTACCTAAGAGGAATCTCTTTCCCTCACCCAAATTAGTATCGTGACTTTCCCCATTAGCAGGCAAAATTCTAGAACAGTTAGGAAGTATTTTTTGTTGAATAAAGATTGTCCACATGCTCTTGATCAACACAGAGATTCTGATAAACACTTTTCAATGTGGATCTTTTAAAATAAAGTTTTCCTATTCAATTATTTTTTACATAATGATCTAGGCAAACCTGAAATACTATGTAGCCAAAATAATGTGCAGCAGGATGAAGATAAATATATTTGAGCACTTAAAAATATTAAATACCATAGTAACAAGATTTCCAAACCATTGATGGGCAAGTTCATGTCCCACAACTAGAGCAACCCACTGGCGTGATGACGAACAGGAATTTTTTGGATCAATGAGCAATGCAGTCTCCCTGTGTTAAAAAAAAATTTAAATTAAACAATAGAAGTATTGCAATAAAAGCAGGCATGCACAAGTCGGGGAGGGAGATTCAAACAGTAAATAAGATGGTCAAGTCAGGCTTTAGAGATGTCAAGAAAACATTTCTTTAGAGTATACAGGATAGAAAAAGTTCCAGGAAGATTAAAGACTATGTCAGCAGAATTCACACAACAGAAGAGAAAGCTGGGACACTAGGTTAATTATCAGTTTGTTGATAGGACAGCTGCCTGAAATTTTAGAAAAACTTTGTCTAAGGTATTAGGGATTATTGTGCTAGAAAAAGAGAGAAGACAGTTCTTCCATTAAAAGAAGAGGAGTGGCAAGTGGAGGGAAGATGCATTCCACAGTCTCAAAAAGAACACTGAGCAGGTTGTCCAAAACTTAGCTCATCGAAGGAGGCAATTGAAAGGAAAAAGCAAAAACTTGTTTACAGACCCTGCTTCAAAAATTATACAACCCAGATGTTTATATTGTGGTGACAGACATGTAAAAATTTGGCTAGA
Organism: Hipposideros armiger; assembly: GCF_001890085.2. Lineage (NCBI taxonomy): Eukaryota > Metazoa > Chordata > Mammalia > Chiroptera > Hipposideridae > Hipposideros > Hipposideros armiger. The sequence goes on from NW_017731390.1 coordinate 3,381,092, forward strand.
AAATATTAAATCAGGGAAAGTTCTTCAAGCTAGATAAATAACTATGAAACTACTGGGAGGAAGAGAAGGCACCGAAATGAGAAACTGAGCCAAAATACATCTAAAAATGTTACTAGTGCCAGATGCTCACTTTAAAATCCTACACCCTCAGATAGTAGCACCAGAGGGTGTTCATCTGCATTCTTAAAATGTGCACAGAAGTGAGGGGAGGTAAGAAAATTCATGGCAGATCATAAAGCAGAAGATACTCAACTGTGATTAGGAGTGAAGCTCTTAGGATATCAGTGATTGAAAAGATAAGGCAGGGTAATGCATCATTAACATACCTATAAGTAACAAGGCCCCAGTTCTCCATGGCACCTTCATAAAATAAATATAAACATTTATTGATATATATACATACTTCTTCCTCAAAATCACAAAATTCAAAAGAGTTATTACAATTCAGCAATAAAATGAAATTTACTTTACCAGCTGCAAAGTCTGCAATAGCAATGAGATCAATTTTAGGTAGAGGATAAGGAACATTGAAGTAGTCCTTATAAAAAGGCAGGGTTTTAGCAGCAACCTATAAAAGTATAAACAAAAGAACCATCTGATAAATATTTTATTGTAACTCATATAGAAATCCACAAAGGAATCCGGTTGCAAGCCAAAGTATCAAGTTACTAAAAACCGACCCAGGGGAGCTCTACCTCCAAAGCCTGCCTTGGCCCCAAGCTTTGTATATGCTGGACAAATGTTAATCCAGTTATAACTTGGTATGAAAAAATATAATTACATATTTTCCCACCCACTCTCTGGATGAATAAATTCCACTCTAATATTCTCCTAATCATTATCTTGTAAAATGTTAATGTAACACCAAGGTTGGTAGTTCTAAAATTCTATCAAAAATAAAATCAAAGGAGCACAAATTTCAGATTAAATTATAAGTAACTGTACTAATAATTGATCAGAAATGTAAATTCCCCAACCTGGAGTTATGGACTGTTGGAACAATCCTCTTCAAGTACATTTACCTCTAACGCAAATTTTCCTTGCTCTGCTTTGCCAACAGGGGTGTAAACACGGACACACACACCGTCTTTAGACCTTGTTTCTACAAAGTCATATTCACCCACAACAAATGCCACCAGGTACGTAGACATGACAGGTGTGCGGGCAAACTTCACTTCCACTACATTTTCATCATCAGGAGATGGTTTCCGGTCAAGTACATTCTTAAAAAAAAAAACCAGGAAAAATTTAAACAGATTTACATTAAATACTTTAGAGCAAACACTGGCCAAAACTTGTAGGCATTGTTGCCTCTCCCTCGCCCTTTCCAGCACTGCTTCCTTCTCTATCCCAGTTCATCCAGTGCTTTTATGCTGTCAAGATCTTTCCTATTATGAAGGAAAGTGATCTGATAAAGCACATTGATGCTGAAGTTTGGGACTAATGTGTTAAAACTACCAAGCATTTGTGAGTGAAAGAAAACTTTTCCTGAATACCTATTATATGCCAGGCACTGGGATATTTTAAGGCAGACCTCAATACTTACCAAGTGAAATAAGGATAGGAGACAACAATTATTAATAAAAATAAAATGTAATTGTGGAATCTACATTTCAAAGGGTTCAGATTTCTAGATTTAGAGTATTCACTGTACCAACGCTGACTCTAAGCAAATTTGTGAAGAAGTTTCCACTTTGCTTTTGGAGTCCCTAAATTTCCCTTTGGGGTTCTCCCTCTTTTTCCTATTCAGGCTCTCAGTTTCCTCAAGATCTCTCTGTTCTTTCTTCCAAGGAAGACTTATTCAAGAACAGACCTGATAAATTCATAATAAATTGTAAATGCATATTTCAGTTTAATATATTAGCTTCCTGTCTAAGAATATTTGAGAAGAGAATGGCATTCTATCAATGGAATTCTCTTCACCAATAAAGAAGACAAAAGCCAGTTATTTTCAGGGGCAGTAGGCTTTTCCAAGTTCCCCAGATTTATATTCTAGGCTACAGACTACTCTGTGTCTTGAAGCAGTCCTAGACAATACACTTCAAGTAGCGAAATGCTTACTCTATTTATGAATGAGATCAATGACATCTGTGAAGAGAGCATATTCTCAAAATATAATCAGCCAAAAACCTAAATATACTTCACTGTGTGGCTATATCTTCTGGCATTTCATAAGAAAGTCGCATTTTTTTCCTTTCAGGTAATATTTATTAAACTCATTATTTATTTAGGTTTCCAAATTAAAAGAAATTGATAATATTGCTAATATTTCCTTGTTATGTTTATAAGGAATTTCTTCCATGAACTGAGAAACTCTCCAAATAAAGCAATTAAGAAAAAGAGGACTTACTGGAAATAAAGAAAACTAACATTTGTGTTCCTATTATGTTTCAAGCACTGTTAGGTGGTTTCATGCTATCTCATTTAATCAACAAACTAAATATGCTAAAAGCTTATTCAAAATTTAAATATACTTATGAACACATACATACCATGTTTGATAAAGCTACTCTGTCTTTAGGAACAACCAATGAGATATCAAAAGTTGCTTTGATGGCAGGCTCATCCCAGCAAGGAAAAGCCCTCCGAGCATCAGTAGCCTAAAAAAAAGGATATGAAATATAAATATCACCGAATTACCCTAACAGACTATTTCATGAAGTAACTGCCCTTTATTTTTTTGTTTGTTTATTTATACAATTCATTCACTTGTTCAAATATTTACTTTCTACAGTGCCAGGCAACAAGCTAGGCACTGACTACAAAGAAAACACAAGGCTTACTATCATTGCCATATCAACAATTACCCAGGAACCAGGTCTGCTACAGATCTTAACAATTTATAGTATAATTTATAATTGTATTTTGGTTTTTAATAACACATTTAAAAACTGTAATGGCTCCATCAATGTTAACATAACACGATACACTGTAAGGATTCAGAACTGAAAAAATATGATAGGTTGTCTCTCTGGCTTTTATTTCAAAAATAAAAATATTTTCAGAATCTTTGATGTACTTTGTTCTTTATCTGGAATGGCAGTGATGGGAATAAAGACAGATGCTCTATCATATCTATGCAGGTCATTCATTTAACGGCATTTCTACATACTACACATAAAACTGTCACAACTTGACCTACTTAAAGAGACCTCACTTTCTTTAAAAAATAAAAAATCAGCAAACTTATTAAAGAAAAATAAAATTTAGTGGTTCAGTAGAAAATTAGTTACAAAAGAAAAATTTAAGTAAAACAGAACAAAATAAAAAAATAGAACCAACAACAAGATTCTATTATGAAAAGAAGTAACAAAATATACAGAGGTAGAAGCAGCACATACTTCCGAAAAAGAATTTCCCTGAGGAAAAATGTTAGATGGCTGATTGCACTTTCAAAAAATTAAAGTATAGGGCCAGACAAGTGGCGCGTTGGTTAAGAGCTGGCTTGGGATGCCAGAGGGTCCCGGTTTGGATCCCATATATGAGGGCCAGTGACACTGCCCTCTACAGCTAAGATGCTGAACAACAGCTCAACCTGGAGCTGGGCTGCTGTGAGTCGCCGGTGACGGCATAGGCTGCAGCCCCTGTGGCAGTGGGTTGCCATGGGCTACTGTAGGTAGCCTGCAGCCAGCGTGAGCGGCCAGCTGCTGCAGTGAGTGGCGGTCCAGAAGCCGGTGACTGATCTGCCTCGCCCGGGAAGAGCGCAATGATGGTGCCAAATTAGGCCAGTGAAGCAACGTCCTCCACAACTAGACTGAAGAACAAAAGGACAGCAACTTGTCTGTTCTCCTTTCCCCCAATTCCCCAGTGCTGTTCCCATCCCCCAATTCCCCAGTGCTGTTCCCATCCCCCAATTACCCAATAAAAATCTTTAAAAAAAAATAAAAAAATTTAAAGTATAAATTATATCAAAGAATAAATAAGACATTTGAAAAGTAATTAGAGTATAAGAACAAAAACAGTAGCACAGAAAAACTTAAATTAGGAACAGCAGTACAGAAATGAATTTATACTAGAGGAAATTAAATGAATGAGACGAATAACAAGATTTAAAAGTTTCTAAAATATTCAAAGGACAAAGTGATGAAAGCAATCAAAGGTATATCTGAGGGATGGATACCAAAACTAAACCTTCTATTAACTGATGTTTCTGAGTAGAGACCAGAACACACACACACACACACACACACACACACACACCCCAAAATTTCAATTGCTGAATTACTTTTATATTATGTACTTTTCTTAATTAAAATTATCTTCTTAGTATTTGACAACTGTGGCTTTTCCTACTAAATTAATAGTAACAGTTTTGTATAAACACACACACACACAGACATATATACCTATATAGAGATCTATATCTAATATATCTATATAGATATATAGAAATATATTCTTTCCTAACCCACACTTCTAATTCCCTCCCTTCTATCATGAGGATAATTGGGATGAATATCAAATAAAGATCTAAAATCATGAATATAATTATGGCCAAAGACGTCTGGCCTCAAATAATCACACAAATAAGAGAATACACCTTTGTCAGAATATCTAATTTAAGATCAATACTTCAGAAAAGAATACCATACCTCAAACTGTGTGACAGCAGCATAGCGTACCTCTCCAGAAGGGGTAGTATATTTACTTCTATAGAAACCTTTCATTTTGTCATTCAGCTCTCCAACAAAATCTATCTTTAAGGTTCCTGTACCTGTGATTGAAGATAAATGAAAACCACTTTTATGGAAATATTAAGTACAAGTTATCAAAAGTATGTCCTTAAGACACTAATTCAGTTGGCTATTTACAATGTTTAAATCATTCCTTCCTTTCTCAAATACTCCTCCTGGCATGGGAGAGAATACAGTATTTACTAAAGTACATGGCAGACTAATCCTATAGGAAAACTTAAAGTAATGTTTAGGGTGGGTAACTGCTTAAAAAGTTGTTTCACTTTATTAACTTTGTCTCAAATTACCAATACATGAAGATAAACACAGGAAAGGAAAGGAAATGAACATTCATTATTAAATATATAACATGCTATTGTGCATGGTTCTTTAAAACTATTTATAAACTTGGAAGTAGGTATTGTCTCCATTTTTCAGATGAGGCAACTGAAGGTGAAAAGTTAAATAACTTGCCCAAGGTCACACAATTAGTTAACTAGCAAGAATGTGATAAAAACTTAGGCCTGTTTAATTTAAATTCATGCTCTCTGCCAATTATACCATGTAAATTGGTCCTTTTGGATGACTTCCTGCCAATAACTCTATCATTCAGACAAGACACTGTTCAATCCAAATAAAACACTGATTCCCTATTTTTGTAAGGAACTATAGGGAATACCAATAATTTGATCAGCAAAAGGGCAAAAACAAATGCCCACAGCCAATTCAATCATTTGAAAACGATATTAAGGAAATACATTTAATCAATAATAATTAAATACAAATAAAAATGAGTATTTATTCAACCTGAATGTATATTCTATTGTACAAGAGGAAAACCTAAACAAAATGGAAGTTTTTGTGGGTATATACTTTCTTTCAAACAGAAAAAAAGGTAATTATTATCTAATAGTCATCTACTAAATTTAGATGCATGACAAAGCAATAATCCTATCCTACATTTCACAAATCAAGACACGAAAAAAACCCTAGAAAAATGCTGACTTTGCAACTGAATCCTTTAAAGTGCCTATTTATAACAGGAGCTAGATAGAGCACAGGAATCTAATGTAGCAAAGGTATAGTATTACTATAATTAACCAATCATACCAAAACTTTTATATCCTAATGTTTTTTTGTTTGTTTGTTTGGCAGGGTGAGGGAGAGGGAAGAGCAGGGGAGTGGGGGGTGGGAAGTGGCCAATTCCCTCCTGGGGAATGTGTCCCGGATTGAGGGACCAGGGGGTGGGGGCTTCTCTCTAAGAACCATCACTGATTGTTCATTCACCAAGTGCCAGGCTCAGGCATGGAGACAGCCTCTGGTCCCTGCCCACAGGACAAGATGGTACTGGGTTTTTGCCCCACCTCCCTACATTTAGGAATGCTGTAGAGCAATGACACTGGCATTGTTCAAAATGTTCTTGACTCTTTCTCTCTCTGACATATCCTCTTGGATGGTCATAAAGTAAAATCTCCACTTTCCAAAATTGAATTTGCTTCTTGGAAAGGTCCAAATGTCATAAAGAGTCAAAGTTTACAGAATAAGTGAATGACAAGCTGCAAACTGTTTCTAGACAAAACACTAAGTGTGTTTATGAAGTAATTAAACTGATTTTCTTATGTGCCTCCAAATGGTTATGAAAGTAATTTCAAGTGAAAATTTCAGACCTTTGCAACAAAATCATCACTAAAGAAAGTGTCATATTCTTAAAGTAATTATGCTGGGAAAACAAAACAAAACAAAACAACTAAAGTGAAGCTCAATTGAATAGACCTTTGTGATTATTTTTTAAAAATCAGACATTTTGTCTGAAGGGGACAATAAATACTTTTTTACTTTTAAAGAGAAAGATCGCTGGGACAGTAAATATGAATACAGTGAAAGAATTCTAAATGATTGATATTAAACAATTTAACTATAAACAATATAAAATTTCTGTCTACTTTCTTTAGGAATTCACTCATTTTTTAAAAAAAGTAGATATGTTCACATTAATCAAGTTTACAAGGAACATCTAATAGATTATAAAAATCCACTACCTTTAAGGAGAACTGCTTCATGGAATTTTACGTCACAAACCCATAAATGGTATTGGTAAGTCTGTTTTTACTAAGTTAACCATTAAGGTGTCTTTTATATAACTCATTCTATGGTAAATCTACTTTCGACTTTTCCTATTTGGAATAAAACTCATAACTAAGTAAGAAAGGCTGCTTACACTTTTACTTGGTTTTAAATCTCCAAGGCCATCAAACCATAACAAGATATTGACAGTGACCACTTCCAAAAGTGGCATACTAAACAAAATACAAAGTATTGGGAAGGATTATTACCTGAAATTCAAACAAAACACAAGTTAAAGTTTTTTAAAAATCATTAATAAATTAATTAGTGTCACATTGTACAATACTAATTACAAAGTACTTACTATTAATATAAATTTTAGGGCAAGAATAGGAGGAAAAAAGGACTTCTTGATTAATTTCACTTACCAAGTTTATACTATATTAAGATCTCATTGCCAGATTGTCTAATTTTATACCTATCTGCACACATAATTTACAATGCTTCCTCAAATTACATACAATATTTCAATACTCAATGTATGCAATATTTACCTGCTTGAGGTAGTAACCCTTTTAAAACATACAAGAAGCTCAATTATAACTTAAACGACTGAAAAATTGGGGCTTACAGCAAAACCCTATTTAACATTTAGAGGAGTATAATAATTGTAAAAGCTGAAGTAGATCTTGAAATACTTTAATAAAAATTTAATGAGCCTACTAAATGCTATAAAAATGAAAAGCAGATTACACAAAAAGGGAGTAAAAAGGTCTTTGCCTTTGTGACATTTCTTATGATCCTGTTTTTCACTCTTCAAAATGTTAATATATTCTAGTGTTTCTCCAAATAAATGCTGCTCTACAGGATCCTTAACCACGGATTCTGAAGTTGTTATGTTAGGTCTTACAATGATTATGGTAACTTAACCACTATTTTAGAATGGAGCCAATTTCAGAAAAGATGTTTTACTTAACTATATAATAGTCAACATGACTCTTAAGTTTCATGAGACTAAACACAAATGTTACTAATGTCCTCCTAATATATGTTCAATATTTACTCCATTACCAGAAAATAGCCCACATGTACAACCTACTAAAATTTTGAAAAAATAACTTCATTCTTAAAGCAAAGAATGACTGGATAACTCTGACCCTGAGAATCTTGGGAAAATGTGAATGCCAATGATTTTCAAACAGATATTTACAGGTATTCAATAATTCAATATAGTCGCATCTATAAATAAGATACTTTTTAAATTCTATTTTATTCAGTTACTTATTTATATTGTTATATTAGCTAAAAAAATGTCCAAAACTGTGTCAAATTATAGTATACTAAAGGTCATAATTTTCCTTGACTTGTTCCTGCTTTTATTAGAAATGTCTTCAGTTTACCATGTCTGTTGTTAATGGTCCTTGCCAGGAATGATGCAGCTCTTATATACTGATGATAAATGACATCTTACATATATATAAATACGTGGAAAAGAAGAAGGATGCAGAATATTACGTGTGGCATGTTAACTTCTGTGTTTTTAAATACTATATACACAAATGCTTATAAAAGCATGGTATAGTTTTAAAAGGATATATAAGAAACGGGTTGCTACTGAGGACTGGATCTGAGAGATGAAGACAGGAATATAATGGCAAATGTTCACTATATATCATTTGAATTTCAAACCATGTCCATGTTATTATATACTGCTTGAGTTCAAATCCAGACTCTGCCATTTACTAGCTGCTGACCTTGGGCAAGTTAACTAAACCTTATCTTTGTGGCTTAGTTTCTTTATCTATAAAGTGGAGATAATAGAATCTATCTCAAAAAGGATTTAAATAAATTAATATTTGTGATACACATATAACAGTACCTGGAACAGATTAAACATTCAATAGAAACACGCGTATATTATACATAAACATATATATACCACACACACAAACACATATCCCCTAGGAGTTTCTGTCTATTCTTACCTGGTGAATTCTAACAAATACATTATGGTTTCTTTTTTTTAAAGATTTTTATTGGGGAATTACGGGATGGTGGGAACAGTGCTGGGGAATTGGGGGAAGGGGAACAGACAAGTTGCCGTCCTTTTGTTCTTCAGTCTAGTTGTGGAGGACGCTGCTTCACTGGCCCAAGTTGGCACCATCATTGCGCTCTTCCCGGGCGAGGCAGATC
>NW_017731390.1:3390251-3397891 GCF_001890085.2 Hipposideros armiger
ATAATTACAGTATCTTTAATTTTTTTTATTTAATAAATGGTGTTGTCATATTTCCTAATGCTGAACAAAAACTGAATCTATGCTATCCTTTTTTTTCTATACATATTAGGTTTGGGTATCAGACTATTTTTAAAAAGTTTTTAAATATTTTTGCTCCTCTCTTCTCCATTTTTATTTCATTAATATCTGCTGTTAAATCTTTATTTCTGTTTTCTATTTTCTTCAAGTTACCTGTTCCTTTTGTCTAACTTTGATCTTGATGCTTAGCTAATTAATTTTCAGTCTTTCTTCTTAGCTAACTATCCTCTCTGAGTAATGCTTTACTTGCATCCCACATGTTTTGATATGTAGTAATTTCATTATCCAGTTCTAAGAATTTTCTAATTTCCATAACAAGTCATCTTTGACTCATTAATTTTCAGAGATATAATTTTTCCAAATATACGAGAAGGGATTTTTTTTTCTTCTTTTGCTATTGACTTTAATCTTTTCACAGCGTGAACATAGACTGTAGTCTGTAATGATACAGATTTAAAAATTTTTAATGATTTTATTTCAGCAAAGTAATAGTGCATAGCTTAAAACTCATATAACACTATATATAGGTGTACTATACATAAGCTGCAGGCCCCTGCCCAATGTTACCTATTCCCCAAACTGCCACGAGGAGCAACTCAGTGATTTCTAAATACCTTGCTTATATAGCGATTTTTTCACTGTTCAAATTGACACATTATTTTCTTCTTACTATTGAATGTGAAGTTTTAGCTAAATTACATCTCCCACTATATCTTTATTAAATATTCTCTGCACTTGCAAATCTGAAAATATCTATATTTTACTCTTTAAATTCAGTTTGACTAAACATGGAATTCTAGGTTGAAAATCAGATTCACTCATAATTTTGAAGGAATGGCTTCATTAGAATACAGTTCCCATTGTTTCTGATGGTAAGTCTACTGCAATTCTGATCCCTGAACTTTGGAGATAATCTGTTAGCCTTTCCTCCTGCCTCCCAACCTCCTCACCTTGGGGAGAAACTGTTTGAGAGCCTCACTTTATCCCTAAAATTTCTTTGGTGTGGGACTTTTTACATTTTATTGAGTTAGTCCCTCTCAATGTTGTACCTTTTCAAACTCAAGGCTCCTGACTCATCAGTTCAAGGAAATTTTCTTGTTTTGAGTCTTTAATAATTTCCTCTTCCCATTTTCTCAGTCCTCTCTTTTACTAGATGGATGTTGGGTCTGCTAGATTGGTCATCAAATCTTCCAACTGTTTGGAAGATTCCTCTATTTCATAGTATAAAACTTCCACTGGATTTTTTATTTCTATTGTATATCCAAAAGTTTTCTTGCTCTGATTCTTTCTGTTTGATGATATTCTGCTCTGTCCTTGTTTAATGAAGGCAATACTAACTATATCTCTAAGGATATTAATTGACTTTGGTTTTTTGAGACCCTTCTTTCCCTTTTTTTTTTTTTAATAAACACAGACATTTATTCCTCATAGTTCTCCTTCAAGTCACAGACTTCTCGCTGTGTCCTCAACATGGTGGAAGGGCTCTTTTCATTTGTTTTTGCTTCTTCCAAGTTCCTATACTTTTATTATATTTATTGCTTTGCTTTTTGCTCTATCTTTCATATTAGAAGTTTTATCAAATGTCTGGTAACTGCTGCCCCAGTGACTTAGGGTTTGGCCATGCTACTTGCTTTGGCAAATGAAATGTGAATGGACATTAAGTACAACACCATCCGTGCAGAAGCTTTAAATGTCTTTGTGGTTTTGGCTCTGTCCTCATCCCTGAGCTTCTGCTCTCTGCCATGTGAGAACAGCACGCTGCAGACAGTAGCTGCTCACTACAGGTCCTAGAATGAGAAGACTTGTGAGCTAAGTGGAGCTCAGTAAAGTTGGAGATATGGCTGTAGATGATCACCAGTCCTCACAGGGCCATGTTTAAGCAAAAAAAATATTTGTTGTAAGCCACTGAGATTTATGACCCCATTTGTGGGTTAAAATGTATACATATACTTATATATACTATATATATACTATATATATACATAGAATATTTCTGAACAGATTCACCAGACAGTGGCAGTGGAAGGGGTCAGAGAGAAAGAATCTCAATTTTTTGTTATATTCTTAGATATCTTTTAATACATGTTTACAGCAAAATATTTATTTTTGTAAGAATTTCACACACAAAAACCCTAGTTAGAAAAAGGCAAAACGAAAGGTCGTTACAAGCCCTGAAATAAAAGACAAAACTTCTCCAACTTAAAATTTTTCTAAAAATACTTTTAAATTAAGGCAATATATTGTCAGTATAAAAATTCTGGAAACCAGAGAAAGGTATAAATAAGAATAAAAATCATCAGGGTCGGCCGAGTGGCACGATGGTTAAGAGCTGGCTTGGGACGCCAGAGGGTCCCGGTTCGGATCCCATATATGAGGGCCAGTGACACTGCCCTCCACAGCTAAGATGCTGAACAACAGCTCAACCTGGAGCTGGGCTGCCGAGAGTCATCGGCGTAGGCTGCAGCGGTNAATTCCCCAATAAAAAATCTTAAAAAAAAAAAAAAGTATGTTGTAATACTGGTATATACACCTGTGGAAACTCACTGAATTGCAAAATAAGCATAAAATTAATACATCTTATTGTATGTAAATTATACTTCAATAAAGTGGGAATTGAAAATGAAGGTTAAAAAAATAAAGTAAACCAAAGATATGCTCAAAGACACAAAAGCAGAGACTTTGCCATCAACAGACCCATGCTAAACATTACAAAGGGTATTCTTCAAACAAAAAGAGAATGATTTTAGAAGAACTGGTGGAATGAAGACCAACAAAAATAGTAAATATTTGGGTAAAGTTAAATGAACATTATACAATATAACACAATAAGAGTGACTTATGACTTTAAAATAAAAAAAATACATATATAAAAAACTAAACTATACTACAATAGTACATAAGTCAGAGGGAGATAAATGGAGATTAAGTGCTCTAAGATCCCTGTATTATCCAGGAGAGGAGTAAAATGATCGATGAACACTGGATTTTTTTTTTTTTAAGATTTTATTAGGGAATTGGGGGACGCAAACAACGTTGGGGAATCGGGGGAAGGGGAACAGACAAGTTGCTGTTCTTTTGTTCCTCAGTCTAGTTGTGGAGGACGTTGTTTCACTGGCCCCTGTTGGTATTATTATCGTGCTCTTCCCGGGTGAGGCAGATCAGTTGCCGGCCTCTCGATGGCCACTCACAGTGGCTCTTGGCAGCTCACACCAGATGCTGGCTACTCATGCTGGCTGCCAGCCACACACAGTAGCTTATGGCAGCCCACTGCAGCAGGGGCTGCAGCGTACGCCGTCGCCGGCGACTCACGGCAGCCCAGCTCCAGGTCGAGCTGCTGTTCACCATCTTAGCTGTAGAGGGCACAGCATCACTGGCCCTCATGTGGGATCCGAACCGGGGTCCTGCTGCTCAGAGCTGGCGACCCAAGCCAACTCTTAACCAATGTGCCACTCGGCCAGACCCACTGGATTGTTTTTTTTTTAATTGGGGAATTGGGGGATGGGAACAGCGCTGGGGAATTGGGGGAAGGGGAACAGACAAGTTGCTGTCGTTTTGTTCTTCGGTTTAGTTGTGGAGGACGTTGCTTCACTGGCCCAAGTTGGCACCATCACTGCGCTCTTCCCGGGCAAGGCAGATCAGTCGTCCGCCGGCTTCTGGACAGCTGCTCACTGAGGCTGCTGGCCGCTCACGCTGGCTGCTGGCTATACATGGTAGCCCATGGCAATCCACTGCCGCAGGGGTTGCAGGCTATGCCGAAGCTGGCGACTCATGGCAGCCCAGCTCCAAGTTGAGCTGTTGTTCAGGTTCAGCATCTTAGCTGTGGAGGGCAGTGTCACTGGCCCTCATATGTGGGATCCGAACCGGGGCCCTCTGGTGTCCCAAGCCAGCTCTTAACCAATGTGNAAAAAAAAAAAAAAAAGAATGTACCTTTCTAACTAATATATAAAACAACATTATGGTAGCTCTGAGGTACTGTGATCAAACACCACCACCATAAAGATTTACTAAAGCTAACTTGTTTTTATAAATGCACAAAAAGCTTTGAACTGGTAAGAAATGAAAATAGAAAAACAAAAGAAGTTTTAAAATGGAAACAATCAAGTATTGTATTACCAGATTCCATTCTACAGCATACGCTTCCTAATGTACATATCAACTATATTACATGTGACAAAAAGAGCAAAATTTCCTCTAAAACTCTCTTAGAAAAGAGGGAGTAATCATATATTTGAATTAAAAAGTCTTCTGTATTTCAATTACTTTATATCAGACAATATATTACTTTGCAAACACAGAGTATGAAATAACATTGGTCAATCATAGTTTTGGATATTCTGTAAATGGCACCACCATTTATCCAGTGGCTCAAGCCAAAAATATGGAATCATCCTAACTGCCTCCCTCCATGTCTGTCTGTCTCTCATACCACAATTCCCAATCAGTAAATTCAATAGCCTATACCTTTAATCCCAGACTTTTTAATGCCGCCATCACTGCAACCCCAGTCCAACGTACCATTATTTCTCTCCTAGACCACTATATAATAGCCTCTTAACTGTTTCCACTCTTGCTGCCTTGTAGTCTATTTTTCACACAGCAGCTGGAGTAATGAAAGATCAGAGCCTCTAATGGAGTCCCAAAATATTCAGAATTAAAAGCTAAGTCCACTTGAGGTTGGCAAATATTTGTTGGGGGGGGGGGAGCACTAACCATAAAAGAAAAAAAATTGATAGATCAGATTTCATTAATATTTAAAACTTGTAATTATCAAAAGACACTATTAAGAAAATGAATAGGCAAACCACAGACCAGGAGAAAATATTAATATTTTACACACACACATACACACACACGACAAAGAACTTATATCTGGAATACACATAAAAAATTCTACAACTCAGGCTGGCCAAGTGGCTCCAGTTGGTTAAGAGTTGACTTAAGAGCCAGAGCTCTGAGCAACAGGGCCGCTGGTTTGATTCCCACATGGGCCAGTGACGCTGTGCCCAAGGTGAGCTGTCACTGAGCTACCAACAAGCTGCCAACAAGTGGCAGGATGGCTCAGCTGGTGTAACAACAAGACTGCCTGTTCGATGGTGGGCTACGCCCACCCGCAACTAAGACTGAACTCAGCACCTTGAACTGAGCTGCTGTTCGGATGGCTCAGTGGATACAGCGTGCACGCTTAACAACAAGGCTGCCGGGTTTGACTCCTGCATGGGATGGTGGCTATGCCCACCCGTAAGTAAAAGAATGAACTCGGCACCTTGAGCTTAGAGGGCATGAGCTGCCCAAGGGAAGCCAGATGGCGACTGGCGCCCTCCACAACAAAGACTGAAGAACAATAACTTGGCCGGGCCCCTTCCCCGATTCCCCAATGCTGTTCTCCTCCCCAAATTCCCCAATAAAAAAAATTTTTTTAAGAAAAAAATGCTTAAAATGTTTAAGTTAAATATATATAAATATATATATATTTATTTAAGTATAAATATGTTAATATAAACTGTTGATATATTACTATTAAAGTAATAAAACATTAATTTAAAAATACTGCATTTTTTTCACTCCTTCAGTGTCAATAAATTATATTTATTCAGGCTGTTCACATGCATCTTTAGTATTAGTGGCTTTCCAGTTTTTGAACAGTCTAATACTTTCAGGGCAAATATTATCTTCTAAGGCATTTGAGATAAATCCCTTTTTGAATCAATATAGTATTACGTTGTAGCTGGAAATTTTAGCCATAAGTCCTCATTCATATAACGTTAGTAAAGGTGGTTTCTCATTAATATATCTTCTATGAGTAGTACTGATGATCTGCACAACTGATGATCTGCACAACATAATCACTTAAGTCTATTGCTTTTTGAAGTAATTTATTCATTCTGCTAATATTTCCTGAACATACTACATACCAGAAACTGTTCTAGCAATGGCAGTAGAGACAAAACCAAGAATCAACATTCCAGATACATCTATTCATCTAGAAAAGATAGACAATAACAAATATGTAATGTAAAGTAGTAATAGGTGCACAGACAGAGGATGTACGATGAGGGATATTCTTGAAGATAATAGGACAGATCTCTAAAGAAGTGATTTGAGCAGAGACCTGAATGACATAAAATGTGTAGATATCTGGAGAAAGAATTTTCCAAGCAGTTGCAGAAAACCTTGAGGATGGAGAATGTTTGCAGTCTTTGAAGAATAGCAAAAAGGCACCAGCAGCAAAATAGGAGTTCTAGTTATTGGTCCATATCCTTGACAACATTTGTTCTCAATCTTTTTAGATTCAGCCATTCTAGAGGGTATGTAGTGGTATGTCATTGTGCTTTTAATTTGCATTTCCCTACTATTGATGTTGAGTACTTTTTCATTTGCTTTTTGGCAAATGAAATTTGGTAAAATTCATATATTTTCCTTTATGAAATTGCTCAAGTTTCTACCCATGTGTCAATTGAGTTGTCTGTCTTTTTATCATTGAGTTTTAGAAGTTTTGTTTTGTTTTGTTTTTTAAAGATTTTATTGGGGGGGGCAGGCGAATGGCGCGTTGGTTAAAAGCTGGCTTAGGACAGCAGCTCTGAGCAGCAGGGCCCAGGTTCAGATCCCACATGAGGGCCAATGACGCTGCACCCTCTACAGCTAAGATGATGAACAACAACTGAAACCTGGAGCTGGGCTGCCATGAGTCGCCGGTGACAGCGTAGGCTGCAGCCCCTGCTGCAGTGGGCTGCCATGAGCTACCGTGAGTGCCTGGCAGCCAGCGTGAGTGGCCGGCAGCCAGCGTGAGCTGCCGTCCAATGGACAGTTAGCGACTGCCTCACCCAGGAAGAGCGCAATGATAATATCAACATGGGCCAGTGAAGTGACATCCTCCACAACTACACAGAAGAACAAAAGGACAGCAACTTGTCTGTTTCCCATCCCCGATTCCTTAACGCTGTTCCCCTACCCCAATTCCCCAATAAAATCTTTAAAATAAAAAAATAAAGAGTAATTAAGATATAATTTTGACTATAAACCTAAAAAATCAGAACTATGTACACATTATGCATTTGTGAGCACAAACACATACACTATACATATGTATATGTGTATCTATAGTTCTATATCTACAGACAGACACACACATATATATGAACATACATATATCTGTAAATGCATAGAACACCTGAAGAAGAATATGTATGAAATTGATAACTTCATAAAGGATAGCTGGGAAGCTGAGGAGGGGGAAATGAATTTGACATCATGTATATATATTAACTATGAAAAGTTTTAAATATTTAAAAATTCTTTTTAAAGATACTCCTTTTGGGGCCAGTGGAGTGGCGCGTTGATTAGGAACTGGCTTGGGACACCAGAGGGCCCCGGTTCGGATCCCACATATAAGGGCCGGTGACGCTGCCCTCTGCAGCTGAGATGCTGAATGGCGGCTCGACATGGAGCTGGGCTGCCGTGGGTCGCCGGTGACGACGTGGGCTGCAGTCCCTGTGGCAGTGGGTTGCCATGGGCTACCGTGTGTAGCCAGCAGCCAGCATGAGCGGCCAACAGCCGCAGTGAGC
>NW_017731390.1:3397996-3404279 GCF_001890085.2 Hipposideros armiger
AAAAAAAAAATACTCCTTTTTAAATCCTGGTCAAATTTTTATAGCAAGCCCATTTATCAAACAAATCTAATGAATATGTGTTCCCATTCTGGGTTTTCCAGGTATGATTTATTGACAAGGAGGCCTAGGTTCTTAGGATTCAGGCCAACCATAATTTAAAAACCATACTCATTCTTAGAGAACACAGAAGGTGAAGTGGCTCATCTTATTTGTACAATTAGCTAGTCTTTCCGGAAGGTTAACAGGCCTCGATGTGCAAATGTTCGAACTGTAACTAAAACAAGGCAAGCACTCTTAATCATTGTACCACTTAGTCTCTGCCAACATATTGGAACCTCTCTCACGTGAGTTCTTCCAGAACATCAAGTTTGTTTTCTATTCAACATTTGTACAGGCATGCTTTTTGGTTCAGTGTTTCCTTTAAATTACCCTGCTCACTTCCATAAAGAATACCAAAGTCCTTAAGAAGCAAATGCTTCAGCTTCCATCGCCCCTTCATAAATCTACCTGACTTACTTCATTGTAATTATCCCCCCTCTCTGCTCGCCTTTCCTACTTTATCACTTAATTTGCTAATTCTGGTTCTCCCCTTCTGCCACAACAGGCTTCAAGGCAGATACAATGCCTTTTCTTTTGTAAGCACATACCTTTTTAAGAGAGCCTACTGTTATTGTAAAATCTGATCTGTATTATCAATGAATAACCAATCAGTAATTATAAGGTAACTCCTGCTTTCTTTATAAAATAAAATCTAAATCAGTTTCACCTAAATGAAAATTTGCTAAATATATCCACATATAATTACAATCATATAATATCTCAATTTAATCTTTTATTTTATCAGCATAATGCTACACAAAGCAATAAACATAAAAAATAAAGAATAAACAAGTTTCCTCCCTGTGTTTCCTGTAGGTCTCACTGATTCTCTGATCTCTTGTATTAACGTGAGCATAAAACATTATCTAGATACTAAAATGTCTCACACTTTTCTCACATTTAAATAAGATCAGTAGTCATTACAATCAAATCCATTTTGGGGGGCGGCCAGGTGGCTCAGTTGGTTACAGCACGTGCTCTGAACAACAAGGTTGCCGGTTCAATTATCACGTGGGCCAGTGAGCTGCGCCCTCCACAACTAGATTGAAGGACAATGACTTGACTTGGAGCTAATGGGTCCTGGAAAAAACACACTGTTACCTAATAAAAGTTAAAAAATAAAACAAAACAAAACAAAAAAAACTGGCAGGAGGGGAGGGAAGCAAAGAAAAGAAAGAAAAAATCAAATCTATTTTAAAGCACTACTAAGCTTACAGAAGGCTGACGAAAAACTTAACAGATACTAAAAGTATCATTACTATTATGTGAACTGCTAAAGTTCACTACTGCAGAGCAGTAGGGAAAGGATAATGTTCTGATAAGTGGTACGAGGACAACAGAAATCCCACTGCGGGATAAAAACCAAGTTGAACCTGCACTCACACCATACCTAAGAAGTAGAACATGAAAGTCAAAATAATAAAGCTTTTAGAAGATAATAAAGGAAGATATCTTCATGATGTTGAAGTAGGGAATGTTTGAAGATGTACAAGATATTTGGAACACATTAAGTGACAAATATATGTAGAATATAAAAATAATTCCTTTAAATCGTAAGAAAAAGACATAGAACACAGTAGAAAAATGGACAAAAAACTTCAAGAAACATCAGTAGATGAAATGCATGTGACCTATATAGTGTATACAAAGGGTGGCCAAAAATGTATACACGTTTTAAGAAAGGAAAAAAAACTATTAAAATTGTAATACTCAATATATACCAATAACAAAAGATGAATACAAGTCACGTTTGATTTCTGCAATTACAAGAGGTGTTCAAAGTGGTTACGATCAGTGTCCAGACACTACTGATTGCAGTGAACTACTGCTTGAGCAACACTGACCAAAGTGTTCATTTTTATACATTTTTTTTGGCACCCCCGGTATAAAGGTAACCACCCTCATTAAAATCAGGAAATGAAAATTAAAACCTCAATCTGATACCACTACATATCATCCAGATTAACTGTGTATTTAAATAGCAGAACACCAAAGACAAAAAGCAGCAGGGATAGGAAGGTTGGGGGTAAGACTATTGGTTAAAGA
The DNA here is from genome assembly GCF_001890085.2 of Hipposideros armiger. Lineage (NCBI taxonomy): Eukaryota > Metazoa > Chordata > Mammalia > Chiroptera > Hipposideridae > Hipposideros > Hipposideros armiger. Next base: position 3,400,142 of record NW_017731390.1, read on the forward strand.
AACAACAGCTTGACAGCTGACTTCTTAAGATTAACAGTGGAAGGAAGATGACAATGGAATAAAAACAATCAATGTGCTTTTATAATTAACTGCCAATCTAGGATTTTATAGCCAACAAAACTGATCTTCAAAACTGAATGTTGTAGGCTAGCTGAGAGGCACGTTGGTTAAGAGCTGGCTTGGGATGCCAAAGGGCCCCAGTTCGGATCCCACATATGAGGGCCAGTGACACTGCCCTCTACAGCTAAGATGCTGAACAACAGCTCAACCTGGAGCTGGGCTGCTGTGAGNTATATATATATATATATTCCACTACACAGATATGTCATAATTAACTTAATTATTTCCTTAGTGTTGGACAAACATACTAATTCCAATTTTTTACTACCTTACGTAATGTCTCAATAAACATTTCTAGGCATAAAGCATTTCCTATATTTATGATTTCTCTTTAGAATATAATCCTATTACCAGAATTGCTGGGTCAAAAGACACGAACATATTTCGTCTCTTGAACATACTGCCCGACTGCTTCTAAATAAATTACATGGATTTACACTCTCACCAATAAGGCAGTCACATTGAGAATATATTTTTTTTAATTTCAACTTACATGAAAGGCAAAAACTGGTGTAACAGTAACTGTTGTTTTGATATTACTCATTACTAGGAAGCTGAATATCTTTTCACATGTTTATTAGTCATTTGCGTTTTCTTTCATATGAATTATCTGTTGTTTTTCATTTGCTCATTAATCAAAGTCTTAGTGCTTTACCAGTTGATTTGTATATAATTTCTTCCACTCTCTTAAGCTTGGAAAGTCTTCTATTTTCTTTGTGCTTTTTTATACCCAATAATAGTTACCATGTCAACAAATCTTTTCTTCTATGCCCTCACAAGCATATCTATCTAGTCTCTACTTGTACATCAAAATCATCTGTGGGAATTCATCTCAGAGATTTGGATTCAATTAGTAAAAGACTGAGCTAGGTAAATGTATTTTTAAAAACCTCAAACTGAAAAGGTAAAAAACAACGCAATACATTCTAAGGTAGAATGAGCATTAGCTTTTGGTCTGTTTTTTTTTTCCTGGTGTCCCAAAAGTTGCAATGAACCTGACTTTAATCTACTGAAAACAATGAGGGGGAAAAAATGACATATAATAAATTTCTTTGGAAGAAGTAAGATATCACTATTAATCACGGGATTTTACAAAAGCCACATCTCTTACCTGGTTGGAGAGTACTAGGAAAAGACAAGGTGACTTTTTCATCTTCATTCTGATAGTTAAATCCTGTAGCATGTATTTCTGGAATGGAAAAAAAAACAAACCATTACAATAAATCTGACTTTACTGATAAGACCAAATCTAGACTGCAGCAATTAACATTTTCAAGAGCAAAGTATCTACTAAATATTCCTTTTTTTTTTGTAACTACTCCATTTTGACTGGAATCAGAAACTAAATATTGTTGATTTAATAAATTAAGTTCCTACTAACTAAAGTGTCATTAGAAACTAACCTATTTAAGGCCATGTGACCTAAGTCCAATGTGCTCCCTAAAAACAATCCTTACACATCCTTCATTAATTCACAAAACTTTATAAAGGAAATAGGATTACTATAAATGTGAAAAGGTTTTTTATCAGATTCTCAGACATGCTTCATTCTCACACCTTTGTGTGACAATATTCTGTGTTTCAGTCTCATTCATGAAAATTTGAAGACTGAGCAAATGGCTGAGATTTCCAGTTAACGATATATCAGTGAAAGTTCTATTTGTATAGATATACTTATATATACTATATATATACATAGAATATTTCTGAATGGATTCACCAGACAGTGGAAGTGGAAGGGGTCAGAGAGAGACTGCTTATTTGACTGATACTTCAGAAAACTTAATTGACACTTCAGAAAGAGCTAAGCAGATCAATTTCTAACCACATCACATCCCCATCCCAAATGAAACAAATGAAAAGTTCGTTAGTCAAAGAGGTAGCCTTAATAAGCACATGAAAAGATGTTCAACATCATTACCCATCAGGAAATGCAAACCACAGTGAGATACCACTTCACACCCACTAGGATGACTATAATCAAAAAGACAGATAATAGTAAGAGTAAGGGAGGATGTAGAGAAATTGGTTGATAACACTGCTTGATATTAGGAAATGTAAAATGGTGCAGCTGCTTTAGAAAACAGTCTGGCAGTTGCTCAAAAGATTAAATATAGAGTTATCAACATGATCACTCCTACGTATACATACATCAAAGAGAAATGAAAAACTGTACATCAAAGAGAAATGAAAAGCTATGTCCACAAAAACTTATACACAAATGTTCACAGTAGCATTACTCATAATAGCCAAAAAGTGGAAACAACCCAAATGTTCATAAATTGATGAACAGATCAAATGTGGTATACAACAAAGTATTATTTGACAAGAGAAGAAATGAAGTACATACTGATATATGCTACAATATGGATACAACTTTAAAACCTTATGTTAAGTGAAAGAAAATAGAAACAAAAGGCCACATATTTAGGAGAAACGTCCAGAATAGGCAAATCTAAAGAGACAAAAAATAGATTAGTGGTTGCCTAGGACTGGACCAGCGAGGGGAAATGCAAAGTGACTGCTCATACGTAGTTTCTTTTTGGGGTGATGAAAATGTTCTAACATTGATTCTGGTGATGGCTGCACAACTCTGAATATACTAAAAGCCAATGACTGAATTGTGCATTTTAAATGAATGAATTGTACGGTATGTGAATTATATCTCATTAAAAGTGTTATGAAAAGAGAGAAGTAGCTTTATCAATCACAGGCTTAAGTTAGATATGGGTAACAGTGATTCAGATTAAACAATATTCTATAAGCCAGGCAACAAGATGCTCCCAATTTATTATTATTTTTTTTAATGAATCACCCAAAGATTGAATTTCCAATGTTTCTAATATCATTATGTTCTAATATCATGTTTCTAATATCAAAGACATGTAAATATGTCTTTATAAAGCCAAAATCTTTACAAAACCAATAAGAAACTATAATTTCAGATTTTAAAAGAACTTTAATCAATTACTCCTCATTTTACAGATGAAGAAAATGAGGTATTATAAAGTTAATGGGGACAGCCGAGAGGCGCGTTGGTTAAGAGTTGGCTTGGGATGCCAGCTCTGAGCAGCAGGTCACCAGTTTGGATCCCACATGTGGGCCAGTGACGCTGCGCCCTCTACAGCTAAGATGGTGAACAGCAGCTCAACCTGGAGCTGGGCTGCTGTGAGTTGCCCACGGTAGCGTAGGATGGAGTGGGGATGGCCAGCAGCGAGCATGAGCTTTCGTGAGCTGCCGTCCAATGGCTGGCAAGTGACTGCCTCACCCGGGAAGAGCACAATAATAATAACAACTTGGGCCAGTGAAGCAACAGCCTCCACAACTAGACTGAAGAGCAAAAGGACAGCAACTTGTCTGTTCTCCTCCCCCGATTCCCCAATAAAATCTTAAAAAAAAAAAAAAAAAGTTAATGATTTGCTTAGTTAAGGTCACATAGCTATACTAGAACCAGTTTCCTTCCTATTCCTACTGCCAAAATTCTTTCTAATATCATAAGCTAGCTCCTAAATTTGAACAGAAACTCAAGACTATATATAGCATATATACAATACTGATGAACTCTCTACTGAAACAATGACTTTTGCTGGCAAAAAACTAGATCTTTGCTCTAAGTGATTCCTAAGCATAAAATGATACTTAGGCTACAGGAAAGCCAAGAATCACCACAATGCTTAAGAATGTACCTTTCTGGGCTGGCCGAGTGGCGCGATGGTTAAGAACTGGCTTGGGATGCCAGAGGGCCTGTTTGGATCCCACATACGAGGGTCAGTGACACTGCCCTCCACAGCTAAGATGCTGAACAACTGCTCAACCTGGAGCTGGGCTGCCATGAGTCACCTGCGACGGCATAGGCTGCAGCCCCTGTAGCAGTGGGTTGCCATGGGCTACCGTGTGCAGCCAGCAGCCAGCATGAGCGGCCAACAGCCGCAGTGAGCAGCCGTCCAGAAGCCGGGCAACTGATCTGCCTCACCTCGGAAGAGCGTAATGATGGTGCCAACTTGGGCCAGTGAAGCAA
>NW_017731390.1:3412817-3418252 GCF_001890085.2 Hipposideros armiger
CTTAGCTGTGGAGGGCAGTGTCACTGGCCCTCATATGTGGGATCCGAACCGGGGCCCTCTGGTGTCCCAAGCCAGCTCTTAACCAATGTGCCACTCAGCTGGCACCCCACTGGATTTTTTAAAGTCAGGGATGGCTATTGTAATTCCTGGGGTACTGACACACATCCAAATAACAACAACAACATTTTTGAAAACCTTTCTAATTAAGAGAATATGAGAAAGCACATAAAAAATTGTAGATTTAAAGCCAAATAACATTAATTATATTAAATGTAAGTGGATTAAATGCTTTATTTAGAAGACAAAGATTTTCCAATTGGAACTGAAAAGAAAAAAAAAAGTACAGTGAACTATTTAATTTACATGAGCTATACCTGAAATATAACAATTTAGAAAGGGTGAAGGTAAAAAATGAGAAAAAATATGACATTTAAACATTAACTAATAATTTACAAAACAAGCAGGCGGAAAATATCAGTAAAAATGAAGATTTAAACAAAATTAACAAACGACGTAGTAATACATATAGAAAATATTACATCCAACAACTACAGAATCATCCTGTTTTCAAGCATTTGCAAAGTATTTTAAAAACTGGCCATATCTTGGGCCACAAAGCAAGTCTTACGGGCCAAAGAAATGACATCATATAGTGTGTTCACTGACCATAATACAACTAAAACTAGAAAATCTCTAGGTACATCTAAAAATTCTATGGATCAGAAATCAAAAAACATTTTGAACTGAATGATAAAAATACTACATATCAAAAAATGTGGAAGCAGATCAGTGGTTGCCTGGGGATGGGGGAGAAGGTGAGGAATGGATTACAAAGGGGCATGAGAAAATGTGGGGTGGTGGATATGTGCATTATCCTGGTTGTAGTCATAGGTCAAAAAGTATCAAATTATACATTTTAATATGCACAACTTGTTTTATGTCAATATTGCACATACCTTCACATAACTATAAAAAAAGGGAAGAAAAAAGAAGAGGAGAAAGAGGAGGTGGAAGAGGAGCAGCAGCAGCAACAGTCACTGCCTGGAGGATTTCCCCCAAAACAAAAAAATTGGAAAAAAAAGTTTGGTATGCAGCTAAAAGCAGTAAATTTGTAGAAGTAAAATTTATAGCTTTAAATTAATATACTAGAAGAGCAATTAATAAGCCAAGCATCCACCTCAAGAAGTTTTAAAAAAACTGCAAATCAAATCCAAGAAAAAAGCATTTAATTGAGGATTTAAAAATCAAAAGTTGGGGGCCAGCCGAGTGGCTCAGTTGGTTAAGAATGTGAGCTTTGATCAACAGGTTCGCCGGTTTGATTCCCACGTGGGCCAGTGAGCTGCGCCTGAGCTGAGCTGCTGCTGAGCTGCTAACAAGTGGTAGGATGGCTCAGCTGGTGAGAGCACGTGCTTCTAACAACAAGGTTGCTGGTTTGACTCCTGCATGGGACAGTGGGCTATGCCCACCTGCAACTAAGATTGAACATGGCACCTTAAGCTGAGCAGCTGTGACCTGCTTCCAGGTGGCCGGATGGCAACTGGACTTGGAGCTGAGATAGCTGTGCCCTCCACAACTAAGACTGAAGGACAACTTGGCTGTTCCCCTTCCCCAATTCCCCAACACTGTTCCCCTTCCCCAATTCCCCAATAAAGAATCTTAAAAAAATAAAAAAATAAAAAGTTGGTTCTTTGAAAAGACTAATAATATTGACAAAGATCTGGGAATTAGAGGGAAAAAAGAGAAGGCACAAATAAATATAACAAATGTGAAACTACTTACAGCAGAGCTTTCCCAAACAGTGTTTTGTCGCAGTTCCAAATATGAATTACCAGTCTGCCAAGATGCTGATCTCCTTAGCCCTTGGGTCAGCCAGATAGGGCCTGAGCAATGAGAGATCTGATACCCTCCTCGTGTGAGCCTCTTCTTTCCAGTATACCAGAAAGCACTGTCATTTTCTATTAATTCTTGGAGGTGAGGTGAGTTAAGAAGTACTGATTTGAAGAACAACTAACTCTTCCCGCTTAGAATTTAAGAACAGCACACGTATTGTCAAAAAGACAAAAGATAATAAGTGCTAGTGAGGATGTGTGGAAAAGGAAACCCTTGTATACTGTTGGTGGGAATGTATAAATTGGTACAGCCATTATGGAAAACAGTATGAAGGTTCTTCAAAAAATTAAAAATAAAACTACCTTATGATTCAGCAATCCCACTTCTGGGTATATACATAAAGGAAAGGAAATCATTATCTCCCATGTTCATTGCAGCACTATTTTAAATAGCCAAGATATGGAAACAATCTAAATGTCTATTGATGAATGAAAGAAGAAACTGTGGGGTATGTGTGTATACACACGATGATTATACAGTCTTAAAAAAGAAGATCCTACATTTGTGACAACATGGATGAAACCGGAGGACATTATGCTAAGTGAAACAGACCAGACACAGAAAGATAAATACTGCATGATATCACTTATATGTGATCTAAAATAATCAAACTCATAGAAGCAGAGAGTAGAATGGTAGTTGCCAGGAGCTGGGGGGAGGGGGAAATGGGGAAATATTGATCAAAGCGTACAAAGTTTCAGTTATGCCAGATGAATAAACTCTGGAGATCTAATGAAGACAATGTGACTATAGTTAACAATACTGTATTATATACTTGAGATTTGCTAAGAGAGTAGATCTTGAAACAGAGAGTGTGAAACAGTGAGAGTGAGAGCGAGCGAGAGCGAGAGCGAGAAGAAAAATGGTAACTATGTGGGGTGATGAATATGTTAACTTGTGATGATTATTTCACAGCATATATGTATACAAAAATATCAAGTTGAATACCTTAAATATATACACTTTTTATTTATTAATTATACCTCAATAAAACTGGAAAAAACAATAACATGTAATACATTATATAATATTATAGAATCAGTTTTTCCCCTCCATTTAATCTAAAAATCACACAATTTGCAATTTTTATGCTCTCCATTTCCTTAATATTTAAAACACTGCATAGAATCTTTACAATTAGTAAATATCTTGATTGTATTCCTCAAAGGGAAATAAATACAAATGAAAGCTAATAACAAAATAATCCCACATATAATGTTTACTGAACACCTAACTATATATCAGATACCATGGAAGACCAAACGTGAAAAAGAATGAATCATGGCTGGTGGTCCTTAAGGAACTTAGATTCTAATAAGAAGTAGTATAGACACAAACAGTTATATTATAATATGGAGTGGTTAAATTAATGACAAGCAATAGACTGTAGTTATTAAGGCCATGGACCATAGAAGCCAAACTGCCTAGGTTTCAATCAGTTACCAGTTTTAACCCTACAGTAAGTTACATAATCTCTCTGTACCTAGGGTTGTTGTCCATATGAATATGCAATGCACTTAGTGCCTGGCATATAGTATGCAATGAATTCCTCATATTTTTATTACTATTACTATTAAACATTATCATTATTATGAAAAATAATACACTTGGTTGGGCACCTAACCTGGTCTGGAGATTAGGGAATCTAATTTAGGAAGACAAATGTACTTTCTATAATCAAATGATAAGTCATCTAAATTCTTAAAACAACAGTCACTGAAGCAATCCAAATCACCTTAAAGTTGTTTAAATAATGATTTAGAAACTTATCAAATACAAATAAGATAAACTTAAAAACTATTATTTACTCATATACTTTATATTTGAATATATGGAAACTGGACTAGTCCTTATCAGAGACTCTTTTGCTGTCATTCAAAACCAATTAAAGTGAAAAGTGAAAGAATCCAACTATGTACAATTGCAAACTTCATGTTCTTTTTCTCTGAATTATTGTAAAAAGGAATAAAAGGGTTGGCTAATAGTATCACTTGTTCCTTCTAATGCAAAGATTTATTCCATCTGACTCCAGTGTGAGCTAATAAAACTTACAGATTACTTTTATTTATTTATTTTATTTATTTATTTTTTATTTTTTATTATTTTTTTAAAGCTGAGCCATCCTGCCACCCGTTGGCAGCTCAGCGGCTGCTCAGCTCGGGCCGGGCATCGAACCGCTGTTGCTCAGAGCTCAAACCCTTGAGCGAGCTCTTAACCAACTGAGCCACTCAGCCGGCCCTAGATTACTTTTTTAAAATAGATCCATCCTGCATAGAAAAAACACAGTTCACAGATAAACTTAGAAATCCCAGCAAGGCTGGGAAGAAATGAAGTTTTTTTCTTAATGTTAACATCACATAAACTCTTCCTTTTTGAAAAATATGTCTTCTGTTTGTCTCTATTATCTTTGCAATTGGTTTTAAGTTCCTTGTAGATAAAGAATATTCCAGACATGTTTTAACACTTACCAAACTATCACTTAAACATAAGTATTTAATAAATTTCCTTGAATGACACCACAAATGACCACTTAGGGGGAAAGAAAAAAGTGGGAGAGGTAGGTTTAAATAAATAATAAACTTCCATTAATATATATAAGGCAAGCTAATTTATCTGAAAAGTGAGTTGAGCGAAATCTGGGAGACAGAAGGCAACTTTTTGCACAATAGTACTTGAAGTTCCATGATAATCAAAAGTACTTGCTTCTAGTATAATTATAATGTTTACATAAACAATTACTTATGTATATATCAACAAGACTTAAATAAACCAAAATGTTAAATGTTTATAAAGCAGCCACAAAATGTTGGTTTGGGAACCAGTACTTAGATGGAAGAGTATATAAGGGCTGGCCGAGTGGCGCCTTGGTTAAGAGTTGGCTTGGGACACCAGCTCTGAGCAGCACAGCCCCGGTTCGGATCCCACATTAGGACCAGCGATGCTGCACCCTCTATAGCTAAGATGGTGAACAACAGCTCGACCTGAAGCTGGGCTGCCGTGAGACCCCAGCAACAGTGTAGGCTGCAGTAAAGCTGCAGTGGGCTACCACGAGCTACTGTGAGTGGCTGGCAGCTGGCGTCAGCGGTCATCCAGTGGCCGGCAACCGATCTGCCTTACCTGGGAAAAGCGCAATGATAATACCAACATGGACCAGTGAAGCGACATCCTCCACAACTAGACTGATGAACAAAAGGACAACAACTTGTCTGTTCCCCCTCCCCGATTCCCCAACACTGTTCCCCTCCCCTGATTCCCCAATAAAATCTTTAAAAAAATAAAATAAAAAAAGAGTATATAGGGCCGGCCGAGTGGCGCGATGGTTAAGAACTGGTTTGGAACGCCAGAGGGCCCTGGTTCGGATCCCACATCTGAGGGCCAGTGACACTACCCTCCACAGCTAAGATGCTGAACAACAGCTCAACCTGGAGCTAGGCTGTCGTGAGTCGCCGGCGACGGCGTTAGGCTGCAGCCCCTGTGGCAGTGGGTTGCCATGGGCTACCGTGTGTAGCCAGCAGCCAGCGTGAGCGGCCAGCAGCTGCAGTGAG
>NW_017731390.1:3424151-3429639 GCF_001890085.2 Hipposideros armiger
AAAAAGAACTGGGAAGATAGTTGGTTCCTCAACGTAGCCTGGAATAGTGGTTAGCTTATGCATTAATTTACCCATTCTTCAGAAGAGTAATAGCATGTAATAGACTTTATGTTCAAATTTCCTAAAACTCAGTACATTTGGGAACAGTAAATAAACCAGAAATAAAAACATGACCTCAGACATAAGTCCATTTTAGTGCTTGAAAAACTCATAAAGGTACCTAGAAAGAAGTATTGTGCTACATTCTGAATCTTTTAAAAGTATGTACCACTGAAACACACAACAAACTAAAACCATTTGCTTAATATATTTAATAGTAATATGGCATTTTATACATTATATTAGTTTCAATTAAGAACCTAGGAGAATCTCATAAGGTTTTTCCTTTTTTTAATGAAACAGCTATGCTCAAGTCTTATCTTCATGCCCAAGGGATAAAGAATATGCACAGTTCTCTGGAATCCCTTTTCTGAGGTTGCAAATTCAACAGAATTCAATACAGCCCACAAACACATTCTGTTTGGCCAGAACAGTTTTTTAAAATTTTAATATACTTATGTGAGACATGCACTCTCTGGTTCAGCCTCTGTCCCAACATTCCTGTTTTCCTATATCCAGCCCAATGCATTCGTTTGTCATTTGCTTAACCCTAATAGTAACTTTGATTTGAGGCCCCTATTATATTTCTACAACTAAAATTATACTCAGGTTCAATATTGCCTTATGAAATTCTATATCATATTTCAATACATCCATATTAGAAATGGATTATTTTCCCCTTCTCTTTCAATCTTCCTGATTTGAGGGCTAGCACTTAATTAGTTGTGTATGTATTTTCAAAATGGGGACATAAGCAACTCTATTGCAAAGAGATGGTGGTTTATTAATACTATTACTAATCCACACATAATTGTATGACAGAATATATGTTACTAATAGTTGGATAAAGGCTTATGATCAAGTGTAAGAAACTATTCCTTTGCTCAAGTTAATAGTTTTGCTTGAAATTATTAACATGTGCCAGTATTTCTGACTAAGCCGTTTTATCCTTTCATTAAACACATGCGTACATATGCACACACTTAAAAATACAATCCTACTTCAAGAATAAACAGGGCCGGTCAAGTGGCGCGATGGGTAAGCGCTGGCTTGGGACACGAGAGGGCCCCGGTTCCGATCCCACATATGAGGGCCAGTGACACTGCCCTCTACAGCTAAGATGCTGAACAACAGCTCGACCTGAGCTGGGCTGCCATGAGTTGCAGGCGACAGCATAGGCTGCAGCCCCTGCTGCAGTCGGTTGCCATGGGCTACCATGTGCAGCCAGCAGCCAGCGTGAGCGGGCAGCTGTCCAGAAGCCGGCGACTGATCTGCCTTGCCCGGGAAGAGTGCAATGATGGTTCCAACTTGGGCCAGTGAAGCAACGTTCTCCACAACTAGACTGAAGAACAAAATGACAGCAACTTGTCTGTTCCCCTTCCCCACCATTCCCCAGCACTGTTCCCATCCCACAATTCCCCAATAAAAATCTTTAAAAAAAAAAGAGAATAAACATGTTAAAATTTACATGCCTTATTTGGATAAACCAAAGTGATGCTGGTGGATTTGAAACAATATATTAGAACGTTGTATGAAATATTATGTCACTGAGGAAAAAATTTTTTCTTACACAACTAATTCTACACATACCTGACAAAGTATACTAAGGGAAAAGTCAAACTTACTTACAAGTGATTATTTTCTATGTGGTCATGCCCAAGCCATCTATTTATGATAAATCAAAAGATTCTGGGCCGGCCGAGTGGCGCAATGGTTAAGAACTGGCTTGGGACACCAGAGGGCCCCGGTTCGGATCCCACATATGAAGGCCAGTAACACTGCCCTCCACAGCTGAGATGCTGAATAGCAGCTCGACCTGGAGCTGGGCTGCCGTGAGTCGCCGGTGACAGCGTAGGCTGCAGCCCCTGTGGCAGTGGGTTGCCATGGGCTACCGTGTGTAGCCAGCAGCCAGCGTGAGCNCCCCAATTCCCCACCGCTGTTCCCATCCCCCCAATTCCCCAATAAAAATCTTTAAAAAAAAAAAAAAGAGTATATACACCTTCAGAGTAAAGTTCCATTTAAATGGGAAATAGGAAAGTGGGGAGGGAAAAAAAAAACCTACTCTCCAAAACTGTCGCTGAATTGTTTACTGTTGTCAAAGCATTTCAAGACAGGATCCATAAAAAATAGGTACAATTCTAACAGGAAACTGATAATGACTTCTATAATAAAGTAAAATAGCCTCTTCATGTGTAGTCGACACTATTCCAGAAATCTAAACTACTGGTAAGTTTGCTTATACCTAGTATAGATCAACTGTTAATATATATGAACTAAAGAAACGAGAAAGTTTCAGTTTCTGTTTGAAATGGTCTCACTTTCATCATTCCAAGGGAGAGAAGTTAGAGAAGCAGATGACTCATACTCAATATCAAGTTAGTATAAATCCTATTAAGGATTATTTTAAGGCAAGTTCTAATATTGCTCGGATAAGTGCCAAGATTATTCAGTGACCACAGAATGTTAATCAGGAATTCTAATGTGTAGACCCGTAACACCACATACTAACTCAAGTGCAGAAATACTAAATAATAGAATATAAACTCTAGAAAGACACCACAAAAGAGAATTCAAACTCAAAATACAAAATCAAAATATCTTTTCAGTAAGCTGAGGTAGAAAGCTAACTTTTAAAATTCACTCAATTGACAGATTTCACTAGTATGGCAAAAGATATCATAACAAAGTTAAAAAACAAAAGACAGACTTGATAAAACATTTGCAATATATAAAACAAAAGATACATCTACAATATATAAAATGTATGTTAAAAGCAATACAAAAATAGGCAAAAAAATTACAGATGTACAATTGTTATAAAAAATTAAAAGGCCAATAAGTATATGAAAAGTATATTCAACCCTATTAATAAAAGGCTCAAATAAAAACAATGTTTTTCATTTCTCAGATTAGAAAACAAAAACATCGATACTATCTAGAGTAATAGCAGTAGAGATTAACAACAACTCCCAGTGTAATGGCAGTATAAAGAAATGAACATTCTCATACTCTTGTTGGGAATGTAAAATGATGCAACTTTTTAGGAGGGATATTTGATCATCTATATCTATAACAGATAATTTGATATCTGTTTAAAATTTAACGTGCTCTTACTTTTGATGCAACTTATAGGGATACCAGTCTCATTGGTGCCCAAAGGATGTCCTTTGTACTACTGTTTATAATAACCAAAAAAGGGAGGGACAACCAAAATGTGCAACAATAAGAAATGAGTTTGTGGGCCGGCCAAGCAGCTCAATTGGTTAAGAGCCCGAGCTCTGAGCAACAGGGTCACTGGTTCAATTCCCACATGGGCCAATGAGCTGCACCTAAGTTGAGCTGCCAACAGGTGGCAGGATGGCTCCGCTGGTGAGAGCACATGCTCCTAACAACAAGGTTTCCGGTTCAACTCCCCCATGGGATGGTGGGCTATGTCCACCTGCAACTAAGATTGAACACGGCACTTTGAGCTGAGTGGCTACAAGCTGCCGATGGGTGGCCGGATGGCAACTGGACTTGGAGCTGAGCTAGCTGCGCCCTCCACAACTAAGATTGAAGGACAACAACTTGGCTGTTTGCCTTCCCCAATTCCCCAATGAAAAATAAAAAAAGAAATGGATTTGTAAAATGATACATCTACACAAAGGAACACTGGGCCTTTGTGAGACAGATCTACATATACTGCTTTAAAAGATGTATGGGCCGGCTGAGTGGCTCAGTTGGTTAAGAGCTCGCTCAAGAGTTTGAGCTCTGAGCAACAGTGGTTCGGGTCAGCCCGAGCTGAGCAGCCGCGGAGCTGCCAACAGGTGGCGGGATGGCTCAGCTAAAAAAATAAAAAAATAAAAATAAAATAAAAGATGTATACCACATTAGGTTAACAAAGCAAGTTATAAAATTATGTATATTAAAATCTCACTTCTGTAATTAAAGGAAAAAACTGTATGTATAAAGGAATTCGTATATCAGATTATTAACATGGTTACTTCTGGGAATAGAGGGGTAAGTAGTACAATGAAGGGAAGAAAAAGGAGGACTTTCACATCTGATATTTTATATTGTTTGATTTTACTACAACCAACATATATTTCTTCTGTGACTTTAAAATATAAGCAAAATAATGTATTAAATACCATGTGATGAAGATAACCTATAGTTGTTTTATAATTGTTCACATTTTAAAAATCATTCCTGTGCAATGTTTACAAAAGTATTTTAAACTTTAATAACAACCTTCAGATCATTAAACTATTATCTTAATACTTGCTAATGATAATGTGTATCTGGATTAAGGCCAGTAATCTTTGTACCTACAAATAGTTGAATGAAATATCTTCTGCTACAGATCTCATAATGAAATACGTTTCACATTTTAAAATGATGCATCTAGCCTTCTGCTTCTGGCTACAACAGCTTAGCTGGTATCAGAACAACTATAAAAACTAGATAAAAAAATTTTAAGTGTTTGGGAATCACATAAAGATCAGCTCTATATTCAGAGGTCCTTTATTCTCTTGTTGCATTTTCAGACTTCTAAGCAGAACACAGAGGTTAATGAAGAAAGCAGAATCACAAAGTTTGCATCAGTCTCACTGGGCTGGGGAGACAAAAAAATGGAATTCAGGACTACCAAAGTAGCCAAGATTCAAAGGCCAAGATACCAGAAAAATGAAATAACAGATAAAGCCTAATATTCATTCAATTTTCCCTCAAGACATTTGCTGACTCCTAGATTTAAGCTGTTTTATAATGGTAGGGAATTAAAAACTGGATTTCAGGGCCCAAAAGGAAGGAAAAACCTTAGTAAAGAACCCTGACAGGATTACAAGCAAACTGAAGGGGAGAAAAAAGACAGATTCAACTGGATCAAGATGATCTCACTTTGTGAAACACTGAAAGTTCTTCCCTAAAATCCAGAACAAGACAAGGATGCATGCTTTTGCCACTTGTATTCAACATAGTACTAGAGGTTCTAGCCAGAATAATTATGCAAGAAAAAGAAATAAAAGGAATCCAAACTGCGGCTGAATGGCTCAGCTGGTTAAGAGCTCGCTTGGGAGCACCAGCTCTGAGCAGCAGGGCTGTGGTTTGAATCCCACATTGAGGGCCAGTGACGCTCACCCTCTACAGCTAAGATGATGAACAACAGCTCGACCTGGAGCTGGGCTGCTGTGAGTCACCGGCGACGGCGTAGGCTGCAGCAGGGCTGCAGTGGGCTGCCATGAGCTACGTGAGTGGCTGGCAGCCAGCGTGAGTGGCTGGTAGCTGGTGTGAGGTACCGGGAGCCGCTGTGAGCGGCCGACCAATGACCGGCGACCGATTGCCTCACCCGGGAAGAGCACAATGATCATACCAACATGGGCCAGTGAAGCGATGTCCTCCACAACTAGAC
>NW_017731390.1:3429989-3432546 GCF_001890085.2 Hipposideros armiger
AGATACAAAATCAACACACAAAAATCAATTGCATTTCTTTACACTAACAAACAATCTCAAAAGGAAATTAACAAAGCCATTCCATTTATAATAACATAAATACATATATATATATATATATATATATGAACAAATTTAACCAAGGAGGAGGAGAAAGACCTGTACACTGAAAACTGTAAAACGTTGCTGAAAGAAGTTAAAGAAGACACAAATAAATTGAAAGACATTCTTTGTTCATGGATTATAAGATTTCATATCGTCAAGATGTCCATAATATCCAAAGCAATCTATAGATTCAATCCCTCTTAAAAACCCAATAGTGTTTTTTGCAGAAATTTAAAAAACCATCCAAAAATTCATATGAAATCTCACAAGACCCCAAAAAGCCAAAACAGTCTTGAAAAAAAGAACAAAATTCGAAATCTCACATTTCTTAATTACACAGCTACAGTAGTAAAAAAATGTGTGGTACTGGCGTAAAGACCGAGACATACAGATCAATGGAATAGAATGGAGAGCTCCAAAATAAACTCTTGCATATGTGGTCAGATGGTTTTCAACAAGGGTGCTAAGACCATTCCCTGAAGAAAACAGTGTTGGGAAAACTGGATATATCACGCAAAAGAATGAAGATGGACCCTTTATACCATATACAAAATTTAACTCAAAATGGATAGAAGACCTAAATGTAAAAGTTACAATTATAAAACTCTAGAAGAAAACACACAAGGTAATCTTAATTCCTTGAATTTTGCAACAACATCTTAAATAGGTCACAAAACAAACATGAACTATAAAAGAAAATTCAATAAACTGGAATTCATTTAAATTAAAAACTTATGCTCTTCAAAAACCACTGTAACAAAAATGAAAAGGCAAACCAAAGACTGGAAGAGAGTATCTGCAAAACACGTCCAAGAAAGGCTTGTCTCTGGAATTTATAAAGAACTCTTAAAATTCAGTAAGAAGATGGACATCCCCCAAATGGCAAAGGTCTGAATAGATCTTTCACCTTGGGAGATAAATGGATAGCAAGTAAGGACATGAAAAGATGTCCAACATCATTAGCATTTGGGGAAATATAAACTAAAACCATAACAATATACCACTACACCACCACTTGAACAGTTAAAATTAAAACGATGGACTATAACAAGTGTTAGCAAGGATATGGACAACTGAAACTCTTATACACAGTTGATGGGACTATAAAAGGGTACAACCACTTTGGAAAATTGGCAGTTTCTTTAAAAATTCTCCATTTCCCACATGATGTGGGCATTGTACTCCCAGATATTCACCCAAGAGAAATGAAAGCATATGTCCACAAAAAGGCACAGATGCTTTCATATATTAAAAATTGTAACCTTTTATATTGGAAATAGAAATACAATCATTGGGAGGATTTCTGATAGTCTTGCACGTAAAGAGCTTAGCAGTTGCCACTCCAACCTAACAACGAGTAAAAAGCTGAAAAACTGAAAATTCGACAACTCTCCTTAGATCCATCAGAGAAGTGAGGTCACAGAGGCAAACTGCTGCGAAAAAAATTGAGACAGTCAGACACAAAGCATCACAACTTACCAGAGCAGAAACTCACAAGCAGAAACCACCTCTGGCAACCAGTGCCAGGTGGGGTAGGAATACCTGAACTATAATTGACCAACTGCTAAAAGCTCAGTGTGGACAAGCCTGAAAGTTAAAAATTCCAGGAGGACCCAGTCATAGACAGACCTGTATGCTTTTCCTTTACCTCCAAGGGTTCTACCAGGCCCTAACAGTGACTGTGAGAAAAAACTGCCCTCATGCTTCTCAGACAAACAAAAATTGAGAGAATTTCTTGCCAGTAAACATGCTCTGCAAGAAATGTTAAAAGTTCTCTAGAGAGAAGGAAATTATATAAGTCAGACACTCAGGTTTACATAAAGAAAGGAAGAGCAGCAGAGAATGAAAAAATGAAGGTAAAATAAATAAGTGTATTTTTCTTATTCTTAATTGATTTAATAGATAATAATAAGTTTGTTCAAAATATTTACAGCAACAATGTATTTGATGCTGGCTTGTGTGTGTTTGTGTTTGTGTGTGGGTGTGTGTGTGAGCACTTATATGTAAGTGAAATGAATGACAGCAATGATACAAGGGATAGGAAGGAGGAATTAGGAATATTTTGTTTGTTACTCACACTACCTATGAAGCAGTATAGTGTTATTTGAAAGTGGATTTGGATTAGTTGTAAATGTATATTGCAACTCTAGGGCAACCACTAAAAAAACTTTTAAAAAGAAGTCTAATTGACATGCTAAGGAAAGATAGAAAAATAGTATCATATAAAATGCTCAATTAAAATCCAAAAGGCAGAAAAAGTGTGGAAGACAAAAACAGGAACAAAGAACAAGAGCAGCACTGGGCCGGCCGAGTGGTGCGTTGACTAAGAGCTGGCTTGGGACACCAGAGGGCCCCGGTTCGGATCCCACATATGAGGGCCAGTGACACTGCCCTCCACATCCAAGATGCTGAACAACAGCTCAACCTGGAGCTGGGCTGCCATGAGTTGCTG
>NW_017731390.1:3435806-3437400 GCF_001890085.2 Hipposideros armiger
ACTTGGGCCAGTGAAGCAACGTCCTCCACAACTAGACTGAAGAACAAAAGGACAGCAACTTGTCTGTTCCCCTTCCTCCAATTCCCCAGCGCTGTTCCCGTCCCCCCAATTCCCCAATAAAAATCTTTTTTTTTAAATGAATAAATAAATAAATAAATAAAATCAAAAGATTCTTTTCCTGCCAGGACCTGAGTTCAGGCACTCAAAAGTTTTGTATTTCTCTTGCAGAAACTGATGATAATACTAATCCCTGCACTGTATAGGGAGGTGCAGTCCTTGCACTGGCTTAAGTGCTAGTGATATCACCAACCCTTGAAGCACAGAACAGTAAAAAAAAAAAAAAAATTTCAGCCGTTTTTCTTACTGATGTCTCATTTTTAAAATATGACAAAGTAAGATCTCAAATAGGTTTTAAAATAAATCATTTCTGTTTAACAGGCAGTGTCTCAGTTTAAAGAGACACATGCCAATAGGTCTTTTTGGGTTACTGCACATTGTCACAAGATGGCCTTTTTCATCAATTAAAAACTTACACAGAGAAGCAACAATTTCATGCCTTCAAATAATTTTCTGATTTTACCTTAAGCCCCCAAGATTTGGTGGCTACAGATATGTAAATTGGTACTGCAGAAGGCAATCATCAGTATTAATAGGTACTACATGAGATGAGCTGGGTTAATAAAAGGTGTCTCTCCTACTGACTCATTTGTTCCCCTGCCATCAGCATACAGCCCTGGGAGGAGCTGGCGGTCAGATGTGCAGCTACTAGCTTCTAAAGAAACAACATATTATACTCTCCCATAAGGTAAAAATCAAGAGATGCTACTACGTCCAAAGGCAAAATTAACGTATACATATACATCGGGAAGGCCAAATTATCTTTGTTTCTGACTGAAACCTTAAAATAACAAATTAATACAACTTCCCATTCTCTTAGGCTCTAAAATTAAATGGGCTTACACATGACTCCAGGTTTTTCCTGTTGCTGTAGGAGAAATGAGTTGAGAAATGCACCTTAGCTGGTTCTAAAGAAAATCTGTTATGTATCTAAAACTATTTAATGTTTTATCTGAATTCTCTCCAAATCCTCTTCACTTCCCCTAAGTTTTCATTTCTCTTTTGACCCTCTTAGTGAGAACACTAACGCTGCTTCCTTGAGACTCAGGTCAGTATGAGCTTGACACCATTCAGTTATACTTATTCATTTAAGTTCTCTGAATTCTTCTTTCTTGGCAGTTTAGTAGAGGAACATAAAAAACAAACCTGAGTGAAACCATGCCAGCTGGAGGGTACACATTTCTTTTACTGTCTCCACCTATCTATACTGGACACCATTTTAAAATCCTACATTGAATTTAAACAATACAATAAAGAGAGCTTACATGGCTAAGGTGCTACCATTTTTCTTCAGTTAAAAAAATTAAATATCTCTCTTTCATTTACCAAACAATTTTTTTTTTTTTAAGATTTTTATTGGGGAACTAGGGGATGGGAACAGCGCTGGGGAATTGGGGGAAGGGGAACAGACAAGTTGCTGTCGTTTTGTTCTTCAGTCTAGTTGTGGAGGATGCTGCTTCACTGGCCCAAGTTGGCA
>NW_017731390.1:3437825-3447737 GCF_001890085.2 Hipposideros armiger
GGGCGAGGGAGATCAGTCACCAGCTTTTAGACAGCCGCTCATGGAGGCTGCTGGCCGCTCAAGCTGGCTGCTGGCTGCTCACGTTGGCTGCTGGCTACACACGGTAGCCCATGGCAACCCACTGCAACAATGGCTGCAGCCTACTCGGTCGCTGGCGACTCAAGGCAACCCAGCTCCAGGTTGAGCTGTTGTTCAGCATCTTAGCTGTAGAGGGCAGTGTCACTGACCCTCATATGTGGGATCTGAACCGGGGCCCTCTGGCGTCCCAAGCCAGCTCTTAACCATTGCTCCACTCGGCCGGCCCACCAAACACTTTTTTTTAAAGTTGGCATGCATTCAAAGTCTATTTGTGGGATCTGTTCCTTCAACTTAAAATTGCACCAGTCTGATCTCATTTACAATCAATTGAACATAAGTACTTCTTGACAATAATATGCTCAATTGCTACTTACTTTGCTGTTTGTGTTTCTATGGACAAGATAATTTAAGAAAAAAATCATGACATAAAAATTGCCAGGCTTTAAAATGTTACTTATATGGTTCTTTTCAGTATAATGTAAAGGAGAGAGAAATAGCAATACAAAATGTAAATTAAAAGGTCAAATTTCTAACTTATTTTATATCAAATGAGAAGACTTTCTAAGAGGAAGTATCAGAGTAGTAGAGACTAATCAATAAACCATGCTGACAAAGAATGTCAAGATAAAGTCAAAGTAAAAAGCAATTCACCTCCAGCATTATACTTGTGAGTTTATGCTAAACTTGATAACTTTTTTAAATGCAGCTTATGTGGGAATAACATTTCAGGCCACAACTGATTACTTAATTGAATCCTTATTGTAATTACAAGGTTTAAAATAGTTCTCATTTTAAAGATGTCCATTGAATTCCTATACATTCTATACCATGTTTCTTTTTAATATATTTATTCTTCCCCTGTAATTAACTCCATCATCTAGCTTCTAACCTTCACATCCGATCTCATAAAGCAAATATTGTTCTCCCAATTACGAGTAATTTATTGTCTCAATTTTATCTATAGTTCAAGAGGAAAAAAATCTTTAAGAAAACCACATATGAACTAAACCCTCTTGATGAACCTTTTGTGTTCAAAGTCCTTAATTTTTAAAATAACTCTTCAGCTTTATATGCACAGTATTATAATCATTTTACACTTATGAAGATGTGATCTGTCTAGGATCACAAAGTAAGTTAATGTTTAAAGTAGAATTAAAATTGTGACATTTCCTTTATCTCAGATTACACTACTCAAATATTTCCCATGAATATCTAAGGAATTTTCCTATTTCTAAAGTAATAAACATGGACATCTTAACCTAAAAATGTATATGTTACACACACACACAAATACATATCATACACACAAAGACAGCAAATTAAAATGGAAAACAACTCTTACCTTCATCTCCCTCTGGTACATATGAAGCTGTAATAATGTCAATATCAGCACAATTCATCACAATCTGATTGGTTGCCTGCTTCACCTAAGGGGAAAGAAAAACCAGCAGTGTCAGAAACAGCCTAGATTAATAATATGTGTATCTTCATCCCAGTCTAATGCATGTTGCAGGCAATTTTTAAAAACCAGACATCACTAAAACCTAAACTGAGTATTTATGCATCAATGGTAGAAATAAATGAGTTTTAAGTAATCCAAAGCAATTCACATTTTCCAAATTATATTAAAAGTAATAATAAATATTTAAGTATTTCGCAGAATTTAAACATCTGACCCGTGAACTAAAATAAAAACAAATTTTTCTGCTTAAATCTTGATTTATAACCACTTTTTTTCTCATTTAGTGAAGAGTTTTACTCAAAAGCTTCTCAGCACTATCTAGTTTTTAATTTATAACCACTCTTAATTTTTAATTTCAAAAAAAATTTTTAATTAGCAAACATTTCTTATATGTTGCAATTAATTATGTATTGTAACCTGTACATCATACCCATCGTGAGACCCTTTAGAGAAAGAAAGCTGATATCATGAACTATGTCAAAACTTCATAAAACACTCTTTAAATTTTTTCTTTTCCCAAAGAAACATTTTGGATGTAACAGATACTAATGACTAACTACTAAGATTAAATGAAGTTTTAGGACTTTGTCTTATTTGCTTCAGATCCAAAAAAATAAAATATTGAAATAACAACAGCACTTTTTTTTCTTCCTCATTCCCTAGATATAACCACTATCCTAAGGCTAATGTATATCTTTCTCGTGTATGTTTAGTACTTTTGCTACATGTATAAAGATCAGCAAACAATGTTTTCAATTTTATACAAGTGGTATCGAATTGCATAGAACCTTTTGCAGTCTGTTTTTTTTCATTTAATATTGTTTCTGAGATGGGTACATGCTCACAGATGTATATCTAATCCATTCATTTTTAACTCCTGCATAGTAGTATTCCATTCTATAAATAAACCAGTTATTTATCCATTTCCTTCCTGAAGGAAGATAGGTTATTTCCACTTTCTTGTTATTCAAGGTGTCTTGTTGTCTCAACTGACACTCGCATGAAGAATAAAGAAATCCCACTTTCAGCATCCTCCAAAAAAATTAAAAATTGTTGACAATCTGATGGGTACTAAATGGTATTCCAATGTTGTTTAAATTAGAATTTCTCTCATTACTAGTAACATTGGTTACTAAGCATTTTTTTTTTGCCACTATGTTTTTCCTCTGCAAATTGGTTGTTCATAACTCTTGCCCATTTTTCAATTTGATTGTAATCTTGTTTTTATATACTGGCTACATTAAACAAAACCTCAAATTCATTTTTAGACATTTGAATCTTCAGAATCTAAAATAACAAAAATACTAATTCCCTAAATCACAAACAAATGCCTGCAGAGGCCAATCAAGAAGGTGAGTGCAGTAGGCCAGGTAAAACGTATGCATAAAGAAAGGGGAGAGTAGCCACTTCTTGGAGCCAGCCAAACAATTACTGCTATACTGAAAAGCAGACTTAGTGTTTGTTGACAGATCTTCCAATTAAAAGCCACAAATTCAGATTTCATGTGCATTCTCCCAATTTTTAATGGATGGTAACTAATTCAAATTTTTCAAAAACACTGTACAGACCAAACAAAACTCATGTGTAGGTCAATAATGCCTTGAGATCACTGAACAGACCACAAAACTAGGTAAGGATACAGGAGTAATGTAATATCTGTATGAAGAAGCTATACTTAAGAGTAATCATTTTATTAACAGCCAATACATAAACATGATTAATTTTAAACTAAAATTATCTGGCCTATATTACATGCAGTATGTTATTATGCCTATAACAGACGGTCAAAATCTCTAACACACAAAGTGAAACTATTTTGTCTCATTAAAAAAAAATCCTCCTCATAAATCAAATCTTCCTGTTTCTAAACAAAAAATGTCATTTAATGAGCATAATTTTCAAATTTAGTAAGTGGTAATATTCCTTTACAGTTTATTTCACCAGAACATTCCTAAAACAGAACTTAAGCTTTTATGTCCCAACTGGCCATTGATGGCACTACACGTGAACAAAAAGAAAAAAATCTTTTGCCTAGTCATAAAATGACTTTTAAAAATTCAGAAACAGAGAAATGACGCATTTACTGGGTGTGCTTCAAAGGGTACAATGAATAAAACCTTCCAGAGTTTGAAGTTTATGCCAACAGAATAGTAACAGTGGTTTAGTTACGCATCGTAATCTTTATCTAGGCAACTATATTTTCATCCATCAACATCTACAGTGAATTTAATGGTAGCCAAGCAGTTAATCTACCAATATCAAGATACCTGTATAACAATACATATTCATATGCCAAATGACATTTATCTCACTACTATTGTAACATTCTGAAGGAAAATGTGTACTTTGGATAGGCACAGTGCACTACATCCAGTTACAAGGACAATTCAGTTCCTCCTGTGACTAGGGAAAACCCACCTGTTTATACTAACGAATTAAGCTACTTGTTGAATAGCTACTATTTTTTTTTTTTCAGGAATACTGCCATTTCTGAAAGGGTGGGAGGAAAGACCCAAAGAAACAAAAATATTTATCTTAATAGAACTCCACTCAAATTTTACAAATTGGACAGTATTTTCTGTCTCATATTAGAGATGCATTTTAAACAATAGGATAATCCATAGAAAGTGCTTGTTGTAGTATTTAGCATCTGATACATACTAATCACTTAATAGATGTTGTTATTAAGGCACATACACAGAGATCAAGATTAAATGTGCTCTAATCATAAAGATGTTACTCTAAATATCATCTAACAGCATTCACCTAACAGTTTATAAAGTGCCTGATCAGAATGATAAAATATTTAAGAACTATGCGCTATAATATATGGCTATTTTAATATCAGCATATATGCACTGCCCAAGAAAGGTAATTTAAAAAATCCATATAGACTTCAGCGTATGCTTAAGCGTTGGACACCACACTATATAATTCTGTTGTTTTTGATGCTTTCCCAACAATAGCACTGAGCTGATGATTCAGTATGTGATTTCTCACATATTAACATCATCATGTTAGTGAATATTACCTGTGTGTTCCACTATCAAAAATACAGGTAATAATGTAAAGGAAGTTCAGTTTAAGATCTTCAGTTTCCAAGCTTAAAAGAGAAGCAAAATGTTAAAGTTGGTATATAAACTGAGTTAATAACAAGCTCATTTTCAACTTTTCCATTTGATGCTATTAAAGAATGGAAAGTTAGTGTATCCTTGTTTGTTTCAAATCCAGGGTTAAGTCTTCTTGGAGTCCTGTACAGACTACATTTCAACTGAACCAATGCTAAGTAATGGCTCCACTGAAGAGGCAGCTTGACCACTGGTAACAATTTTACAGTGGAAGTTTCCTATGAGTTAGGAAGGCAGTAATCTGAGACAACTTTTTTTCCTGAATGAGTCTTTACTACAATCACTTAGGAATGCACTTTACATGTACTATAGTAAGAAATCAAAGGGTTTTTTTCAGATTGCCAAAGTCCTGAGATTTTAGTAAAAGGAAATCTCCAGTGTGACAATTACAAATACCAGTCAGTCTGAATGAAGCCTGAGTCACTTTGCCTGACAAGCGATCTCACCATTAAAATTTTGTAATAACTGTTGTCTTTGTGGAATAGGGCTATAATTTCTAAAGACAATAAGGGGCAAATAATTAGTAAACAAAGTTGAGCCAAGTTTTCTAACAAAAGAGACACTGAAAAGAGCAAATGACAGAAAGTCATAATAAGTACCATTAATGTAAAAATGTTAAACATACAAAACATTGCTATTTATTGTCTGTGGATAGTTATATATGTAATAAAACTTTCCAACTATGCATAGGAATACTACTCACCTACCTACTCAAGAGAGAAGTTGCCTCTGGGGGTTAGGGATGGGAAGAGATGGAAATGGGCTTTAGTGGTATCTGTGATATTTTACTTCCCAAAAAACATCATGCACTGTCTGAAGCCAACAGGACAAAACTTGGGTAGTGGGCTACTTTTCTGTATTTCTAAAATATTTCCTAATTTAAAATAAAATTCTATAGACATTACAAGTAAACTAAGAACTACATAGTGGTATGGTGTTCAAAATGAAATGTCCAAGATGTGGAGAACTAATCTCAGTTAACAACAAAACAGCTTTCCGAAGACTCAGTCCTTTGCCACTAACTCACATACAGATTAAAATAAGACTTACTCTACAATATGAACGGGTTCATTTACATAGCAAAGTTCAGAGAGGTTTCATAGATAATTTACTACATAAGAGCACATTTATCCAGGTTGTATTGGACAATATCAATTATACAGAACCAGGAAGTTAAAAAAAAAAAAAAGCCTGTATGGAAAGCCAGAATAGATGATACAAAGTTCATACAATAAAGCTCATACTCTTCACTCAGAAGAGAAATCCATCAAACCCTCACTTAGAAATTTATTTTTAAGCTCAAACAAGCTTGTTTATCTGGTTACTTGGACCTCTTCAGATCAAGTTCAGTAAAATAGAAGAGGGAAGAAATTGCACAATAGGCAGCAACAAGGCACAGTAAGCAGCAAGAAGTAATAACCTGAGAGTAAGGAAAACAAACAAGAAAACTTTAATGAACAGATAATGAAATCAATAAATCATAGTACACAGTTTTGGGTCATCTACGGTTATAAGTATCAATGACACATGTTCAGAATGATGTCCAGTATTTTAAAAAAGAAGAAAAGAAACAAACCTAGATCATGAGGAATTATAGAGTTTAAGAAAATACATTTTAGGAGTATTTCCACCCAAATCAGTAAATGTTTTGTTTTTTTTCAATTCTAAGTGCCTCAAAGGGTAAGCTTCATTTATCTGGGAAATTCACCACAGAATTCATTGGCAGATGATATTAGATAAAGTTTAACATATAAAAGCTTCTTAGGTGTTTCCTCATAGATACATTTATAGAAACAGAATAGGAAATCTAACAAATTCAATTCCTTGTCAATTTTTCAAATTTAATCTCTTAAGACCATTTAGTGATCTAGTTCAATGTTAGACAAATTATTAATTTTATCATCTTTTAAAGTAAAAAACAAACAAAATGACTGCATAGAAAATAAGCAAAATTTGGGCAGAAAATTCCATAACACAGGGTTGACAATAACATCCATTTAGATGCCAAGTTTTAGCCTGCCAAACAAACTACTATATCTGTAACTCTCCTCTAAGTGCCAATTTAGTCATCACCAACATAATATTTTGTTGGTGGAGGCCAGGGATTGTCTAGCATATCCTGACTTCTGGCCTTGAAGGATGAAGTTAATTTCCCTGGCACAGGTATAACATTTCCATAAGAAAAAGCCCAACTGCTGTATAAACCACTACACAATCATAACAAGGAATTGTAGCCACTCACATAAACTTGTAATTTATTTTTAAATTAATTATCTACAAAGCAAGAGAGTTAGAGTTTGAAATAGTTACAAAAATCCGTTGCTCTCAAATATCCTAATGTAAAAGAGAGGAAAGGGAATGTCCCATTTCTCTAGGCCCATGATAACACCTTTTCAAAACCTGCTGAATTAGACCAAACTACTTTTGAAATTAGCACACACTAATTTCTTCACCTTCCCCAGGAGTACACACCCAGACCAGGTTAAAAATCCACTAAATTTCTAATATGTAACCTGTACAAATACTCTGGGCTTATCATAAAATTCTTCAACTAAAGCAACCAAACAACTTGCATACTTTGTGTAATGTGATTTCAACTATTAGAAAACTGACCCAATACCAGTTATAAATTAGGGTTTCTAGAGATATAATTTTGTCTACATTTTTAGATTTCAACAATAAGATACCATCTAATGCCACAATTCAAACTTACTGCTCCAATCCATGGATTTCAAAAACATTAATATGTTTTGGGGTTTTTTTGCTACTGTTAACTTTTTACTAATGTTAATTCCACTTTACACTTCCAAAGGTGGCAATGCATACAATTAAAAAGTCCAATCATCCTTTAATAACACCTGTTAGAATTCACTATAATGCCATCTTTCATTTGTGTTGCCACCTAGCCTGAAAAGAATGTCTGAAAAGAAATGCTTTGAGAAGCTCATATTACTAAAAAAGATTCATCTATTTATTTCCTTGGTACCAAACTGATAAGTCCCTGCTAATATCTAATACCTAATATTACCATGTGCTCACTCAATGCCCTAAACCAGTCTTCTAAATATTTCTCATTTCTTTGAAAAAGTAGAAAAGGGGGAAGGAGGAGCACATTACTGCTTGTTGTTCTATCCTAACACTTAAATAAAACTGTCAATAATAAAATAATTATTTAAAACCTTAATTGGCAATTTTTTCCTGAAATTTTTCTCTAAATATGTATTCCTCTCAGAATTATGAGGCCATCATGCTAACAAATGGGATAAAGAAACAAATGATTTTTTTTAAACGTTAGTCTTTTCACATAATGCGAACTCATTCATCGCTAGGTCCTTCTTTCTTTGCCAAGTCACAAGACACATTACTGTTTACAATCCCTCCCATCTGCCCCCTGCCAATATATATCAAACACTCTAGTCACTTGGCTTAAACAAATATAGTCTCCCAAATAACACTCTCAAATCTGAATTTAGACCCAAGATGCACTCATTCTGGTTCATATTCTTAATGGAAAAATTCTAAATCACCTTACTTTCACAGGATTAAGTTTTGCCTTTTGAGACAAGCAAGGCCCTAGAGCCCCCTTACTCAGTGCCCTCAACCTGACAGTATACTTTTAAATGCTATACTTTTCGATATAGTTTTAATCTGAGTACTCAGCTTTCAAAGACAACTGCCAACTTTCAATTCATTCAAACATTAGTCTACATTTCTTTCATTTTACTGCTACATACACACCCTGTTCTTTAAGGTTGAGGCCTACTGATTTTTCCCCGACTGCAGTAGGAAAAGAAATGAAACAAAATATATTTACCATCATTCTTTCTAAAGATAACTACTACACAGTTCCCATTTTTTCATTACAAACTTCACATAATACATCATATAACATGGTATCACAAACGTCTGCTGTCCCGGACCTTTGTGGGGCATCAATATTAATGGTCTCCAAAATCAAACAATACTTCAGATAATGCTGCGAGGGGGTGGGGGGGAGGTGGGGACAGCATGAATCACCAAAAACTGCAATGAAGAGTAATGGAATATTTTAACCAGTGGTATGCTAAAACTAATAGCTTCTTTCAGAGGAGGGTTACTGCTAAGCAACAATCGCTGTAGCAATAAATCCACCTGCTTCAAAGGCTGCAAAGCTAGGAAGATGGGAAGAAAAGCGGAGATAGGGGTCCTCCTGCAGCTTCTCTAGGGGTTAGGAGAGAATCAAGTCACTGCTGCACTGTCACTTGAGGAGAAGGGGAGGGGGAGGGGCGGATCATCTTGGAAACCCAGCCCCTGGGCCGGAGCAGGCGAGGAGAACTCAGCAAGGCTGCCTGGGATTAACATTCTCCTTCTCGCCCTCTCCCCCTTTCTAGAATCTCCCCTCCTCGCTAACGCGCGGCGGCCAAGAGTCCCAGATGACCGCCCCTTCCAATGTATCCTCGGTGGGGCGTAGGGAGAACCAGAGAAAAGAACTGAGTCAGGAGGCTGAGACTCCGACAACCCCTCTGGCCTCTCCCAACACCCTCCAGCCTCTCCTACAACACTCTCAAGCCGGGAAGGGCCCGGGGTCAGAAGGATGCCCCACACAGGTGTCCTCGCCCCGGAGGGGCCCGCCGGGTCCCGCGGCACGAACCGCAGCGTGGCCCGGGGCCCCAGCCCAGCAGGGCACAGCACACCCGCCAGGGCGCCCCGCGGCCGCCCCAGAGGGGCGCGCCCGTCCCAGAGCCGGCCTCCCCAGCCCCAGGCCCCGCAGCGCTCAGGCCCTCCCGGCCAGGCCCCCAGCCCAGCCCGCAGGCGCGGCCTAACTGCTTGCCCAGCAGCTCGCCCCCAGCGCCCGAGGGTCGCCGTACCTTGGCGGCGGCCTCCAGCTTGCCCTCGAAGGTGAAGTCCAGCAAGTCAGGCTTGAGGCAAAGGCTGTAGTTGACTGGGGAGACATCGGCAGGCAGCCGCTCGAAGGGCCTCTTCTCCGGCATCGCTGTGAGGCCCAGGCTGTGGAGGCGGCGGCGGCGAGAGGAGCGGCTGAGGAGGAGAAGGAGGAGGGGAGGAGGCGGAGGGCCGAGGAAGAGCAGGCGGCGAGCGAGGGAGGGGGCGGCGGCTGCCAGCCACATCCACCGAGCGCGGGCGATCGCCAGAGAGCTACCGGGGGAGCGTGGGGGGGCGGGGGTGAGACCCAGCCCAAGCGCCCCGGGCCGGGAGGGAGTTAGTGCGGGCGGGCTGGCTGCCTACGGGGAAGGGGGCGGAGGGGAG
>NW_017731390.1:3447807-3451525 GCF_001890085.2 Hipposideros armiger
GAGGCGGCGGCGGCGAGAGGAGCGGCTGAGGAGGAGAAGGAGGAGGGGAGGAGGCGGAGGGCCGAGGAAGAGCAGGCGGCGAGCGAGGGAGGGGGCGGCAGCTGCGTGCGCGTCCCCGCAGGCCGGGCGCGTCCCCGCCGGTGTGTGTGCGCGCGCGCGCGCCAGGGCAGGGGGCGGAGCGGGGAGGGCGCGGCCGGCTGGGCGGAGGGCGTGGGGTCGCGGGCGCGAGCTGGGGGCGGGAGGCAGCTCGCTGCACTGCACCTGTTGGCGCTGCTGGGGATAGAGAATAGACCTCTGGAAGGAACAAGCGGAAGGAACCGGGAAGGGTTTGAGAAGCAGAGTGAAAGGTGTGAGCCCCGGTTCCCCACAGCTGTTTTTGGAAATTGAAGCCTAGGCAGTTAGTGCAGTCAGGGTTAAATGTTAAAATATAAATTCAGAACAAAAGCTCAAACTGGATTTTTTCCTCCAGATCAGTGGAAAGCCCTGATCCGAGGCTCTTTAGCCATAATTATTACTGTTATTTTAAGTAGCAACTTCAAGGGATATGAAAAATGTCCGAAAACCTTTAATAATCAACGTCACTTAAACCAATGCGATTTGGATAATTGAGGGAGAGGTTTCAAGTTAGGAAGATTTTTGTTTCCATGACTTACTGTTCAAAATAAGATACATTTTACCTTTTTCCCATTTTCATCTTTGTTTCTGCATTTTTAAAAAAGTAGAAGAGCCTTTACCAATTGTGACCTCTTGAAAGGTAAACTAGCTGTGGCTCCCTCAGTTCTTTTTATATTTCGCAAATTGAGATATATTTAATATAAGTAAATATTAATTATATGTAAATGTATACATATTTTAAAGTGTTAAGGGCAAGGAGATTTGTCCATAATCCCCATATGCCTTTGAAGAACCTCCTCATGTTGAAACCCTTCATTTCAAAGCTCAATAATGAATGTTGTACTGGACCAGTACTGTACAATAGCGATATAATGCAAGCCAACTAAGTAACTTTAAATTTTCTAGTAGCCACATAAAAAATTTTAGAAATAAAATAGGTGAAACTGATATATCTTACTTAACCCAACATATCCAAAACATTATCATTTCAACATGTAATCCATTGAAAAAATATTAATGAGAATTTCTTTCTGTACTAAGGCTTTGAAATCCAGTATGTATTTTACATTTACAATACATCTCAATTCTGACTAGCCACATTTCTGGTGCTCAATAGTCCCATGTGACTAGTGGCTATTGTATTAGACAGCACAGTCTTGGACCCTGGGCCTGCCCTCTTATTCTCGGAATCCTACGTACCTTTTAGGACAGACTGAAAACCTGCAATCCTTTCACACTAGCATGTGAGATGGGGCCTTTTTTACATGGATACAAGAAGTGGTCATAGAAATAATAGCAATATTAATAATAGAGTAATAGAGTAATATAATTAAGATTGAATACATTGAATAATGTATTCAGTGCTTTCTAAACACTTTTCATGTGTTAATTCATTTAATCCTTTCAACAACTCTGTTAGGTGGACACCATCATCCCTATTTTACAGGTGAGAAAACAGGCACACAGAGATTCAGTGACTTGACCAAGGTCATACTGCTAATAAGTGGCAAAGCTGGCATTAGGACCCAGCCTTTTTTTTTCTCTCTCTTCTGGACAATTTTGCAGCAAGTTGTCTGTGTTTCTAACTCTCCAGTTTTGTTTTATTCTAATACATCTGTATCTCAGCTTCTTAAAAAGGTATTTGCATTATGCAAGAAACCATAAGGCTCTCCATGAACTGATCTTACTATTTACTCAGACTTGTTACTTCTTATCTTTTAATGTAGATTCTCCAGTCTTAGCAACCTAACCTGTTTGCCATTTGGCCCTTACAGCTTGCTCATTCCCTCATCTCTACCATCGCTTATGCATTATTGCTGGAAAGAACTCATCCTATTCAGTAAACCCATGCCCCTCCCTTCCTTTAAAACTCACCTTTACCGGAAAGTCTTCATGGACTGACTAACTCCACCCAGCTCTAACCCCTTTTCCATCAGCTCCCAAGTACTGAATTTTGCTGATTTATTTGTACTTGTTCTGTTGTTTCGTGGTTGTATTTTTAATGTTTTTATGTTTCAATATGTACTACTAGCAAGAGCTTGACTTCTAATTCCTTTATGACTGTCAGTACTGAGCACTGTTCAAAGTACATCTCAGTTGTTATTGACCCAACTAACCAAATGACCAAGAGAGAATATTTTACTCAGTCTGTAGCCTTTCCTTTATGTACGTGTTGTGTGCCCCACAGAAACCCACTGTGCCCTGCTATGTGAACATAAGACAAGAGGCAACCTTCTTTTATAAAATCAGAGAAAATGATTTTTAAAAAAAGACTAGGGCCATAGAATTCATGGCAGCAGTAATTGTGACCCTACTGAGGAAAAAGGGGGGAAACTTGTTTGGCCCCATTCCTACTTCCATGACCCAGGAGGTTCCAATGCAGCAAGCCAAGAGTGAACCAGATCTCCTACGACTTGACATAGGGAAATAAAAGGTCATGTATAGTTCCCATAAGAAAAACTAGCTAACAATCTAACATGTACTCCAGGCAGTCTTCTCTGGAATAACTGAAATGAAGAACATAGGTACTCTTGGAAATTCATTTTCCTCCGTGGTACTTCAGAAGGGGTGGGGAAGTCAGTACTGTCTCAAAATCTTTAGCCTTACTTCTAATAGATTTCTAGGCTTCTGTGTTTAGAAACCCTTGAAAATCTGCAAATGCAAAACCTATGCAAGTTGTATACTTCAAAAGTTAAGAAAGAAAAAAATGAATTAAAGTCACTCTAATCTTAGGCACTTTTATCTTTAGTTTTCTAGCACTAGTCTGAGAGTCAGAGGACATAGTCCCAATCTTGTCACTGACTTTGTGACCTAAAGTAAGTCTTCTTAATTTCTCTGCTTCAGTTTCCCCATTTGTAAAGCAGGTAAGTGCATAATGTATGCTTTTCTCAAAGAAAAATATTATTTTACCAGTGGTTTGGGAATTTAAAAAAAAAAGAAGTCTATCATGTTCTTAATGTCAGAATGCTGTTCATAGCAAGAGTGGTAAATAAAGAATTAGTATAAAGAATATGTAAAGTAAATGTAAGTCATTGAAAGATTCTTCAAAGCAAAGAGAATATAAAGGAGTTGGGTTAGGGAGCCAAAATATTCAGGCAGGAGGGAAAGACACACTGGCTGTGAAACTTGGAAAGTAGAAAACAAAGATATGGAAGAGTTCAAAAGACCATTATAAAACCACCACACTGGATCAAAACAAAGCATTATTGTTATTATTTAGCCTTCCTGACTTAGAAATTATGGCCTTCAGTGTCAACTTCAAGCATGGAAATTATAACTCTGATTCCACTAATGTGAGTCTTACCTGCAGAAGATGGTAAGAGGGTTCTAAAAACCAGGGACACAGAAAATGGGAGGGCAATCCATAGGCAGCTCATGCTACGAGATCCCAGCCTTGATTCTTCTCTGTAACTTAAAATGGCTGTTGGAATGACTGTTGGAAATGTAGGGAGTAGATGGAATGTTGCCTACTCATCCTGTGTTCTTCATGAAAGGGAAGTAGGTTAATTCCATATGCTTTAAAATGCACATATATTGGGCCGGCCGAGTGGCTCAGTTGGTTAAGAGCTCGCTCAAGAGTTTGAGCTCTGAGCAACAGCGGTTC
>NW_017731390.1:3458935-3465778 GCF_001890085.2 Hipposideros armiger
AGAGAGAGAGAGAGAGAGAGAGAGAGAGAGAGAGAGAATAAAGAAAAGAAAATCTTTACTCTCTCAAGATGAAAACAAAGGATTTATATTAATAAGACATAGCAAAATTTCCCCAAATCCTGTCTTCTCCCTCTTAACACCTCCGAATAAGACAATTGTTTGAAGCTTTACTTCCCAACTAGCCCCTTTTCTCCTGTTTCCTCCCTTCCCTTCCTTTTCCCATCATCCCTTCCTCCCCCACCCCAAACATTCTGATAAAATTCTTCTCAATTTCCTGTAAATATTTGCCTTTTTCAATGTAAATTAATTTAAAGCTGTATTTCATTTTTTCCAGGTCCCAATCCCCTCATTTTACTGATCCAGCAGCAAAATATTCTTTTTGCCTTTGTGGGAGAGAGAGAGGAAGGTTGTAAAAACTCATACTATATTTTTTCCTATCATATCAAGAAACTGTATGAACAAATTTATAGATAGGTAGGGAGATAGAAAGATAGATGAATAGATAGGTCTTTTTCCCCCTACATGTGATTATTTCCTTAGGCTAAATATCTAGAAGTAAAGCCCTGGATCAAAGAGTGTGTACATTTTTAAAACTTTTAATATACAGCGCCAAACTGACCTCCAGAAATGAATGTACCA
The DNA here is from genome assembly GCF_001890085.2 of Hipposideros armiger. NCBI lineage: Eukaryota > Metazoa > Chordata > Mammalia > Chiroptera > Hipposideridae > Hipposideros > Hipposideros armiger. The sequence goes on from NW_017731390.1 coordinate 3,459,575, forward strand.
ATTTACACTCCTTTCAGCAATAAATGAGGAGATCTGCTTCCATATCCTCCAGCATTATTAGCTTTGTTTTCTTTTAATCTTTGTCAATTTGGTAGGTGAAAGTGGTATCTCATGGATGTTTATTTTTTATTTCTTTGATTCCTGGTAAGGAAGAATTTTTTTCATATTGGCCATTTTTATTGCTTTGGTGACTTCCTGTACACTTTATACTATGTATTCTTTCACTTATTCCCCCAAGTACTACATGAAGTATATGTTATTATTCTCATTTTGGAAGACTGAGAAATGTATGGATTAAATGACTTTCCTGGGCTCTCAGTGGCTAGTAACTGGCAGAGCCAGTGCCGGAACCCAGGTCAGTCTGGCTCAGAGCAGGCACTGATCTTCCCATGATCTCTTTCTAAACTCCAGGGCTAACGTAGTTTAACCCAAAGAATGGAACAAGACAAGGAGGAACAGAGCTTGAGTTCCTTTTTAGCTCTTCCCTAATGTAATGTGGCCCACTCAAGAGCAGATGAATTCCCACCACCCTTTTCATTTAAATATTAAAAACTATTAAAAGACCTTATTTTCAGGCCGGCCGAGGGGCACGTTCATTGGCTAAGAGCTGGCTTGGGACGCCAGAGGGCCCCGATTTGGATCTCACATATGAGGGCCAGTGACACTGCCCTCTACAGCTAAGATGCTGAACAACAGCTCAACCTGGAACTGGGCTGCTGTGAGTCGCCGGCGACCGTAGGCTGCAGCCCCTGCTGCAGTGGGTTGCCATGGGCTACCATGTGTGGCCGGCAGCCGGCAACTGATCGCCAGGGAAGAGCNCCGGCCGAGTGGCTCAGTTGGTTAAGAGCTCGCTCAAGAGTTTGAGCTCTGAGCAACAGCGGTTCGAGTCCAGCCCGAGCTGAGCAGCCACTGAGTTGCCAACAGGTAGCAGGATGGCTCAGCTAAAAAAAAATAAAAATAAAAAATAAAATGCACATATACTGATGGATAAAAACTATATATAATATAGCAGGGGATATGATATGTGGGTGTGTGTGTGTGTATATATATATATATATATATATATATATATATATATATATTTGAAGGTGGTAATATGACATTGTGTACATCCAAATGTGGCCAAAGATAGGTGCTCAGAGTTGGAAAGAGTTTTATTTCTCTTGGTATCTTTCCATCAGGAAGTTGAAAAAGTCATACATTTCCACCTGTCTTACTTCCTTTCTGGCTTCCCTGCCCGCCCCCCCCCACACCACCATTTTTTTAGTACTTCTGCTTCCTTTTTCACAGCCACTACCCCAGGATTATTTACCCATCCCAAGTGACTTGCAGCTACATGACTAAACCCAGGTTCATTGTCGATGGTCTTCAAATTGAGATGAGCCTGTTTGGCTGTGCCCTCTTATAAAGGGTTAGTTAGCCACCAGAGTCTTGCAGAACGTGAGGTAGGCAGTAAAGCCAACACGCTTTGCTGCAGGCAAGAATGCATATGTCTGTATCTGATGCGTGGGTCTCTGGAATGCTGCTACAACATTTCTTGTGGAATCCCAAGTCTTTAAAGGTTACAGTGTTCTGGAGCTGGCACGCAATGATGTTGCATGACTTCAGATTGACTTAGCAATGATGTTGCCTTGACTTCAAATCCAAAAGAATAAGTGAGGGCTCAAGATAAACCAGACCGGTGGAAGTCTCAGAAGCTTGGCAACAGCCAGATAGCCTCAGTTTCTCCACCCTTGGCTCTGTTTCTGTGTGCTTTTTAAGTCCGTGACAAGAAGGATTTACATCCGAATTAGTTCTCACTCAATACCTGATCCCATGCCTAGCAAAGAGAATGGTTTCAACCTCTGTCCAACCCTGGGTTAAGGGTGGGGTGAAGAAAAGATATCTAAGACATTAAGGCCTGCCAACCTGGTGGAATCACGTCTTACCGGCTGTGTGTTTACGAGAGCAATTTGCCCTGGAGTTTTAGCCACATATCTTAAATAACAGAGGATGAAAATCTGCTGCGGCCAGCCTCCCTAATGTGCTTGGGAGTCAAGATTAATAAACACTTAAAAAGCGTAGGGGAAGCTAGACATGGGCTTGTTGGCCTGCTTATACGCAGGGCTGAACTGAAAGTCATTTTGTCCCCAATAAACTAATAATGCCAGAGCTGAAGAGAGACTGTAAGATAGGACCCTTTCATTCTCAGATAGTCTGCATTTTCACGGGAAATAGTCTTGGTATGGAGGCTAGCCTTTGGGATCTGGTGTCTTTTTTTCTTTTTCTTTTTCCTTTTAAACAAAATGTAGATGGTAACAACTGTGTATTGTGAATTGACTCAAGGAGAAGCAAGAGACAAAAAGCAATTCAAACTGCTCATATTCTTTAGTCCTGGGAAGCCATACCAGCAGATTTCTAGATATGGTCTATTTTAGTTCAAAGTGCGATCACACTGTATAAAATGTACATTCACTGAGAAGAAGGCATAGAGCACAGATACCCTAGGGACCTGACATCAGGAATTAGGGCAGGCCAAAAAAAAAAAAAAAAGATAAAACTCTTTAAGCATAAAGGCACAATTCAGACATTCAAGAGAGATTTATATATTTTTCTTGCCCCAAACCTACATTAACTATGAAGAGGAAACCCCAGTTTTAGGGACTTTGCATCAGTGAACCCTGAATTCTTACTGGGCCCTATCCTGATGTGTCTCAGTGCCCAGAGATGGCAAAATATGACCTCTTTGTTAAGCCCTATGTACTTTTGCTAAAGTGATTCATGACTGTCTCATCTCAATGTAAGAGGATATCAATATGTGAAGCGGAGGGTGACAGGATCAAAGGAATTGAAGAGGGGGGTAAAAAAGGAGTCGCTGTTTTACCTAAAATGTTATCTTACTGTCTGATGGGGTAAATCACTTTCTTGGGTTTATAAGCCCCTTTTATTTTTTCCAGAAACTAGAACACTATAGTTCTATCCAGGTTGGGTTCAGACTTGAATTTTTACAAATTACAGCCCTGAAAGCAGACACATGTTTCACCCTCCTAATCAAGGAATTAAAATGGCAGTTTCTTTAAGGCCTTTGTTTTCTGTAACTTTTCCCCCTCTTCCTGGTAAAGGGACAGAGAAGCCCAGTATGCCACATTACAAACACTAGGATGCAAAATTGCGTTTTCAGGATAGACAGAGTAAGTTGGAAATGGGTTCCTTTTGCTTTGTTCTTTCTTTATTATTGTTATAGGGGGCTTCAAATAAAAGAGGATCAGAAACTGACAGAGGACAGGGATAGAAGCAGTACTTTGGCCAAGGTTAACTGCAAAGCAGCAACTAAAGCCATGATGAGCATTCCTGCCTCCCAGTCCTGTCTCTTTTCCACATATTCTTATAGGTGTGGGTAACTGTCAGAGGACAAATATTGAAATATGAGGGGGACTATATGCCCTAGATTTTACTGGACAGTCTCGATTTCACATATTCCCCACTGTTGTCATGCACAACCATGTACCTGTCCTAGAAATTCCAATAGTCTAGCGTTTAAGTTGAAAGAAAATGAAAGAAGAATTGTGTGGCTGGGAGTCAAGGCAAAGAGGGCACATGATAGCTGGTGTCAAGACAAGGTAACAGGAAGGAGACAGAAAGATCTGATTGCTGGAATAACCAGGCAGCTCAAATGAAGGTAATAGAATCCCATGCTGCGAACATCAGCTGATGCTGAAAAGAATGCTCTCTCCATGAGTGCTTATAACAGACCCAGAGCAGTATTGCTGTTTTCCACCCACCTCTGGATCACTAGTACTCCAGCCTCCATTGGAAGCAGGCTTCCACCTTGGAGATCTGACATAGTAGGACAAGTCCTATAAAGCAGAACCATGGGAAGTAATCTTTCAGTAAAAGGGGTGAGAGAAGAACTTCATTAGAAAAAAAACATTTTCATGCAGCACTTTGAAAGTCCTCAAACTGCTTTACAAAATCAGGGCTGTTCATTCCTCACCAGGAATAGAAACCTAGCAAGCGAAACAAGTTTTCTAGGTTCATATGGCTTATATGGTTAATCCTGGGCTCTTAGCCCCTACACAAACAAACCCTAGAGATCCAATTGAAGCATCCTCTTTATTTAGTACAACTAACCCATTACGACTCTAAATGACTGGAAATACATTTAAATGCTTTTCAAAGTATTTTTCAGTGTGAAAGAAAGAAGAAAATCCAAGGAGAGAAGAAAGGTTCAATTCTTCTTTTACCGTGATCATTGCTAACCCTGTAATTCCATGTAGTAACTCCAAAGACACGTTGTCATCAGCCAGGTGAGGCCTCTGGTTCTGCAGGGTAGGCCAAGTCACTCTTCCCTAGGGTTGCCAAATAAATTACAGTATGCTTCGTTAAGTTTGATTTTCAGATAAACAATAAATAGTTTATTAGTACAAATATATCTCAAATATTTCATGGGACATGCTCATACTAAAAATATGAAATATTTGGGGGAATACTTATACCAAAAACTATTCATGGGTGGCCACTTAGCTCAGTTGGCTAGAGCACAGTGCTCATAACACCAAGGTTGCTGGTTAGATCCCCACATGGGCCACTGAGTTGCACCCTCCACAACTAGTATGAAACAACTGCTTGACTTGGAGCTGATGGGTCCTGGAAAAACAAACTGTTCCCAATAAAAAAAAAAGAAAAAGAAAAAAAACCCATATTCATTGTTTATCTGAAGTTCAAATTTAATCGAACATCCTGTATTTTTATTTGTTAAATCTGGCAACCCCACCAGTAGTCTGCTTTCAGATTTTGAAGATGGCAGCCAGTGGCTTTTGAATTGTTTGATTATATAAAAGGGAATTTTAAAATAGCTTTGTGTGTTTGCAAAAATCTTTTTCTTGAGAGTCGATTGGCATTCTGTCATGTTTTTTTAGGCTATGAAACTCCTAAAGGCTTCTCTCTCTTTTAAATTTCATATACCCCAGAGTATTAACCTTAGTGGAAAACAGCATAGTCTAATATCAACTGCCTCCATAAAAATCAACTTGTTTCTTCAGATATTTCAAATGCTTTAAATACTTTTTCTGAGATATAATACCCATGTTCAAAATAAGGTGGGGATTGTGCCATATTTTATAAGAGACATTGCTGTGAGAGTGATGTTGGCAAGATTATGAGGAGTAGCGGCCAAATGCTGATCTACCACACTGGGAAACCAATGATGGCTTTTGATTCCTTTCTCTTGCCACTGTTACTCTCTTAACATACTTTTAGCATTTCCATTCACCTGCAAACGATGCAGGCAGACGTTATAGACCTGATTCTGCCACTCCTGTAGATATCAAAGCTTAACCATTTTAATGGGGGAAGGGGAAAAAAAAAACCACTGTGAAGAATAAATAGTCACAGAATTTTATTCAAGGAGTGTCCCAAGAGAACCTCACATTTTAGCATAATCCAGGAAAAGGAAATCTTTTCCATAATTATTAATAATTTGGTTTTTTAGAAAAATCATCTCCTCTTACCTGTTTCTTAAACACTCATTGAGTTTATTGTGAGGGGGTTTCTGATGATAAAAGTGTTACTTGATCAACATAGGAAACTCAGAAAATTTAGATGAGCATTAAGAAAACAAAAATACACAATGTGATAGGTAGATGACGTATTATAGAATTGTACACTTGAAATCTATGTAATTTTACTAACCATTGTCACCCCAATAAATTTAATTTAAAAAATAATAATCAGAAATTCTAGAAATATCACAGTTAACATTTAGTATACTGCCTTCCTGTCTTGTTTCTATGAACATATACCATCACATACACACACACACACACACACACACACACACACACACACACCACACCATGTTGAGATCATAGTCTATTTCATATATTATTCAAGTATTCATGTTATTAAATATTCTTCAGTACAATTTAGTGCCTATAGATATGTGTTAACTTATTTAATTTGTTAGCTTATAAATTAGTTAACTTTTAAAACTAATTTCTTAGTCTTGGATATTTAGTGTTTCTAATTATTTTTGCTATTTTAAATGTAACCCATATAAAACCAAGCTGACAAGCAGCTTAAGCTAAGATTTCAAAAAAAACATCACTCCAGAATTTAAAAATGAAAAGAAGAATCAAAGAAAAAGAGGAAGAGGATGAGAAGGAAATAAAGAAAAGAGAGAGAGAGAGAGAGAGAGAGAGAGAGAGAGAGAGAGAGAGAGAGAGA
>NW_017731390.1:3468273-3474324 GCF_001890085.2 Hipposideros armiger
TCTCTCTCTCTCTCTCTCTCTCTCTCTCTCTCTCTCTCTCTCTCTCTCTCTCCCCACCCCCCACCCCCGGATTTGGATATTTCCTCCCCAATTTTGTTCCCATGTCACAACCTTTGCGTTTCTGCTTTCCCCCTCTATATTTCTGTGGATCCTTTTGTGTTTTCTTTGCATCTATTCTCTATGTCCATCTCTGTAGACAAACTACAAAATAGCCATAAAGCCTGGAAAGATAGATAATAGATTATTTTTTGTAGACTGAACTCCCTTGATTACTTCTTCTGGGCTATACAGGTGTATTAGTGAAAATGAAAATCAAAGATAAATTATATGAGACAAGGCATCACAGACTCATTTGCAGGGCATTGATAGAAACTCTGTTAGCACTGCATGCCCTGTGGGTTGGTACATCACATTGAACTAAACATTCCTAATGTGGGACATTATATATACTAACCATATCATGTAATGTTATTGAACATAACATGTATTGTATTGTAACATCCATACACCCTTTGTTATGGATATTCACCTATGTTTCCAGATTTTATGGCCACTTGTAGTTCATCGGTGGATTTTTGTCCTTGCCTTTTCTTTCTCTTTATTTTATCCATATTTCTTCATAAGTATGCTTTTCATTAGAACTGGCCCATGTTTTAATAATTTAGAGTTGAAGATAGAACCAAATGCTTAAGTGGAGTCTGTTGAGAACCAGAAGTTGTAGAACACTGAAGTTCTGTTTTGGCCCTTCTACTTTTGTAAATGGCCAGGATTTCTGTCCCAATTAAGAGGAGGAAGCTACTCGAGAGAAGCCCCTTAGCAACACAACATCCATTAAAAAAAAATAGTACATTGGCCATGGCCTTTTAACTTTTCTGGAAAAGTCTGAGAAATTATTAGATAATAAAATGCATAGCTACAAAATATTATTCCCTGAGCCTTTGAATATTTACCTACTATCCCTTTCTTTCCTTTTTCACAATATTGAGAGACAAAAATTTATGGTTCCGGGCCGGCCGAGTGGTGCGATGGTTAAGAACTCGCTGGGGATGCCAGAGGGCCCCGGTTCGGATCCCACATATGAGGGCCAGTGAACACTGCCCTCCACAGCTAAGATGCTGAACAACAGCTCAACTTGGAGCTGGGCTGCCGTGAGTCGCCGGTGATGGCGTAGGCTGCAGCCCATGCTGCAGTGGGTTGCCATGGGCTACCGTGTGTAGCCAGCAGCCAGCCTGAGCGGCCAGCAGCTGCAGTGAGCGGCCGTCCAGAAGCCGGCGACTGATCTGCCTCGCCAGGGAAGAGTGCAATGATGGTGCCAACTTGGGCCAGTGAAGCAACGTCCTCCACAACTAGACTGAAGAACAAAATGACAGCAACTTGTCTGTTCCCCTTCCCCAATCTCCCAGCACTGTTCCCATCCCCCCAATTCCCCAATAAAAATCTTAAAAAAAAATTTATGGTTCCCACAGCACAAGTAAGAAACTGGATGGATGTGCAGATAGGTTGTGAATTTCCAAAGCTCACAGTAAGTTGAACCAGATCTGAAACCAGGAACTGAGCCTCTCTGCTGGCTGAGTCTCTTGTTCATAGCTTTTTATCCTGCAAGAAGATGCCTGGTTAATGTAGAGGATGTGGCTTGCTTATTCATTGGTCTTGGAAAATGAATCTCTCACTTCCTCTCTTCGCTCCTTCCTACCTCCAAAAAACAAAACAAAACAAAACTAATAATAATAATAATAATAACAACAACAACAACAACAACCTCATTATTTTAAATGAGCAAGAGACAAAAAATCCCTAACAGCCTGTCATCTGGAATGGCTCAGGTGATAGCCAGCCACCCAGAAGCAGAGAAATGGCTGTGGTCACTGGTGATTTCAGTGATTTTTCCCACCACCAGCTGTCATCCCAATTTCCAGAAAAATTGCCAAGAAAAAGCAGTAATTAGCATTGCTCCCCACTGCTATGGATCTTAGAACTTTTCCTGACTGCTCTTTGCCCACATACTGTCCTTCCCCTCACCATTCTAGATAAAGAGGCAAGGTATTTAACCTCACCTGTAGTTGAAGAACTAATACTCTTGAAGGCTCCTCCCTTCTGCCAGGAACCCTTACCTAAGATTGAGTTATTATTTCTTTCTCTAATCTGGATTGTTTCCTTCAAATCCAACCCCTATGGATAAACACCTTATTCTTACTTTCCTTTTCCCGTTTTTTCCTCTTGGGCTCTCTCACTTCAAACAATACACTCAGGCCTCTAGCTCTTGAGGCACTTATCACCCCGTAGGTAACTGGCAATTGAAATGCTTATCTTCACTTCTAAGGAATGTGACTTATTTATGTTGTACCCTAACCCAGCATAATGCCTGGCCCATTGTTAGGACTCAGTCTATCTTTATTGAATAGAATTTGCCTAAATTGGCCTCAGCCACCTCCTGAATTTCACAGCGTGCTGAGTTCCAGGGAAAATTAGACTGACTAAGCCAACTGTTCCCTTCCTGTCTGGAGAGACCCACCCAGAGACCAGAACAGGGAGGCCACACCTCTGCAGAGGGAGAGGGCTTGTGTGATGTCCCCTCGGGCCTGTGATCCCATCCCACACTTTCTTCTCTGCCTTAGGCTTAAGTAAGGCAGTCCTCAAATTTATTTTTTCCAGACACTTTGTGGGAGCTGAGCTGCTAATAGAACAGGCTTTGGGCTAGGTAAGGATCAGGATAGATGTTAGAGCCTGAACTATATCACAGGAATCACTAAGAAAGTTAGGTTAGAATCTGATAGAGACCTAAGTACTAGACTAATCTCCTAAGAAAGGTGTCTGTCTATAGGGATGGGTTAAGAGTGCAGTCTCTAGAGACCTGCTGTCAAGGTTCAAATAGTGTATGTGTAATTTTTAAACTGTGTAACTTTGGACACACTACTTAATCTCTCTACACCTCAATTTCCTCACCCGTGTAGTAGGAATAATAAATGGTACCTGTGTCATAAGGTTGTTGAAGGATTAACTAGATTAATATACGATAGTGCTCAGTATTGTTATTACTAAGAAGAAAGGCTTTGGATGGCAGCAAGTTTACTACGCTGAGGTTTGTACGTGCAAATGCAGGGCTGAGTCAGAGTTAAGTAGTAGGGTCAGGAGATAGCAGAATTACTTTGTATAAATGAGTGCAAAGAATTTGGAATTCAGGGTGGAGGAGCAATCAGAGAAGAAAATAAGAGGGGGAAATAGATAGGAAAAATTAAAAGCAATTTCAAATTTCCAATAGCATAATAGCAAGATATCTTTTAAGAACAGGTATATTTAATTCAAAATTGCTTATTTTGCTGAGATCTAAACCACCACTGAAGTAAAATGGCACAAATCTTTGGAGAGCAATTTGGCACTATCTGTCAAGATAAAAATGTATGTATTTTTGACCCTTCAATTTTATTTTCAGGAATTTATCCTATCTTGGTACTTGCAAACAGGCTCGTGGCCTCTTTGTATATAAAACCAGAAATTTGGGAACCACCTTCAGTAGGGTCCATCAGCATTGTATATCTATGCAGTGGAATACTATGTGGCCATTAAAAAGATGGAGGCAAGGTTATACATATTATTTATGGAATAATAGCCAAGCTCAAAACGAGAGTGCTATCCTAGGCAGAAGGGAAACACCAAGAGCCAATGGGAGAAGCCATGCCAAAGTCCAAGCCGGAGTCTACACACCTAGAAGAATATAGAGACATCACGTTTGGAGTGGCTGGGGGCAATGAGGCTTGGGAATCACAAAGCCTACCACAGAGTTGCATGGAGGGAAGATCAGCATGACAGCAGGTGGAGAATTAGCAAGGGGAAAGGCCCTTGGTAATTTCTTTAAAAACACCTGGTATTTGCAGGTCCCATATGGAAATCTGCAGTAGTGTGGTACCTGGATGAGACTAGCTTGTTTAGTGGGCCAGGGACAGATCAGAAAAAGTAAAAGAGCAGGAATATGGGGCTAGGAAAATGAGCCTGGGAAGCTGTGGGTGAATCATCACAGTTACGTAGATTTTAAGCTAGCTTTTCAACTGAACTCAAAGGATATTGATTAAAAGATTGCTATCGGGCCGGCTGAGTGGCTCAGCTGGTTAAGAGCTCGCTTGGGAGCACCAGCTCCGAGCATCAGGGCTGCGGTTCGAATCCCACATTGAGGGCCGGTGACGCTTACCCTCTACAGGCTAAGATGATGAACAATAGCTGGACCTGGAGCTGGGCTGCTGTGAGTCACCAGCGACAGCATAGGTTGCAGCAGGGCTGCAGTGGGCTGCCGTGAGCTACGTGAGTGGCTGGCAGCCAGTGTGAGCAGCTGGTAGCAGGTGTGAGCTACCGGGAGCCGCTGTGAGCGGCCAACCAATGACCGGCGACCGATTGCCTCACCCGGGAAGAGCACAATGATCATACCAACATGGGCCAGTGAAGCGACGTCCTCCACAACGAGACTGAAGAACAAAACAGCAATTTGTCTACCTGTCTGTTTCCCTTACCTGATTCCCCAATAAAATCTTTAAAAAAAAAAAAGATTAATATCAACGAAGAGAGCAGCTTCACTGTCCTACTAAACATTTTTAAAAAATCAACATAGATGGTGATCTAGCTCGGAAAGGTAAGTAATAGAATGGATGATAGAGGCAAGATTTAAAATAATCTTGACAGATTAGAACTAAGTAGCAAACATCAACAAGAAATTTGACAGGGACGAAGTGAAGACTTACATTTAGTTGTACAGGAAGCAATGGGTCTGGCCGGACAGCATTTTATGTGAAAAATGTTTGGGTCTCACTAATCCCAATGCAGTCATAGTTTCATGAAAAGACACAAGCTCAGATCAAGAGAGGCAATGGTCTCACTGTGTTGTGAACTGACCAGTTCTGGGTAACCCATATTTAAAAAGATACTGATGAACAAGTGTATGCCCAGTGAGAGATCAAGTTGGAAAAGGATCCAGTAACTTTACCAGGTGAGGAAGAATGGGTGGAGTTTTGAGAAGATGGCTATGGGGAAGAGAAGACTAAGGTAGATAAATAATAGCTGTCCTCAAATAGCTGATTTTGTCAAGCATAAGGCTAACACTGTGAGATTGCCTATATTCAACCATTTTGACCTCTAACATGGCAATTTCCTTTGGTTCAACCTAATAGAGGAGGATGTAGACTTGTTCTGTAATGCTGCAGAAGACAAATGAGAATCAACTGGGTGAAAGAGAGAAGCAAAGATTACATCCGTATAGGAAGAAATTTGTCATAATCAGATGCTCAAGAACAGAATGAGCTGCCTTATGAAGTTCTAGGTTCCCCGTCGCTGAGAGAGCCCAGGCAGAGCTGGGTGATAGTCTTTTGAGGATATTTAGTATTTAAAAATTTCTGCGTTTAGTGGGAGGCTCTCCATGATCCAGCCTGAGTCTCCCACCTCTCCAGCTAGACCCCACAGTACAGAGACAACACACCTGACTAGTGCGAGTGCCCTGGCCTTCTTGTGTTGTCTTAATGCTGCTGTGTCTTTGTGCATATCAAAATCCTCTTGTCTAGAATTTCACATCTCCTTACTATGTACCCTGAAAATTCCTAGTCATCTCTCCAGACTCAACTCAAGTGTGGGCCCATCTGAACTCCCCAAATGGTCTGTCATACTTTCTCCTTTACACCTTGTACCTTGTGCTTACTTTTGTAGTGGAAGTTATCATTCTTCTGCAATTTTTTGTGGATTTGTCTCTTTCCTACTAAATGTGAGCTGCTGGTGGGCCAAAAACACGTCTCTTCCATCTTTATAGCCCCAGGATTAGAGCAATAGCTATAGCTTCATTTAATATTCATTCATTTAAAGTTTATGAAATGAATGATGTTGGCTGTTTTGATTATATATGTAAAATTTTAAAATTATACATGCATTGGGCCGGCCGAGTGGCACGATGGTTAAGAACTCGCTTGGGATGCCAGAGGGCCCCGGTTCGGATCCCACATAGAGGGCCAATGACACTGCCCTCTACAGCTAAGATGCTGAACAACAGCTCAACCTGGAGCTGAGCTGCCATGAGTCGCC
>NW_017731390.1:3474520-3484002 GCF_001890085.2 Hipposideros armiger
GTGAAGCAGCGTCCTCCACAACTAGATTGAAGAACAAAACGACAGCAACTTGTCTGTTCCCCTTCCCCCAATTCCCCAGCACTGTTCCCATCCCCGCAATTACCCAATAAAAATCTTAAAATAAAATAAAATAAAATAAAATTATACATGCATTTTAATCAAATATCAATTAATTAATTAAACCTAATGTCCTTACTATGTATGATATACATTGATATTTTCTATTCTGTTTTGTTCAGTTTTAAAAATGGAAGTCATGATCTGGGTTCCAAAATTAATGTAGGTTTCCAGCCTTATTCTGGATAACACTGAGCTGCATGGTCAGGAGAAGGGATCTAGATGGAAGGTATGAGAACCTGATACAAGATATGGGCCTTCTTACCAGAAAGACACATACATGCAATAAATAGACATTCGATTTCAGAGGCTCCCTGGACCCACTAAAGTCCTTCTGTACATCATAGTTTATGAGAAAGCTCCTTCTAATTTTGCAATGTTATTTTTCTGAGAAGCAGTAAGAAGTAGTCTAGGAGCATCTAAGAGTCATCCATAGAGGAAGCACAAAATTGGAAGAGAGGTACATAAAGAACAAAGACTAGAGGGAAAATTCTGAGGTGGGACAGGCAGGACAGAGAAGTACATGTGAAAGATAAAGGAATGGGGAGCAAAGTAAATCCTGGCTAAGGGTTAGGAGGGAGGGGAAGGTGCAGCACTGCTGGGCCAGGATTTCAGGCGTGTTGATCTGATATTCTTTTCAGACTCTGGAGCTTGAGGTTCCCCTCTGGTACCTTTCTTCTTCCCTCCTTATAGCTCACTCTCCCTTCCTCCCCTTTAGGCAGCCTTTATGGAAACTCTGAAACTCTTTTCTCTTTTTTTTCCAGATGGGGAGCTCTGGCAGAAAGAATGCTCTGGCCTGTGTGCAATGACACCATTCTCTCTGCCAAGGGATAAAGCTAAAATCTGCTTTCCTGGAAACCAGCTAATGTCTTTAGGAAGTATGATCCTAGTTAGGGAGAGATTGGGACCTTTGACCAAAGGAGGACCAGGTACAGTGACTCACAAGGATAGGATGTGAATACCAACAAATGATTTAAAAATGAATCTTCTATCTCTAAGATCTAACCTCAGGTTCACAGACTCCTGTACTGCATTGGTCTTCCTTGAATCTTAGATAATTCTACAGTGTTTTCAACAATCTGTCGAGGCAATCAACATGTGTCTCACATTCCATAAGACATATAGTGAAAGGGACACACATGAAACCTATAAGCATAATGCAATTGATTTCTTAGTGAACCCTTAGGAATTTGGGGGTTATAAGAACTTTCGTAAAATCCAGAAGCCCAGAACATTATTATAGTCCAGAAGTAATATGGCTGAGGGAAGGAGAATGGAATTTGGGGTGGGGTTGGGAACCCGAGTTATGTGCCTAGATAGGCCCTGACTCACTATGTGATAATGGCCAGCCACTTCCTGGCTCCGTGTTCCAGTCCCAGTCCCCTCTCTCCCCAGCCCCTTCCTCTGCCCAAGTGAAATAAAATAACGATTTTATTCCTTCTTGAGAAAGTTAAGCTTGATTGTTTCTGTAAAGCAATCTGGAAAATAGCCAATCTCTGAGTGTAGCAACATGAGATGATTGTGTTCATTTTATAACCAATGTCCTGGGTGGTACACAAAACCATGAGGGCTATAAACTTCTTATTTGTTGCTGGAATCCTTGGTTGGGGAAGAAATAAATAGGTGGTCAGCGTTCCTCTTCTCTTCTGTCTCTTCTGTCTTCTGGGGTGACACTGCTGTGTTGTAACGAAGGCCCGCCCATGGAGAGGTATTTGGAAGATAACTGGGTAACACCCAACTAGGTCAGGGAATGAGTCAGGGCTCAAGGACTCAATACCAACCTCTCCCACTCCTGCCAGGAAACCTCTGGGGTGAGACACAGATGAGAAAGGAGCCGAGGGGCGGGCCTCACAGCTGCCTGCCCTGGGGGCCTCTGGCTTGCGGTTTCACCCGGGTTTGCCCTGCAGCTGTAACGTGTCTGCTGACATGCAAGCCCTAACATGTTCTCCCTCCCTTTCTCCCAAACTTCTGTTCAGTTTCAGAAACAGATGGCACATTCCACCCCAAAAGCGACTGTAGGAGAGATGAGAGGAAAAGAGAAGAACAGAACCAGGTGGAAATGTGTCACTTCAGAAAACACAGGGCAAAGTACAAAAGACATTTTGTCTAGCAGGTGAGTGGGAAATAGAAACTAAACGCACCTCCAAGGAAACAGAAACTAAACGCACCTCCAAGGAAACCAGGATAAGGGCAGAAGAGCACCATGGCTGGGCTGACAGAGATGATAGAACAGGACTGAGGGCTAAGGCTGAGGAGGACCAAGCAGCATTAGCCTGGAAACCTACAAGACTCAAGAGCAAAATGGCAAAAAGTCACATTTCTTGTTTGGAGGTCCTCACCTCTTGCAAATCCATCTCTCTTTCCTTAACACCATTCCCACTTTGTGGCAACTCTTAGAACTCTCCTCTGTTGCAAAAACAGTTTTAGGCACCTAATGTCTACCAGCTACATGTTTCCACATGTGATAGCGTTCACAACAGCCCTACAAGGTAAGTTTTATTATCCCCATTTCACAGAGGGGTATACTGAGACTTAGAGGATTTCAGTAATTTGTTCAGAGAGTTTGGAAGAAGTGGAGCCTGTATTAGTTGCCAGAGTCCCCAAAGATTACACTATACCAAGCTGCCTTTGATTTGAAGTGAAGTCAAATCAAAATGATGTCAAATAGTAGAGACTTAAGCCTTCCAAGGAGCAATAAGGAGCAGAGCAGGTAAAGAAAGAACAATGAACAGAGATCTCTAAATCTCTGAATGAGGTATTAAAAATCCTGGAATAGCTGGATTTGCATGGGCCTCCCTGCAGTCTGAGATCCCAGTGCAGCCTTGGTACCCTCTAGTGGAAATTTTCTGCATTCACACAGCTTCCCTTCAACCCCAGAGTTGGGAAGGAAGCCCAAACACTGGAGAGCATCCCAAAAGAATGGTCAGCTGGAAGGTACATGTTTGTATGGCGAGTACAGGAAGGAATACAGACTAGAGGGAAGCTGTGCTGAGCACTTGGTTCACAAGGGGCCCCAAAGGGAGTCCTTGTCAGTATATAAATGAGCTCAGGCCTTTGTGCATTATTAATAAGAGCTCAATACACATCACATGTATCGACTGTAGGCTTTTAGGGCTCTAGAGAATGACTTCTTTTTTTTAATGGAGAAAATTAGTGATCAGAGATGGGAAGTGACTTGCCTAAAACCACAGGGTAAATGAATGTCAGCAATGGTGGGACTAGAACCCATGTCTCAGGCCTCCCAGCTCAGAGAACTTCTCACTGTGTCACACTTCCCTATCTGTTGGTTGATTGATTTTAGCCATAAATTGGTGTACATACATATAAGGACATGAGGTCGTAGGTATAATCAGGAAATTGGTTTTGCCTCTATCAGGCCACAATCTATATACACTTTCGTTCGACACATTTACAGAGTTCCTATTATTGCCAAACACTTCTCTAGGCATTGATTTTCAAGTTTGTGGATCCTTTTACAGGGTACCCCAGCATATGAGAACAGACCCCATGCCTACAGCCCTCTTGGCACTCCTGGAGCTTCCCCAAGTTCCCAGCACTAAGGTGTCAGATTTCTTTCAGTCTCCCTCTTCCTGCAGAGGTAATCCCTAGGAATGGAAGTGGGTTAGAAACAGATTACTCTGATCCAGAGGCTTT
This sequence comes from Hipposideros armiger, assembly GCF_001890085.2. Classification (NCBI taxonomy): domain Eukaryota; kingdom Metazoa; phylum Chordata; class Mammalia; order Chiroptera; family Hipposideridae; genus Hipposideros; species Hipposideros armiger. Next base: position 3,478,292 of record NW_017731390.1, read on the forward strand.
GCTTCTCCTCTCTAAATGTGGTGTGGGTTGGGGCGAGAGGGGGTGAGGGAGAGTCACAAATAGCCTGAAATTCCCTTTTAGGGTTATTGCTTGATTTAGCCAGCTGGATGAAAGTGGAGCAAGAAGAGGCTAGGGATTAATTCTAGACGTAGCTTGAACAGCAGGCTGCATGGGCTTCTTTTCCTGTTGAGCCAGGATGAGCAATCTCTCTTCCTGAATATACCTGTAGAGATAAGGAGTCTGAGGCAGGCAGAAAACAGTAAAGGGAAAGAAGCTAGAAGAAAGTCGTGCAGCACAGAAATAAGAAATCACTTTTGGGCTCTGAAACACACCTGCCTTTTGGTGGTCTCAGCTTCAACAGAGGTGAGAACTGCTCCCTAGTGGAAGAGAACATATAGGGCTTCCTGAGGGTTTCCAGTTCATATCCAGGTTAGAAGTTCTTTTACTTTAGGGACACTGTACTGGGGTGGACTCTGGGGACAGGGATGTTATCTGTGTCGAGCACAAAGAGCAATTACACGTACTAGGACTCTGCTAGGCTCTGTATATTCCTCCCCTGGTTATTATGGGGCTTGAAAGCAGCAGCCATAAACCAGAGTGGGAACATGTATTAACTGAGTTAATAACAATTCTATGAGTTAGGTACTCTATATGTGAGGGAAAGAGTTGGAGCTAAGATGTAAACTTAGGTGCTATAGCAGTCTTAACCCTTGGAGTGACAAAGAAGCTCTGTTAACACTGTTAGCTAAAAATCACTTAAGATCATTTCTTAGAAAATCAGAATTCTTGGTTTCTTCTATGTCACCTTATCTTGGACAATTCACTTCTTTTGCTCTTCATGCAAGGGAGGGAAGTGCACCATAAACACATAGCAAGACTATTACTTGCTTCAATCCAAGTATCATATTGTTTATTGTAATCAGAGTCTTCCAGTTCTCCAGAAGGATTTTCTTTCTTCAAATAAACTGTTTCTCCTAGAATGTAGGTTACCAAGCAGAATTTCAGCAATTCCAATCATAGATATCACCTGTCACTGGGAGGAAAAAAAGTGCAAGTACATGCCCCCACTGTTCATGGGATAGCCCATTCTCTTTGGCCCCATTTAGAAATTTCAATAGGACAACAGGGGATTCCAGGAACCCCTTTATTTGGAGAACCAGGAAATCAGTTTTGCTCTCTTCCTTACCATATTTCATCTGGGATTTTACTCATCCATGTATTGAATAAATGCTTGAGTATTTACTATGTGCAAGACTGTCCTTTGCAAGGCTGAGCCCCTAATTACCTTATTCCTTCCTCTAATTGCACAATGAGTTCCCGTCTCTTATCTTGCTTTGTCTGAAATGTGAAATTACTAGGGTTGTTGGATTAAGAAATACTCTTTTGGTGTTACTTCCCCGGCAAACAGCTCTCAATTTTCTATGGAGTTAATGAGGTAGGAGATAATATGAATTTTCCAAAAGAACAGCTAATAAAAAAAGCCCACTTATAGTTCATCCCAGACTAAATTAAATGATATTGACTTCCCTTATTTTTCATCCAGTCTGCTATGAAACAAATTTGCATTCCCTGAGAAACCGATCAGAGGGCAGGCAGAGGATGATCTGGGAGGTGTTGCCTACCACGTGAGGCCGACATAAAACTCAACAGTGGGGCAGATAATCCCAGGCAGATAATATCAATGTTCAGTGTTAATCAAGAACTACCTGTCATGGAGTGGGGTTTTCTAACTTCAGTGGAGAGACCAGTAAAAAAAAAAAAGTCATGTTTTGTTTTCTGGGGCATAGAGTAGTTAGACAGGAACCTGTGATCTCTCATTTAAATGCTTAATGATATACTTTAATGCATACATATAGCACTGATTTCATGTCACTATTAATGTGTCATGTGGCTAGGACTTGTGGGAATTTACAGAGTAGTTGAGAAATCAAGATTTAAGACAATACATGTGATCCCCAAACCCAAAAGTAATCTCTTTCCTTTGATAGTCTCTAGTATTTTATCTGGAACTTTGTAGCAATTCTATTCCAGCCTTTAAGTTCTTGAATGTACACATACTAGAGCACCTAACTTATTGCAAAATACTGTAGGTAAGTGCTCACTCAGTAAACACTAATTGACAGAATAAGAACCTAGTGTGGGAAGGGTTTGCCATTCAGCAATGATTACAGCACTGAATTTTCCAGGATGATGCCAACATCATGAATCCTTTCACAACTGAATGTGAAGCAGTACATCATAGTTAGTGCATGGGTTCTGGAGTTAGGCTGTTTGGATTTGAATCCTAGCTCTGCCAGTTATTAGCCATATGATCTTAAATAAAATTTTTACTTAATTTCTCTGCACCCCAACCTCATATGTAAAAGGAGAATATTACTCATTTGTTTAATATAAACGCTTAGAAAATTGCCTGGCACCCGATAAACATTTCTAAGTGTAAACTACTATTTGTTAATATTAATCCTGTGCCTCTTTCCCAAAAGGACAAATAAGAAATGTTTTTGTCAGTACACGTGTCTTTTGCTTCAATGAACACAGTAGTCATAATGTTTATTCAATAAACATAGTAGTCATCAATTTCCTTAATTTGACATTAAGAAATGATTTTCTTCACACCGTACAGATTGGGAAAACTAGAGTTGAAGTTTAAGGTTATACAGCATATTGAGGTCAGATACAGAGAAACTATTCATTATTGCCTTTTCTGGGATCAAACAAGGCACTGAAGAAAAACACTTATCTCAGAAGAGCCACACCTTTTCATTATTCTCCGAACAGAAACAAGGTGCAGCAACCTCCCAACCTCACAGGAATGCAGCAACTGCTGGCGGCCTATAAGATTTACGCGCAGGCGCAGCTCGCATACCAGGCCTCTCCGGCTGGCGCGTGACAGCCGTGCGTTCCACCCTACCCCCAACGCCGTCTTAATGCGCACGCTCAACCCGTACTCCACGCGCACGTGCGCGTTCGCGCCGTTCACCCTTCAGCGGAAGGCGCGCGCCCTGGAAAATTCCACACCCGTTAGCTCCACCCTATGCGCCTTCTCTCCTGCCCCAGGCTCTTCGCTCGTAGTCCCCATCCCAGCGGCCTTTGCGTGGACAAAATGGCAGCCCCCATGTCGCGGGGGTTGTCTTGCTTATCCAGGGCTATAGGATGGTGGTCTCGGCAGGTAGGTAGAGTCGGGGCTGGTAGGCCTCTAGGGGCTGAAGGGGGAGTTTAGAGTAGAGGGAAATACTCCCTTCGCAATTGTCCTGGGTGAGCTTGGACGGTACGAGTCATACCAAAGCTATGGAAGAGTTTGAGGTAGACGGGACCCAGCTACCGAGTTAAGTGTCCGAGTAGGGCGAGCCTGGGCGGGGCCATGAGAGCAAGCAGGTTCTCGGGGATTACGTTTCTCCAGTTTGGTTTGGGTCTGTCTGGCGGGAAGAGGTTCAAGGGGGAAAAAAAAGTAGTGGTTTGGAAGGTGGGCTCACTTCCCCTTGATTCTTATAAATGTTCTAAGTGGAATAGTAGCTGGAAAAGGGGGAGTACTTTATTGCCACTGCACCTGCTTAAGCAAACCTCATGGTCAGAGAGGAAAGAGACCTGGCCTTTAAAGAGCTTATTGATGAGGTGGGAGCAAGAACGACAGAATCTTTACAGTGAGGCTCCCAATAGAATGAGCAGAATGTAATCTCAGTAAATATAAAAGAGATGACAAGACTAGGACTTTTCTTATGCTTTAATAATAGCATTCCGCTCATTTCAGCTTTGGGTTGGTGTTTAAGTTCCCCATCAGACTGAAGTTTCTTTGAAAGCAGAAGCCTTGCTGTAATCAACTGTGTATCCCTAGGAGTTGGCATAGTCCTGTTCAATGGAGAGTACTAAAGGAAGGCCTTTAGTAGATATTGAGTGGCATTAGTGTTAGTATAAGATTGCTTACTAGCTTTTAGTAAGAAACACCTGTAAGTGTTAAGGTAGTAGTGCATTTTCCTCCCTGATATGTAATAAGTATATTTTATACTTATTCCTAAGCAATTCTTTGGATGTGCATTTTCTATCTTTGCTTAGAGCTTGTTCAAGATAGAGTTTTTTCCAGGTTACCTATATCCTAACCTTTCCTGCCTTCCAGCCAGTTCTGGTGACTCAGTCAATAGCTGTAGTTCCAGTGAGAACTAAAAAACGTTTCACACCACCTGCTTATGAACCCAAACACAAATCAGAAAAGGAGGTTATAGAACATGCCCGGAAAGCAGGACTGGTCATTCCTCCAGAACGTTTGGAGCGTCCCATACATCTGGCCTGTACAGGTGAGGCATGGTATGTCTGAGTCCTTGACCCAACCTCCTGTCAGAAATAATCTGGAAAGTGGAATGGTTTGGACTATGATTGACAGTATTTAATTAAACACAAACTCAATTGAGCCTCAATAATGATTTACTTTGTATACACTATATTTCATGAGATCATCTTTGATTTTGTTTTCACACTATTCCTAGAAGGCAAGGATGAAATTTCCCCATTTTGTACAAGAAACAGAGGTTCTAAGAGAAGACTTAAATTGTCTTATTCTATTTTTTCTAATGCAAGTTGGTTCCCTTGACATGGAAATCTAGTTTGTTAGTCTGCTTTATATCCATGATCCCTCCCAATTTTATATGACCTTAAGATGACTTTTTCTCAATCTTTCAATGCTTTCTTACTTTTCTCCTTCTCTCATTACAGCTGGTATCTTTGATGCCTATGTTCCACCAGAGGGTGATGCTCGGGTGTCATCTCTTTCAAAGGAAGGACTGTCACAGAAAACTGAGCGATTGAAGAAGAATGTGGCATCACAATTGTCGTAGGTGTCCAAGACAACTGGAAGTCAATATTAGAATAAAAATTTCCTGTTACTACTTTATTCCAGAGAGGCCATCTTAGGTTAATTGGATTGGATATAACTCCCTTAACAACTTGACAGTATTTTCTTTCTCTGTAATAGAGCCTGTAGTTAATGTAGAATAATATGGGCTTTCTGATTCTTAGCATCTAAGCCTTTATTGGTTGTTTTTGTTACATCAGTTAAGGAGTTGATTTTGAAGTTTGCAGGACACTTTATTACATATTTTAAAATTTAGAGTAATAATAAAAGACAGCATATATGAGGAGCATGTATTAGAATTTAAGCTTCAGAGAGTAAGAAAAGCCAAAAAGGGTCAAGAAGACAGACCTGTTCTAGGGAGCTAAGTGGACCTTAGTTAAGGAGCTGAAGCCAAAACCTTCTTCTGAATCTCTCTTTTAGTTGAAAGGACAGAAACGTTTAGTATTTGTCACTGTAAGGTTCTTTAAGGTCATATATAGATTTCTATGTACAAGTATATTGAGTGGGTGTTAATTCTTCATGTGGCCATAACTTATTTCTTTATATACAGATCTTACACATTACCTTTCCTGCTTAAAACTTTTGTGGCTCTCTATTACCTGAAGAATAAAATGGTATTTAAGGCTTTTTATAATCTGGCTCTTGCCTTCCTCTCCATCATCATCTTCTTATTCCATTGTTCTCATCCTAAACTTCAGCATGTCTAAACTAATTGCCAGTTCCTTGACAGTATTGTGCTATGCCTCTGTGCCTTTGTACATCCTTTCCTTTGCTTGAAAATATCTTTTCCCCCCTTCTTTACCTGATAACTCCAACCCATTCCTCAAAAACCAGTTGAGCATCATGCCTGCTTTTTTTTTTTTTTTTT
>NW_017731390.1:3484087-3485755 GCF_001890085.2 Hipposideros armiger
GTCACTTCACTGGCCCACGTTGGTATTATCATCGTGCTCTTCCCGGGTTAGGCAGATTGGTCGCCGGCCTCTGGATGGCCGCTCACAGCGGCTCTTCGCAGCTCACACTGGCTGCCGGCTGCTCACGCTGGCTGCCAGCCACACAGGGTAGCTTATGGCTGCCCACTGCAGCAGGTGCCACAGCCTATGCCGTTGCCGGCGACTCACGGCAGCCCAGCTCCAGGTCGAGCTGTTGTTCACCATCTTAGCTGTAAGAGGGCGGTGTCACTGGCCTTCATGTGGGATCCAAACCGGGGTCCTGCTGCTCAGAGCTGGCGTCCCAAGCCAGCTCTTAACCAACGCGCCACTCAGCCGTCATGCCTGCTTTTAAGCTTTCCCTGACTCTTTGGAGCTGCCTTTGCTATAATTGTAACTGTACACTTATACATACTACTTCTAATAACTCTGTACTGCAATGATTTCCTTTTATGTATTTCTCTCCTGGACTGTGAGCTCTTTGTGGGTGGGTCCATGATGGTGATGAACAAAACCCATGGTTTTATCATGGAGTTATCTAGGATATCATGGTGTTATCTAGGAATAAAACAGTTGGTTTTATCATGGAGTTATCTAGGATAAGAAAACAGCCATTAAATACTGATTGCACACAATTAAATAATTAGAGGTATGGTGAAGGGTGAGTGCTATGGGAACATGTGACAGGAAAGATGCCTTGGTCTGAATGTTCAGGGAAGGCTTCCCTGAGGAAATGACTTTTAAAGCTGGGAACTAAAGAATTGCTTAGAGTTAAGTGGGTAGAGGGGTGTAATGAGAAAGAGCATTCTAGGGAGACAAAACAGTACAAGCAGGGCTCTGAGGTGAAAAGAGTGTGAAGGGGTATGTTGGATTTTGTCAGATGCTTTTTATGTGTCTGTTGAGATGATCATGTGATACTTGTTCCTTATTCTATTGATATGTTGTGTTACCTTAATTGATTTTCAAATGTTAAGCCAACCTTGCATTCCTGGGATACATTCCACTTGGTTATGGTGTTCCTCATCTTTTTAATATATTACACTTGATTAGCTCAGAACTCACTGTTTACATTATTATAACTAGGAAAATGCTGTTGACAGTTGAGTCATGCAGTACGTTATCATGATTTTTTCTTTCTTACATAATACAGTTTTTTGGAGTTAAGTGCCTTTTTTTCTCATTTGCTTACAGAACCCGTGGTTGTATAAATTTCCTCTCAGTACATTGAAAACATTCAGTATTTTATCAATTTCATCTTTAAGAAGAAATCCCTTCTGGAGCCCTTTTACCTGTTTTAATCTGTGCTTGTTGCTGTTTAGGCCTACTGTACATTTTGGGATCTACTTTAATCATCATCCTAATACTCCCTTGCCTTGCTTTTGTGTTGTTTCCCTGTTTCCTAGATTTTATGTCTTTTTCATGGTTTATTTTGTTATTTTGGTGGAGCACATTCCCCAGCAGCTTCCTGAGAAAGGGTATATGGTAGGTAAAATGAGATCTTGCAAGCCTAAGTCTTTCTTTACTCTCCCACTTCATTTATAGTTTGCTCAGGTATAAAATTCTGGGCTAGAATTTTTTTTTTCTCAATTAAAAGCACTGCTGCATTGTCTTTCCAACTTCTAATGCTGCTATTTAAGTATAAGATTGCTTACT
>NW_017731390.1:3486321-3488021 GCF_001890085.2 Hipposideros armiger
GAAATTTTAGTATGTAAAACCTTGGCCTTTCTTTAGAATGATTAAGTGTGAATTAGAAGGTTGAACTTACAGTTCTTGGCACGTTCAAAAAACAATTATTGAATAAATGGATAGACATTAATGGAGGTTAATGTAAGATATGAGTTATGGAAATTGTACAGTCTTTAGAAATGATTCTCATGCTTAATTTTACAGAATACGGAAGATAAAACAATATGACGCTAATTTTAAAATAAAGGAGTTCCCTGAAAAAGCTAAGGATATCTTCATTGAAGCTCACCTTTGTCTAAACAAGTAAGTGAACTCCCTGTCATATACCCATTATGTTTTCAGCAGTTATTATTCTAGGCATGGATTTTTGTTCCCTTCAGGTAAGAGTTCTAGAGTGGAAGAACTTCCTGTGGGAAATAATTGGAGTTTGGCGCTGTCCTTGATCCTTCTCCCTGCTGCTGGGAGTTTTCACCGTTTGGTCTGGCTCAGCTCCACCTACAAGTGTTGGGAGACTGCCGAATGGCTGCTGTTTTCACCCCAGCAGGGTTTGATCTCTAATTCTTCCTGACCCTTTTTGAATGTTTTATGTATGTACACTTCTCTTTTCTTAGTTATTCTGAATAAGTTTCTTTTGAAAGTTTTCAACTTTTTCTTGATTCAACCAAGGGAAAAGTCAGGGCTGCTAGGGAGATGAAAAATCAGTGAGGGGCCTGGAATAATTTTAAGCACCAGTCCTTGGACTGTTGCTGACATTCTTTTTTTTTTTTTAATTTTTTTTTTTTAATTGTTAGTTTCAGATGTACAGAACAATGCAATAGTTACCCTTTTCACCCTCACAAAGTAACAACCCCCCTCCCCCCTGTTGCTGACATTCTTGAGCTGTGGCTGCTATAGCTAGGCTTCAGGTAGAAACTCCAAATCTGTACTGTAAAATCTATTAATTATTTATCTTCATTTTTGTTTTATTTCTTAAATTTTTTTAAAAGTATGAACTATTTCAAACATAAAAAAGTACCATTCAGGTTAATAGATGTTTACATTTTGTTATATTTGATTCAGAATCCCTACTTGGGGGAAGAAGCAGGGATAAAACATAGATATAGCTAAAGCCACATCTCCCCATTCTTTTCCTTCCTACAGATAACTACTGTGTATCATCCCCATGCATATTTTTATACTTTCACTACATGTATGTGTGTGTAAATCATGTACAGTATTTTTTTATGTATTGTAAAATTTTTTTTTCAACATTGTTTTTTGTATATTTGATCTTTTTCTACCACATTATTTTGTGCATTCTATTTGCCATGATTTTTTCTTTGCTTTTTTTTCTCGTTTCATTTATTGGATTGATACAATTTTCTTCCATTTTTATTCCTTCCATTTGTTTGGAATTATGACATTCTACTTCTGTTCTTTTAGAAATTATTGTTAAAATGTTTAAGTATTTTTTAGTTAATTTATAAGAACCTTAGAATATTTTAATTCCAATCACCACTTCATCCATCTTCCATATTATTATTATCTAGTTTTTTAGTTCTGCCTTTTAAAAATTTCACCTTCATTTTTATTTATGTTTATTTTTTCCACTTTATTATTAAAGAATGCTTTCTTTGGGTAAAGAATTCCAGGTTGGTAGTTATTGTCTGTCAGCATTTTGAGAATGTCATCTTTTGGTTTCTGTTGTTTCTATTGAGAAGTTAGCTATT
>NW_017731390.1:3488466-3518972 GCF_001890085.2 Hipposideros armiger
TCTTTACCCTGCTCTGGGTTCCTACTACTTCTTAAATCTTTGGGTGCTTTTTTGTTAGTGTTAGAAAATTCTTAGAACATCTCTTCAAATGTTGCTTCTGCTCCTTTCTTGTCTCATTTTGTCACTCTGAATACACATGTTAGATCTTTTCACTGTGTGCCAAATGTCTCTTAGGCTTTTTTCTATGTTTTCCAATCTTTTTTTTCCCTGTCCAGCTTTAGTCTGGATATTTTCTGATCTGTCTTCCTGTCTTCTTTTCAGTTGTATTTAATCTGCTGTTAAATCTATTGCATTCTTAATTTTATACTTGTTTTCTGTTTTTTACTTTTGGAATTTTCATTTGATTTGTGTGTGTGTGTGAAGTTCTTTGCTAAAATTCTCTATTCTCTCATCTAATTTCTTGAACATACCAATTACAGTTAAAGTCTGTGTCTGTTAACTATGTCTTCTGTAGATCTGCTTTCTCTTATTTCTTTTCTTTTGGTTTTGGTTAGTTCTTGTCTGTTTGTATGCCAGCATTTATTTTACAAATAGGTATTTTTTAAAAATCAAAGATGTAACCATTTATTTAAAAATTATCAGTTTAATAGGGCTTTTATTTATTGTGGTAAAATACACATAAAATTAAAATTTACCATTTGAGCCATTTTAAAGTGTAATTCAGTGGCCTTAAGTACGTTCATGATGTTGCACAATCATCACTGCTATCTGTTTCCAGAACTTGTTCATTATCCCAAACAGAAACTCTGTACCCATTGAGCAATAGTTCCATTGCTCCCTCCTCCCACCACCTGGTAACCTATATTCTACTTGGTTTCTATGAATTTGCCTGTTTTAAGTACTCTTATAAGTAGAGTCTTAAAGTATTTGTCCTTTTGTGACTGGCTTATTTCAGTTGGCATAATGTGTTCAGAGTTCATACATGTTGTAGCATATATCAGAATTTCCTTTTTTAAGGCTGGATAATATTTCATTGTGTGTATATACCAACTTTTGTTTATCCATTCATCTGTTGGGGTACATTTGAGTTTTTCTACCTTTTGGCTATTGTGAAGAATACTTTTATGAACATCAGTGTACAAGTACAAGTATCTGTTGAGTTCCTGCTTTCAGTTCTTTTGGATATTTCTGGGTATACCTGGGTATACCCAGGAGTGGAATTGCTGGATCATATGGTAATTCTATGTTTAATTTTTTGAGGAACTGCCATATTGTTTTCCACAGCAGCTTCACCACTTTACATTCCCACCAGCAGTTCACTTGGATTCTACTTTCTCCACATCCTTACCAACACTCGTTATTTTCCATTTTTTAAAATTATAGCCATCCTAATGTGTGTGGAGTGGTATCTCATTGTGGTTTTGCTTTGCATTTTCCTGATGTCTAGTGATGTTGAACATCTTTTCATATTCTTGTTGGTCATTAGTATACTTTTTTGAAGAAAGGTCTGTTCAAGTACTTCGCCCATTTTTGAATTGGGTTCTTATTTTGTTGTTGAGTTTTTGTTTTTGTTTTTTAAAGATTTTTTTTGTTGGGGATTTGAGGGAAGGGGAACAGACAAGTTGCAATTCTTTTGTTCTTCAGTCTAGTTGTGGAGGATGTTGCTTCACTGGTCCAAGTTGGCACCATCATTGCGCTCTTCCCGGGCTAGGCAGATCAGTTTCCTGCTTCTGGACGGCCGCGCATGGCGGCTGCTGGCCGCTCACGCTGGCTGCTGGCTACACCGTGGCTGCAGTCTACGCCGTCGCTGTCGACTCACAGCAGCTCAGCTCCAGGTTGAGCTGTTGTTCAGCATCTTAGCTGTGGAGGGCAGTGTCACTGGCCCTCATGTGGGATCCGAACTGGGGCCCTCTGGGATCCCAAGGCAGCTCTTAACCACCGCTCCACTCGGCTAGTCCTAGTTGTGGTTTGTAATTCTTTTAGTATGATGCTGAATTTGGTTTGCTAGTATCCTGTTGAAGATTTTTGCATTTTATTGCTCCTTAGACTGGATAATTTCAGTTGCCTTATTAGCAAGTTTGCTGATTCTTTTTTCTGCCTGCTCAGATCTGCTGCTCAACCCCTGTTCATTCCCTGTAGTGAATTTTTTATTGCAGTCATTGTACTTTTCATAATTTTTCTTTATTGATGTTCTTATTTTGTTCATACATTGTTTCCTGATTTCCTTTAGTTCTTTGTCCATTGTTTCCTTTATCTCATTGAGCATATTCAGGACAGTTGATTTATCATCTTTGACTAATAATTCCAGTGTCTGGGCTTCCTCAGGGTTGGTTTCTGTCAAAGTTTTTTTCCCTGTGAATGGGCCATACTTTTCATGTTTTTTTGTATACTTTTTAATTTTTTGTTGAGAAGTGGACATTCTGAGAATTATAATGTGGTGACTCTGGAAATCAGATTTCTCTACTCCTCAGGAATTGCTGACTTTGCTCATCAGTGCTGTTACCATCCGTTTGTGACTTCTTCAAACTAATATTGCTAAGTGTGTATTCTTTGTTGTGTGTAGTCATTGACATCTCTGCTCCATTATCTCTGCAGTCAGCCAGTGACCTGATAAAGATTTCCTTAAATGGCTGGCTGAATAAAAACAAAACAGGTGTACTTGTCCCTTTGTCCTTTTAAATTTTCTGATTGATATCAGTGGGAGAAGCTGCTGCAGCCAGTAGGGTTAAAACCATGGCATCGTTTGCTCTGGTCTCTGCAATTCACCAGACTGACCAATCTGTGCAACCCCAAACTTTTGGAGGGCAAAGTCCCCACTGCCTGCCCTTGCACCAGCTACCCACTCCAGGAAGACAGGCCACTATCCCCACAGTCATGGCAGGGCTGAAGGAAGGTGCACGGTAGATAGTTTGTACACCTTGTTCTTCTACCCACCATCGTTAGCCTCTCTTTCAGGCACTCCCCTGGTTGTTACAAGTGTCCAGTCAGAATCCAGAGTTCTGAAATAGTAATTCTGATCATTTTTTCTAATTTACCAGTTGTTTTGATGGAGGGACCCACTCCTAGAGCTTCCTACTCCATTATTTCGCTTGATGTCTGTATCTGTTGATTTTGCTGAATAGATTCCAGGTGTGTTTTGTAATGTTTAGTTATAGGCTCATCTTTAGTGGAAAGTGTTTCTTCTGAGGGAATTCTAAACAACCTAAGTTATAAACATGCTTTCAGAGAGATTTTGTTTGTGTTTCTGCCAGATATCCCAGGGTATCATTGGCCAGATATTAGTTTTTATGTTAATTTCTAGCTTAGGAATTCTTACACTATACAGGTACCATAAATTCTGGGTCCACATTTGAGTACAATGTGGGCGTAGGGCTTTAATTTTTCAGTCCCCCACTCTCCCCACCCCCACTCAGAGCCCTAGACAAAGAGAAGCTTTATACCTAGGTTGGTGGGCTATTTTTCTAGCTTCCCTTTCCCGTAGGTGCAGGACTCTTTTGACAGTCATAGCTCTGTGCAAGGATCTCAGTTCCAATTCCCTGTCCTTCGAGGGTCCAAGGTTTTAGGAAGAGTCAAGCTCCTAGCCATCAGATCCTATTTCTGGATTGGTTCATCATCCCTTATGCTGTTGTGGTAGCAGGGTGTATCCTTTCCTTTTTGGTTTTAGTTCTCTCTTCCTTTCTGGCATCTAGGGATTTGCCTTTCTTTTTTGTGAACTAGGCTAGAATATTTAAAAACGTGTGTGTGTGTATGTGTATTATATTTTTTCCAGCATTTCTAGATGTGTATAGTGGAAGTAGTTTTACATTAGCTCAGTCCATTATGCTGCCAGAAGCAGATGTCTTCCTTTTATTTTTCAGTGTCAGTTCTCTTAGTAAGTGAACTCGTAGAAAAGGGAATTGATTTCTACTGCAGATTTCTAAGCCAGGAGAGTGAGGATGAAGAGTTCATTCAGAGATGCCAGGCACGGTGGTTGTGGCAGTTGTCACCACAGCTCATTCTAGTCTAGTCAGTGGGAGAAATGAGTTGGAATCTTTTCTATTAGGAACAAAGGTGGAAGGGAAGCAGATAGAACTAATAATCCCTTACGCACTCTGGGATTAGAGACAAGATTTTTCAAAGGCACAGACTTAAACTGCCCAGGAAGTATTAAACTATGGGGAAAAGTCATGAATATGTATCTGAAATCAACTAATCTGTGCTGTTAGATTTATTTGAAACCCTCAGTTAGGAATCCTCCTAAAAATCTTACATGTGTAGGAGCAGGGGTTTGCTGTCTGTTTTCTTACTCTTACTGCATAGAATCAGCATGAATAGGTCACTATGGCAGTAACAAAGATGGGCATGGGGGGAGGGGGGGATGGACCAGAAAAGATAGATCATTATCTTTTGTTTGGGTTCAAAGATGACAGTGTAAGATACAAGGCCAAGCCAGCTGGTAGTGGTGATGTGTCTGAGGTAAGAGGAGAGATGAGCTTTTGATTGTTATTTGTGTTGGATTTTGTTCCCTGTTGCAGCTTAGAGCAAAAACCAATCCCCATGTCCCAGTGAGGGTCTCTTGCCCATCTTAAGGATGTATAGTAATTTCAGAGAAATTTCTTTCTGCTCCTGAGATTCAAACCTAACTTTGCTACGGAGCTCAGGATTCTCTGGTAAATCATGTTGTTGTTCATCTTCGTGTCCTCAGGGCTTAGCATATTACCTGGTGTATAGTAGGAGTACACAAACTGTTAGTAAAAATGAATTTAATTATTTTCCATTTTCAGGGCCATTTTCAACTCTCAGGGTATCCTATCATAAAAGCAGGAGTCAGTGATATATATCTTTCTTTTTTAGCTCAGACCATGACCGACTTCATACCTTGGCAACTGAAAACTGTTTTCCGGTAGGTTCTCATCCTTAGAAACATGGGATGCTGAATGGGTATATTCTAGGTATCACCTCTGGTTTTCTTAAGAAGGATCTGTCTTGCAAGTACAGGAAGTTTAAGGAAAAAGCTGAAGTTCCATTGTTTTTGGCTGAATGATAATGAGTTGGATTCCAGTAAGGGCCATGCAAATGAGGGAAGAGGAAGTCCCTCAGCAAGCGTACTGAAACCTCAGGGTCCTGAGGTCAGGGCATGGGCACATTAGGCCAGCCTACACGTACCTACATGGTAATAACGGATTTAAGAAGCATTCCTGAGGCTTACATTGTGTGGTACTTCCGGAGACCCCCAAGAATGGGAACTTTGTGGTTCAAGAAGAACTTCAGTTTCTATCAATTTGGCCTCATCTCCCTAAGGACACGTATAGCTAATCTAAGCAATTTAACCTTTACATCCCTGTAAAATCCCACCCTTCTCTGCCAAAAGGTGGGGAGGAGCACCATATATGCAGTCTGCAGAAATACATACAATAATTAGCAGATTTTGAAAGTATATGGGAGGGATAATAGTGTATTAGTTAAGCTGGCAGTTTGGAGTGTAGTTTTCATTGATTTGGGGAAGGATCCTCAAGAAGATAGGTTGGTCTTGAGCTGTGATTTAGATGAAAAGAGAGTTGTTGTGAGGGGGGCTGGAGCAGTAGCTTAATCAAAACTTGGGGAGGTGAGAAAGAAAGCACAAGAAAGTATTTGGTGGGAAATGTTGTACGTTGGCTATAGTATTGCAAGCAGTGAGAGCAGGTGTGGAAGGAAGCACCAGCTTCCCTAAAGGGAGGGGAAAACTCAGTAGAACTTGTTCTCTTCTGCCCTCAGGACATGGTCTGGGACATCAAATATAAGACTGTCCGCTGGAGCTTCGTAGAATCATTAGAGCCACCCCACGTGGTTCAGGTTCGCTGTTCAAGTATGCTGAACCAGGGCAACATATATGGCCAGATCACCGTCCGCATGCATACCCGGCAGGTAGAGGCACCAGCTGTTCTTCACTCTCAGATTGGGTACCTGCTAAGATCTACTAAGACAGGTGCAAGGAAATTCTCTCCCACTCTTCCTGGTCTTGACGTTCCCCCTGCTCCCCTCCCCAGTAAAAAAAAAAACCCTCTAAGAGTAAAGTGTCAATAGTTGATCAGTTAGTCTAGATTCAGAATTCTGAGATAATTTATTTTTTACCCATTAAAATGTTTTGGTTGTAGGGCCGGCCGAGTGGCTCAGTTGGTTAAGAGCTCGCTCAAGAGTTTGAGCTCTGAGCAACAGTGGTTCGATTCCCGGCCCGAGCTGAGCAGCCGCTGAGCTGCCAACAGGTGGTAGGATGGCTCAGCTTAAAAAAAGAAAAAAAATGTTTTGGTTGTTTCAATAATGGTTGTGTGGCAAAAATCAAAAACAAAACAAAAACTGAGGACTAACAGGCCAGATTTGCTCTCATTCTTGCAGACTTTGGCCATCTATGACCGGTTTGGCAGATTAATGTATGGACAGGAAGATGTGCCCAAGGATGTCCTGGAGTATGTTGTGTTTGAGAAGCACCTGACAAACCCCTATGGGAGCTGGAGAATGCATGGCAAGATCATACCGTCATGGGCACCCCCTAAGCAGCCCATCCTTAAGGTAAGGCAGCTTCTGAGGTTTAAGAGATCTGAGGCAGTACTAGTGGCATCCTAAGCCAGTCCTGTTGGGCTCCACCTAGTGGAGAGAGGGGGTGATGCAACACCAGGGAAGGGGAACCCTGTTAGGGGTGGGCATGGAGGCGAGGGTGAATCTCTCCTGGGTGAGTGAGCCATGGGCTTGGAGGGTAGATAACTCAGCTTCCTGCTCTTTCAGACGGTGATGATCCCTGGCCCCCAGCTGAAGCCCTGGGAAGACTATGAAGAGCCACAAGGAGAGGCCCATAAGCCTCAGCTAGCCTGACAGCAAAAGTGACTTCTGGGGTGAAGCATGGGTGGTGAGGTGTCTGCGTGCTGTGAAGTCATCCATCTCCATCATGCAGTAGAAAGAACTACCTTTGTTCTCCCATGTCCTGCTTGGGCCTTTTCGGCAGTTTCATCCTTGACACCCATAGCTGATGGCTAGGCCCAGGTGGGTCGCTGCTGTGCACAGCCATGGACCCGCTTCTTTTTAAAATTTTATATCTAGCTTCTGGGTCTAAATGAAAAACAGTATGTTTCAGAGAACATCTGATAATAATTTTTCCCACAGCAGGTACTGTCAGAAGCAAATCAGCAGAATTTTCTTTCTTATCACAAGGGACAAAGGGTTTGAAATAAAACACTCGGGGTGTTGGATAAATTTTGGTGGGATCTGTTTCCCCTGATTCATGCTAGAAGTAGACCAACCCTCAAATGGCAGAAATGGAAGACAGGCTTAATTGTGAGTGGTATGACTTCCACGAAATCCAGACTTGGGAAAAAGAATTAGTGTTTATAAAAGATGGTATCATATGAGAGGGTCTTTTCTCATATACTGACTCACTGATTCAGCATTTGTGTTTCATAGAAGAATGTAAATCCAAAGAAATCATTTATCCCTCAGCCTTTGGATTGGGTTCTTAATTATCAGCGGCATCCAGGATGTGATCCCAGGAAGCGTGGGGCGAGACAGGGACCATGGAGGAGTTGATACATTTAGGAAATCCATTTGTAAGACTTGGTTCCCAGATTTCTAGCCATTTTGGAGACAGTGACTATTTTTTCCAGCCCAGCACTGGGAAGGCAAAGGCACCAGAATATGGACCTGTGTAGAGTGATATAGCCCAGCGCCTCCTTGTTCCCTGGCTCCAGCTGGGCTGTCAGGAGGAGGAAATGGGACTTCACATGCCCATGTGTCCTGGGTCATCAGAGATATGACACAGGAAATCACTGTACCAGCAGCAAACTCGGCTGATAGTATGATTGCTTTCGTCAGCCCAGTGTGGGCCCACTTTCAAAAACAGGAACTTAACCCTTATACTTTCTATTTTTCAAGCCTAGAATTTTCTTTTATGGAATCTATCACTTAGGGTAAGGATTAATCGATTCTGACCTTGTCCTGAGAGTAGAGTCCAGAGAAACTGGAATCAGGTTGAGGATAACCTAACTCCCCTGTATCTAAAGCTACCATCTCAGCAAAGCAGCAAATAGACAAGGCCTCACTGGGGAAGACGGATGTCTTTATAACAGCTGCTGAGTGCTGACTATGGAAATAAGATGCGTATGCTTAGAGAGGAGGCAGCACTGGTAGGTTAATCCAAAGCAGCCACTCTCATCATGCTATTTGATTTCAACCTTTTTGGCTTAAAATGTACATCAGTTTGAAGCCCAAGTGAGGTTTGGTCATATCCTATTTGTGTGAGCCCCAGATTAAGGCAAAATGAGATGGGAAGTGCTCTGAGCAGGATCCACTGCCGTAAGGAGTAAAGGGAGGTAATCCAGGCTGGGTAGCGAAGCAGAGAAACAGAAAAAGCACATTCACTGGGCAAACGGTACATTGATTTCTCTGAATGTGTAAAAACTGCTTCACATAAGCTGTTTTACCCCACTCCTCTAGATCTGTTTCCAGGGTCTGTAGATAATCCTAAATAGCAGCTAAGCAATAGCTGCCACCAGGGAGCCACAGGATAAGTGCAATTTTCATTTCCCCTTGGGATCAAATCTAGCTGAGTGAATGGCCCAGATGTAAAGGATTGGCTAGAAGGACCAGGCAGAGACCATCTGCAGTGCCAGCCGCTGGCCGAGAGTCAGCCGAATTCCTGAAGCCTACTGTGTAGTTACCTTGGGCTTTGGACCTGGCACTGTTTTTCTTTCCTGTTCCTGTTTAAAAATGTTGAAAAAAAGTCACTATAATGAATAAGCTAGAACCAACTGCCACAATCAAGAAAAAGCATTCTTTATTTTTTTCCCAATGGGATTGTTATGAGGCGCACAGTTAGCAAAATTCACATCGACTCAAAAGCTGTGGGGTTAACTAGCCAGAGCCCAGAGCAACAACACACTTCATTGACTTCTCTGAAAGGCCAGGGCAAGGGACCTAAATAAGAGAGAGGGCCCAGATATGGGCACAAGGGTATCAGTCCCTGAACAAGTGGGTTACTCCATTCTTGCTCCTTTTTGAAAATGGAGCACTTGCTACTTTTTCTGTGACATCCTGTGTCTGCCTGGAGTATTCACATGCAGCCTTCTTCCCCATTGGGTATTTGATGTTTTTGTTTTGTCTTGTTCCTCCCTGTGAATGGCATCAATATCTCCAGTTCGCAGGTGGGCTTACTGCCGTCTGTGGTGTGCCTGCCCAGTTCTGCCATGTTTAGCCTGTTTCCACCCCCACTCACCGCTCCTGATCCGGGGACTTCTTTGACCAGTGTTTTTCTCCTTCCTTATTTCCCTCTAGTAGTGTCATCTAACCAGCACGCTGTTACAATCTAGGATTGCTTAAGTAAGGGGAGCTTGAACTGACTTGAGAGAATAGAGCCGAGCTAAGAACCAGAGCACTCCCTAAGAAAGAAGGCTTTGTGTTTACGTGATGCCCTTTCCCCAACCCGCAGGCCTCTAACCTGCCCATAGCACTACTCTTTCTGAAGGCAGTTATAGTGCTGGCTGTAAACAGGACCTCTTTTCTTTCTCAGGCTCCTTGGGAAAGAGACTGATGTGGGCCTCTTGTTACTGAGCAAGTGATTTGGAGTGGTTCTCACATCACAACCAGAGATTCTCCCGGCTCCAGTTGTATTGACAACAGGGTCCCTTTGATGACAGCACTGAAAGGCTAGGAGGAGGAGAATGAACCAGTGAGATGAACTCTAGAGACTGACAAAAGATGGAGCAGGAAGAAGGGGAGGGAGGCATTCTGAAAAGGCTAGCAAGAGGCATACTCCTTAAAATAGGAGACGGTGTCTGGAAGGGAGAACTTGGCCTTGGCCAGTGAGGGTGGGGGTGGGGGAAGGACCTAGAACCATTGCCTTTCCTTCTCTGCTCTGTCTCTGATGTTGCTCTGGATGCCAGATGATATGGATGTAAGAGTGCTTGATTGGCTCTGCTTCAGTAGTCAAGCAGAACAGGTACGAGGATCGATAAAACAGAAACTGGAGATCCAAAGTCAAAATGACAAGGTATTTAAGGCATTTTAGGCACCTCTGAGCCATTTAAGTTTTTCTTGATTTATCTTTGAACTTGAATTAAGTGGCTTCTTAAGCTTCCTGTGGTGACCTCTATAGCCTTCTATGACCTTCAGTCCCTATGTTGCCAATGCCTTGTGTGATTTTGTCTTCTTGAAAAATGGTCCTTTGTAGACTTCAGACCTATGAGAAAATGTGGGTGGGGCACTGCTTTCTTTTATCCCTAACATTGGCTTTTCCAGTGAGTGTCCAGACACAGATGGCTTGTGTTGAGTACTCTAGCTGGATGGGAGGTTACATTAGAAGCAGAGGGTCTGGCCTTTGTTCCTTGCAGCAGGAAGAAGAATTGGAAGTAAAGAGAGGGTGGGACTTCCTGTTGTGGTCTGAGCTGCACCCTTCTTGTACAATTTGTCTTCAAGGCAATTGACTTCCCGGCCTTCTTGGGGAAAGGAAGTGGCCAAGTGTCTTTGACTCAGCTTTTTGGGAACACCTAGGACTTGGAAAGGACCTTGGCTCCTGAAAGCCAACCACCTGATGTTTGACCTTACATAAGTTCAGACTGGGAGTTGTTACTCCCAGTCCCAAGGATAGACAGTTGGAGGGGCGAAATCTTGATGTGGAGCTTTGGAAGCCACTTCTTGATCTTCAGTTAAGGAAGAAGACTTCTGAGCCTCAGCTTCTTGGAGACTTGGCCCAAGTTCTGAAGGTCCTTGTAATTCTCTGACACCTTCCAGAGTAAAAGTACTGGCTGGCTTGCTCACTTTGGGGCGGGGGCTTTTGCTTTCTGGAAGGAAACCACCTAGAGGTCTCTGGACTGAAAGGCATGGTGGGTTCTCAGGGGCTGTGGGGAAAAATATTTCTGTCCGAGTTGCTGTTAAAGCCGGGAGGCCAGATTCCTTAGATAGGGCTCCAGTTTCCTCCCAAGGACAGATGTCTGCCATGGTGCCCATGATTTTATTTCCTTCTGGATCTGTGACTTCCCATTCACACAGCTCTGCCATCCCGCTCCCCACACTGCTTGCTTCGTGGGGACTGACTTTGGATTGGTCAGTGTCCAGAGCATCTGGCTGGGGGGAGAGTCCCCTAGAACCTGTGCCCTCCCAGGGACAGACTGCCTCCTGCTCTCTGCTGCCTTTTGCTGCTGCTTTTGAAAAGTGTTCTTCAGTCCTTCCAGACGCTTCCTTTTGAAGGAACAGCTCTCCTTGCCCTTGGGGTTCTCTGTCCACATCCTGTTCTGGGCCACCTTCCTCTGCTGCTGCCTTACTCACCTCCCAAGGGCAGATTTCTGCTTTCTTGGCAGAGGGTGCCTCTTCCGCTTCCCACAGACACACTTCTGCTGCCCTGGATCCCACACTGCTTGCTACCTCAGAACTGCCTTTGCTTCTGTCAGAAGCTTGTGGAGCTGTTTGTGGAGAGAGACCGCCACCGCTACCTTGACTCTCCCAGGGACATAGAGCCTCCTGCTTCCCATCTGCCCTCTCTGGCTTTTCCTGAACTGCCACAACTTTGCGCTCTGGTTTTTCTGGGTCTTGCCCCTTCTCCTGTTGAGGTTCCCCTTTTCCGCCCTGTCTTGACACCCCTTTCTCAGGGATTTTTGCAGTCACCTCTGCTTTGGTGCTGCTGTCAAGCTGATGAGCATCCGGAGCAGGAACGTCCCATGGGCACACCTCAGCGCGCCTGCCCTCAACACTGCCCGGTCTCTGGGAGCCAGCTTTCTGTTGGTCAGAGTACTGACCACCGAGGTGGGTGGAAGATCTTGCCCGGGCCATGCTCTCCCATGGACAGATAGATTGTAGCTCACCGCTTGCTTTTCCTCCATCTTTGGTAGTGACTTCTGCTTTTGAAGATGGAGCTTTTTCTCGGGTTACGTGTTCTTGGAGGGAGCCCGTTTTCGGGTCTTGTGTCAGGTCTTTCTCTGCTGCCTTGTCACTGACTTCCAAGGAAGGCCCCTCTGCCGCTGTGCTGCTCATGCTGCTGCATGAGTCTGAGACCACAGGCGCCTGAACAGAGGGTTCCCTCGAGTCCTGCCAAGGACAAATAGCTTCCTGCTCTTGACTCAGTTTTGTCTCCTTTTTTGATAGGTCTTCCAGGGAGGTGACCCTCCCCCTTTCTAGACTTTTCTCCCTCTGCCCTGCTGAATCACTCTCCAGCTCTTGTTCTAGGCCCTTTCTAGTAGCTCCTTCATTCACCTCCCAGGGACAGATCTTGGCTTTTTCACTGGTAGACACTTCCTCCACTTCCCAGGGACACACCTCAGCTGGCCTGGACTCCACACGCTCCAGTTCCTGCAATCTAGCTTTCAGCCCGTCACTGTCCACAATGTCTGAATGCTGAGAGGAGCCCCCTGGATCCACGCTCTCCCGTGGACAGGCCACCTTCCGCTCCTGGGCTGGCCTCTCCTGCTTCTTTGGAGCAGTAACAGCTATCTCACCGGCTCCAGAATCGGCAGAAGCGTCTCTGATAACATTTGGCAATTTCCTAATGGCCTCAACTCCCAAAGCCTGTTCCTCCCCTGCTCCAGCACTGACCTCCCAGGGACAGATCTCTGCCTTCTCAGCAGGCAAGGTATCCTTCAAGTCCCATGGACAGATGGCAGCAGTTTTGCTACCCACACTGCCTGACACCTGGAAACTGGCTTTGGGTCTACCTGTGTCTCGAGGACCTGGTTGTGCGGAGAAGCTGCCAGGGTCCACACTCTCCCAAGGACAGACTGCTTCCTGCTTTTGGATCAGTCCCTCAGGCTTTTCCCAAGCTGTGACATCCTGGATTCCTGATGTTCCAGACATTTTCTCCTTTTCCTTGTGAGACTCTCCTCCTCTGGGTGCCTGCCCTGATGTCCAGTCCTCTGTTGTTCTTTCTTTTACCTCCCAGGGACAGATTTCTGCCTTGGCAGGTGTTACTGCCTTTACCTGTGGCCTGAGGTCTTCCTGTGGACATACCTGTGTGGCTCTGCTTCCTCCATTGCTCAGGAGTTGGCCACCAGCTCTGGATGAGGAATTGTCTAGACATGAGCTGGAGTGCCCAGGGGCTGTGCTCTCCCAGGGGCACACCGACTCCTGCTGTGGACTAGATATCTGCATTGCTTTCCCAGTTCGTTCCCCCATCTCTCCAAAGAGCCCTTTTCTGGAGGCTTGCCCTTCTTCCTGGAGAGGTTCTCCACCTGTCCCCTGATGCAGTATTTCCTTTCCCACTACCTCATCACTCAACTCCCAGGGACAGATCTCTGCTTTCTCGATAGCATGAGCCTCTCCTGCCTCCCATGGACACACCTCCGCGAGGCTACCGCTCCAACTCCCCGAGCACTTGGGGGTTCCTGGGGCCTCAGTGGAGACTGCTAAGGGGCCACGGAAATCAGTCCTCTCCCATGAACAAAGAGACTCCAAGTCTCCGCCCAGTTTCTGTTCTTTCCAGAAGGTCGCTTTCTTGGGGGTTTTCTGCTTTTCCTGGGGGAGCTTCTTCATTCCTTCCTGGGACGGTTTCTCCTTCTCTCCTCCACTTGCCTCCCAGGGACAGATTTCTGCCTTGGTGACCTCAAGTGTACAAGCTTCTGGGCCTGTGGCTTCCTGCCCATGTTTCTCCACCTCTCTAGCCTCCACTCTGCCCCCTGCCTCAGACACGCCCTTGGTTCTTTCAGAGCCCTGAGGGGCTGACTGAGGGGACAGACCCCTGGGATCCGCATTCTCCCAGGGACACACCGCCTCCTGCCCCCTGACCAGCCTCTCTGGCTTTTGCCGAGTAATGGCAGCCTCATTTTTAGGCTCTGATTCTTCTGGGGTTTTCCCCCTCTCTTCTTGGGAGTTGTCCAGATCTTGTCTTAATGCCCTCCTCTCAGTGGCTCCTTCACTCACCTCCCAGGGGCAGATTTCAGCCCTGTTGCTTTCCGAGTCAGTGACTTCCCAGGGGCATACCTCTGCCACCCTGCAGTCAGCACTGCCCAGGGGCTGGAGGTCAGCTTTGAGCAGTTCCCGCCTCCCTACAGGGGCTTGCTGCGCTCGCTCAGCATTTTTGTCCGCATCTGTGCCCTGCCAGACTTGCCTCAGTGTGGCAGGCCCTGTTTTACCTGCTCTCTCAACTCTCCCCTCCCCTTGACCCTGGGATGTCCTCCTGCCTGTGTTTTCTTGTTCCCTGCTGCCCTCCTGGTGACAGACGCGTAGCATTCTGCTGGTGTGAGCATTCTGTTGGTTCTGGAGGGACTCTTCATCTTCACAGGGGGCAAGGGCAGCTTGCTTGCTCACCACCTTGCGCCCGCCTAGCCTGGGGGACCTGGGGCATGACCCCACACCCTCTCCGGAAGCTCTGCTCTTCTCCCTCTCAGGACTCCCTTCCCCACTCTCCTTCTCTCTGTATGTGCTCCGAGAACGGGTCAAAGCTTTGATAGCCAGTCCCAGGCTGCGCACAGAACCCTGCTGAGCAGGGGTCTTGAGGCTGTGGGATTTAGAGAAGACCTTGGGCCTGTCCTCATCCACATCATCAGCTTCCCCCTGGAGACGCCTGTCCTCTGGGTCCATCCCATTCTCCCCAGCACCCCTTTTCTCTGTTGCAGCAGAGAGGGCCCTCCAGAGTCTGGCCCGAGCTGGGGCAGGGGCGTGGTTGCTTCGCTCTGGCCCAGAGGGGCCTTCGTGAGCCACATTTTCTTTCTTGACTGGCAGTTCTGCATTCTCCCATGGGCAGATGTAGGCGAGTAAGCTGGGATTTCGAGGGGATACTGGGACTGGTGCTAGGGCCGGGGCCGGGGCCAGGGCTGGGGCTGGAGCTGGAGCTGGTGTCAGAGCTGGAGCCAAGATGGAGGTGGGAGCCAGCATCCTTGACTCTCCCAGGCAGGCTCCAGACAGGACCATGATTGGTGTGGAGACCTGGTGCTGGATGGGTGGGTGAGGCAGCTTTCTTGCAGCCTCCTCCTGGAGCTTTCCAGAGGCATAGGAGGTGTCCATGCTGCTGCTCTTGGCAGGGGAAGGTGGAGCTGACAGAGGGGCCCCACGTGCTCGCTCCAGCCTCCTGGCTGACGGCCTCTGAACTGGGCTCACCAAGGCCGCCTCTGTCTTCTTTCTCTCCTCTCGCTCCTTTGCCTGCCGGTAGGTCTCCTCCAGATAGGCCTGGCTGGCCACAAGCAGGGCCTTTTCCCTGGAGCCGGCCATGACACTGAGCGATTTCTGCAGGGAAGCAGGCCGGGCTCTGGGGAGCCTGTCTCCCACCGTCAGGTTGTGGGCGCTGGCTGACCTGAAGCCCAGGGCAGGTGGCCCCTCCACTGACTCCTGGCTCTCTGCCCGTGGGGCCTTCTTGGCCAGCTTCCTCCTCAGCTGTGAGTCAAGGAGAGGCGAGTCCTGCTCCCTGTGGTGGTCATGGTCACAGGTGCCTCGGGACTTGCGCAGGGCTGGTGGCCCTTCAGCTTCCTGGAGGCTGGAACTGAGAAGTCGACGGCGGGAGGAGCCAGGAAGGCTGCTGCGGGCCGGGGAGCCCGAGTCCCGGAAGTGCTGCCAGGCCAGGGCCTCGGGGAATTCAGCCAGGTACCTCATGAAGGAGCGGCCCAGCGCCTGGCGCCAGCTGCCCTGCTTCTTGGGCAGGTGGGGGTTGTTAGCAGCCATTTCCTTGGTTTTATGGACCTCTAGCTGGGCATAGAGCTTTTTCAGTTCGTCCTATGCGGGGGAGGGGCAAGGAGAGCAAAGCTGACACAGGTGGGTGGGCTAAGCCTCTCCACCCCTTGGCTGCACTGTTCTCCCCCTCAGCCCTTATGTAGACCATTTTCTCTGGGGGATCTCTTTCCCACCAAGCTGTGTCCCTCCCAGGCTTTCAAATCTCTCAACCTTCATCTCTCCATTCCTGCAAAACCAGCCCCAGCCTGGTTCCCAGCCGGACCCACTGAGCCCTGGGGATGCAGTGCACACTCCCATCTCTGGGGCACTGTGGTTTTGTGGGAAATCACCAGCTTCGGGGACAGGAAACCTGGGTTTGAGTCTGCTGACCCATCATGTGCCTTGAGATTATTTTCCTGACTTCTCTGAACCCCTGCTTCTATAAAATAATGATATCTAGCTGCCTAGTGTTAGCTTCTTTAAAAGGATTATATGAGATTGATGGGACTAATGGGCATGAAAAGTGCCATATTCAGGTGTAAATGATGGAATGGGGCTTTGAAACTCTTTTATACTTGGGAGTTCTCCCTAGAGCCAGCATAGGGAGAGTAGATTGGCTGCTGCTCTGCAGGGGAGGTGTGGCTGTGGCAGTGGCCTCCCTGCTGGATTGGGGTCTCAGTTCAGCCTATATCCAGGGACCAGGAGGCAGGACAGGCAGAGCTCAGAGGGTAAGGAAGACACATGGGGAAAGAGAGGCAGAGGCATTTGGGACAAGGACAATTGGGAGGTATAAACAACTCAGGCGTAGCGGTGGGCCCCAGTGGAAGTGGAAGAGATGGCAAAATGGCTTCCTGGGATTGTTCCTACCCTGTAGATTTTATAAAACAATGGGGTAGACCGCTAGGTCTCATTTTTTACCCATTGAGCCTCTTATTAGGGTTCCCGTGACTATAATGATCCCCTAAGATGACAAATAAGAGTAAGGATGCTCTCCCGATGTAAGACTCAGGAAGAACTTCCTTTCTCTAAGATGGCCAGGTCCAGGGGAAGGGGTCCTGGTGTGGAAACCCTTAGCAGCTATTCCCTGCCTGAACTGCCCAACCCCAACTGACCCTAGAGTCACCAACTGTCTCAGTATGCTGGGGACTCAGGGGCTTCTTAATCTGCCCGTCATGATGCCCCTGCTGCATGGGAGTGGGGGACACGGGCGATGCCTCTAACTTGCCAAGTCCCCTGAGCCTCAGGGCTCTGGGTTCTGGGACTTTTGGGGTCGTCTCACTTGGGTGGCGTGTGGCCTCCTTTGAAAAGAGTCAGGGGAAGCAGCTTAGAGCAATGGTGGAGAAGGCAGGGAGGCAAGTCTCAGAAAGAGAGAAAGCTAGGGGCAGGGCAGTAACGCTCCCTGCCCAGTCCCTGAAAACTAGCACCAAAAGGAGGAGGGGAGGGTGGCACATACCCGAATGTCTCCGGGGTCCAGGCTGCGCTCGCTCCAGGCTGAGGCAGTGCTGCTGTCGAAGTAGGAGCCTGAGCGCTGCAGGTCCAGGTCATCCTCATACACCTCATCTACCATCTCCTCTCGGGGAGGAGCCCCCGGCTTCCTGAACTGGCCAGGGAAATGGGCACGATTGGGAAAAAGAAAAGACTCACTTTTGGGGCGGGCCGGGTGGCTCAGTTGGTTACGAGTTTGCTTAAGAGCATGAGCTCTGAGCAACAGGGTCATTGGTTCGATTCCCACATGGGCCAGTGAGCTTCGCCCAAGCTGCGCCCAAGTTGGCAGGATGGCTCAGCTGGTGAGAGCGCGTGCTCCTAATGACAAGATTGCCTGTTCGATGGTGGGCTACACCCACTCACGGCTGGGATTGAACTCGGCACCTTAAGCTGAGCTGCTGCCTGGATGGCTCAGTGGATAGAGCGTGCGCTCTTAACATAACGGCAAGGTTGCCGGTTCAACTCCCTCATTAAAAAAAACAAACTCACTTTGGCTCCATTCACACCTCCTCCACCTGCCCCATGGAATACATCTTTATTTCATGAATCTTCACACACACCCCCATTCAAAATTCAGGGGTCAGAGAGTTTTGCTTCTGCTCATCCTCCCTGATCTTTAGCTCAAAGACCAGAGGACCGGGGTGGAGGGGCGGGTCTCAACCCCCTGCCCTGCAATTCCTAGCCATGTCCTTCAGCTCCCCCACATCTCTGTAACAACTTCTGAGTTGATTTTTAGAGTCTGCCAACCTTCAAACTGTGTTACAAGGACCCTTCCAGCCCTAGCTCTTACTTCCCTTGCCCAGGGATTAGAGGCAGAGAGACAGTAGCTTCCTGCCCCCACTCTCCCCCAAGAGGGCTCCTTGCTTCAGGCCCCTGTTGATCTGAGCCCACTCACCCACAGGGTGTCATCCTCAGCGCCATTCAGAGAGGGCGCTGCAGTGGCAGCAGATCCACAGTGCTCCTTACAAAGGGGCTGGGGGGTCTGCCTTACATTCCAGAGGGGGAAGACTTACCTTAGGGATGAAGATCAGAGCCAGGGTGGCAGTCACTGTGCTGTGGGTGTGGAAGAAGAGGAGAAGGAGGGTCCAGTCCGGGTGCAGAGAGGGAAGCAGCATAAACCTGAGAGTGCGGCGGAAGGGGGCTCCTTAGCTGTGGGCGGAAGTGGCCTCTTGCCCCTCACCTGTCTCACCAGCTCTCCTGTCCAGCCCCAGCCCTGACCTCTGCAAAGGTGCTGGGTGGGGTGAAGAGGGCGCTCTTCTTTCTTCCTGCCTTCTCTAGGATGTAGGTCCGACCTCAAGGAGGTAGCCCCCACCACCAAGAAGCCCTCCCAGCCTACTCCAGCTCACCTTCCCTGGCTGCCTATGGCACAGACTCATGCTCCACAACTCTGTTATAGACCATCCTGTGGGTGGATTCTGCTTCCACCACAGGGCCAGGTCCTTCTAGACACAGCAGGCGTGCTGCTGGGACAGCTGAGGTGTCAGGGAGAGCTGAGCATGCGTGGGAGGGAGCTTCCTCTTGTGCGCTGGGTGAGACGTGAGGTGCAGGAAGGGCACCTGGGGTAGGGAGGGCGCTACAGGTAGGGGGCCTTCTTCACCTTGCTGAGGCACAGCAGTGATGTATGGATGGCCATGAGACGGGGGTACCCTCATCTGGCAGAGGTGAGAAGTGGTGGGTGGGGGGGGAGAGGAGGAGTGGGTAGGTGTGCTCGTCCTCACCTAGCCGTGTGGAAGGCAGCAGAGAGCAGCAGCTCGTTGTGCAGGGCGATGCCCATGTAGCGCGGCTCATGGAAAGCTGAGGGCACAGCCCGGGTGGCATAGCAGAGGAAGCTGCCCCAGCACAGGAGCAGCATCTCGGCTGCAGGGAACCAGGGACGGCCAGAGGTGAGGCGGCACCGCCTCAGCAGCCAGGCCTCCCCTTTCTCTGCAGGGCTTGCTCGGGGGAGGCCTGGGCCAGGGGTCTGGGTACAAGGCAGGAGGAGCAGGACCAGAGGACCACCAGGGGTGCAGAGCCCGGGGCCAGAGTGGGACTGGACTCGGCGGAAGCAACTTACCCACAACCATGATATAGTCCCAGCGGTCGTGGTGGCAGAGAGAGAAGTGGCGGCCTGCGGGAGTGTGGCCTCGGATCACCAGGGGCATGTGCAGGACGCCTCTCTCCAGGACTGCCACCGTCCACACAGCCAGGAAACCCATCACTAGCAGCAGGAGCAGACCCAAATGCCGCAGCATCCATCCGCTGCTCAGGTGGGGGCCCCGCTGGGCCGTTCGAGACAGGAACAGCTGGAGCACTCTACAGGGGTGAAGATGGTGGGTGAAAGGAGGGAGGCCAGGGCTCTGTCTCTGTCCATTGCTCCCCTCCCCTCCACACATATCTGTCCTCCCATCCCTTCCATGGTTTGCTGCCTCCTCACCCTTAGAAAAATTACATTTGGAGGGGAGGACTATAAGTGATGGAGGCAGGTCTTGGGGGCACAGGGGAGTGGAGTGGTAAGGGTCTGACTGTGAAGAACTCCATTCCATCAATGAGCTGGGATGCCCGGGAGTGAGCAGCGTGAGAGCAAGGTCTGCCCCAGCCCCTACCTATAAAGCTTGAGAATAATGGTGCCATAGACAATGGCAAAACCCATCAGCCGGACCCAGCGGAGAGCGATGCAGCGGAATACGCTGGGCTTGAAGTACAGGATGAAGACCTGGGGAAGAGGGGGTAAAAATAACTGCTCTCCACTGCACTTCCACTATGCACCAGGCCTATGCTAAACACACTGCTGATCCTCCTAACAGCCTCGCCACTTCCATTCTGCAGAGGAGCAGCTTAAGTATCAGAGAAGTTAGGTAATTTGTCCTAAGTCACACAGCGGGTCATAGAACTCTTTTGAGCCTGGACTGTTTGGCTCCAGAGCTCACTAGGCCAGCCTGCCATTTGTGAATCTGAGTAGGGGAATTTGGAGGTCTCTGAATTCCCCCAAGAGGGCAGAGAGAAGGAAGCATTCTGGGGTTTGGAGGGTGCCAGGTTGGGACTGTGGGGATCCTGGGAGGTGGGGGTCAGCCTCTAGCCACAAACTCACAGGAAAGTAGAGCAGCAGGGACCCAAAAAGGATGGTTTCCTGCAGGACCACTCCAGACGCCCAGATCTTCTGTGAACCCAGGAATGAGAAAGGTGTGTAAGTAGAGCAGTGGGAGGATAAAGCAGGGACGATGGCACAGGAGGCTCTGAGGCCTGTTTCAGGGGTCACTCAGTGGCCCTGGGTGGAGGCTTTACCCTGTAACCTTAGCTCCATCCTCTATCCACAGCCACGCCCCTACTCGCACCACAGGCGCTTAGCTTCACTGGCACTAAGCTTGGCTAAGGCCCAGGTTTCACAAAGCCCCCACCCCCGCCGGCCCTATTCCTCTCCCAGCCCCAGCCTGGGCCTTGCTGCAGACCTGGGCTCAGATCAGAGGCTGCTGGAGCTATGGAGCTAGAAGGGACCTCATGTGTTCCTCCAAGCTTTGGGTCAGACTGCTCCCTTTTTTAGATACCCTGGTCTCTGCCCGGTAACCATCCAGGTGACCTTCAAGCCTGGCTCAAATGTCACAGAAGGTCACTCCCATGCCAGCTCAGGCAGGACAACTGGGTCCTTTCTCTGCATGGCCACAGAAACCAACACACTCCTACCTCCATCCTCGCCTCTGTCTTGCGGCGCTGTTGTTTTATTTACATGTCTGCTTCCTCCACCTGGGAGCTCCATAAGAGTCCAGGATCACTTGCCCGAGTACCTACTCACTGTACTGAATCAAGTCTAATGCCTTCATTTTACAGGTGAGGAAACAGGTCTAAGGTGGTGAAGCCACTTGCCTAATGTCACATAGTGAATTAGATTAAGACTCAAGACCACTTCTCCCAAATTCTAGACTTAGGTAGCCTCTGGTCTCCAGTTAATGCTAGGGACTCAAGATGGGCAGGACATGTGTGCAGGAGAGAGGTGTGGGGCCTTCCTTGCCTTGCTCTGGCGGCAGCGGTAGGAGAACAGCATGCTCAGGAAGATGACCAACATGCAGCAGGCCTGGCAGGCCAACACTGCTGCCCGCAGTGCCAGGGCCTCCTCCACCAGACAAGGTGTGGCATCCATGCAGCTAGTGCAGCCCTCAGCACATGGCTGGCACCGCAGCAGCCTCCCGGAGCGGCCTTGTGGGGACCCAAATTGCCCCGGAGGCGGGGCAGCACTCTCCTCTAACCCTATGAAGAACAAGATGGGGGAGGGGAGAGGGGCATGGCTGAGGCATACTGAGCTCTGTCTTTTCTCCCAGTGATCACTGCAGCTTCTCCCTGCTCTCCTATGGTGGCCCCTGGGATAGGCTCAGAGGGGAGGAAGGAGGAAGTGGGTAGTCCTAGGGGAGGGCAGGGTTACCAGGAAGAGGTGATGTCAGGCCCGGGCTCATTGAAAGGTCAACTGGCAGCACATCGGCATGTTATGGGTTCATTCTCAGAAGGCACAGACACCCCCAAACTGGATCCTGCCTGCCTCTTCTGCTTCTCTCTACCTTCTGCCCTTGGCCCACTGGCTTCCTCCCGGTGTCTCACCCCATTCTGCCTTCCCCAGATGCCCCCCTCCAACCAGCCCAGCCTATAAAATGCCTGCTTAGCCCTCACCACAGTTACATACCCCCAGAGCGGCTTGCCCCATAGAAGCCAGGCTGGCAGCGACAGAGGTAGCGGCCAAGGACAAAGCCCTGACTCTCCAGAGGAACGCACTGTGGGATGACAAACACTGTAAGTATCTGTGTGGGGCTTTCCCTCCTGGGAAGAGATGGAGGGTCCATCTACCTTCCTATCACTGCACCTGGGTCCACACTAGGGAGCTCACCCGAAGCCCTCCCTAGTCCCAGGGAAGGCTTCCCTCCCTCTATGGAAATCCTACTCTACCCCACCCTCCCTGCCTCTCTTCTCAGAGACCCCCAATCAAAGAGTATGGCACTAGATCACCCTTTTATTCAACCCGGCAGTGACCTCACAGGTCCCATTTCCAGCTAGAGTGAGCTGCTGGGGGGGGTGTCAGGGGGAGTGCAAGTAGGGAGAACTCTGAGCCCAACCACACCTGTGTGCCTACATCCTGCTTCAAAGAGTTCCCATCATCCTTCCTCTTTGGCACACAGGTGGGTTGAAAAGGCTCCCACGGAGGAGCTGCTTCCTCTGTCAGGGGCCATCTGGCATCGGCACAGGACTGCTTTCCCCAGCCCTAATGCCAGGCTAATGCCAAGCTGGTGGGATGCCAAGGCCAACTCTTTATTCCACCTCCGCCCATTAATGTTTACCCAGCAGGGGACAGAGCAGACCTCAGAGCCAGGAGGGGCCGATGAGCCCATGGATGAGCTGCAAGGAGTGGCTAGGAGCAGACAGCATGAGGCAGAGGAAGGAGGTGAACCCTGGGAGATTCCATATCTAGCCCAACAGTCACCTAGAAAGGTTCGAGGGCGGAGCCTCTGAAATCGTGGCCTAGCTTCCCCTCTTGCCTGGACCACTGAGATATGCTCTGCTCCTGCCACCGTCTGCACAGTCAAATACCTGCCCAGGGACGTGAGTGTGGCTGGGTTTTAAAGCGCACTGGACAATAGGAGCCCTTCTCCATCCCTGGACGTTTAGCTCCCAACACATGTGTCCTGAAGAGCAGCAGATGCCCAAACCTGCCCCACCTCCCAGCAGGCTGCTGGGCTCGGCTTGGCTCTGGTTCAGCTCAGGAACAAGCACGCAGCCAGTGTAACTCTGGAGCGGATTAGTGCACTGGCCTCCCAGTTCCCCAGTACTGGACTTACAGGATTACCAGCCATTGCTTTCCATTATCCAGCTTCTTCTGCATCTGTGGCTTTGATTCTGCCAGCATCTGGCCTGGGCTCCATCACCTAAACCAGTCCCACAGCTCTTCAAGCTCCTTTGGTTAAGAGTCCTCCCCCATTCTAATCAGCAATTCCTCTTTGTTCAACAAACACCAAATGAGCATCCTTTGTGGGCCAGGAGCGTGGAGCTCCGTTGATATATATGACAGTGCGGTCGAGGAGAAGGGAAAGGGATGATTAATAGGGGCTCAGGAGATGGTCCTGGGGAAGGATCCTGGAGCACCAGTGCCAGAAGGGAGGACAGGGGGGCACCCAGATTTCAAAGGAATGAGAGTGGCCGTCTTCGGTGGAGGGTGGGGGTGTCCTCACTTTTACAAAGCCTGGCGGCTCATCTTTATCTCGTCACTAGGAACTCCCCTGAAGCCCTGACAGGCTGGTGCACCTTTGTCAGCTGCCCCTAGGAGCTGGGTGGTGGCAGTGGTGGGAAAGGGCAAGGGAGGCAGGACCCTGTGCTTCCCCTTATTCTTACCTGGGTGCTGTTGAGATCACACAGGTGCGTGTTAGAGTACCAGCCTGGGCCACTGGCACACTGATTGATGTCCACACTCTGAAGATCTATGTCCATCTGCACCTGCCCCCTAGGGCAGTGAATTTGCAGTTAAGGGCACAGCGAAGGATGCCAAGGTAGACATGTGTGCTTGTGCCCCAGACTATGGGCAACACAAGCTCTGAAACTTGAGCACAGTGGCTGCAGTGTGTGGAGAGAAGGCACACATGCATTCCCTTTCTCCAGTGTTACTAACCTTCAGTCTCTGGGCAATAATTCCTCTCCCCCTAGGTTGTTCCCCTCACCATCCCTCAGCTTTTCAACATCCTAGCATTTCCTGGTTTCTATCAATGGGCAGAGGGAGGGGGCATGTCAAGACATGTGGGAGCTGGGGCTCTGATGATCTGTCTGAAGTGGATTTTCACACTTCCCCACTGCATGTACACACACACACACACACACACACACACACACACACACACACGGAGCTCAACTATTAATCACCCCTCACTCTGCCCAAACCAAGTCTGAATTGATCACAGCAAAGGAGATATGGAATGAAGGGGCCCAGAGTTACAGCCGCCTGGCCCAAGGGCTCCCAAACCTGCACTGGCTGAATGGGGAAAAATCTGACAGAGAGCCAGGCTTTCTGCCATGAGCAGGGGAACACTGCTGGGGACAGTGAATGGGCATCACATAGCTGGAAAAACAATTTTGATTGTTGAGTATCTTGAAGTACTGTGCCCATTTGCTGCCTCCTCCCCATCAGGACTCCCAATCACTTCTTTACTCTGGTTGAGGGGAGTCAGTTATTTGAGGAGTGTCACAGGCTCCTGGGTCAGGACAGATAGGACAGTGGAATCTACTTGATGTAAGAATATAGCCATTGGGAGTGACCCTGGGGACCCGGCCAACTCCTAGACAGAAAGGGCAATGGTTCCAAAGCCGCCCCCCACATACGCACCCAAGAAGTTTCCTTCCCTTGGAGAAGCCTCCTTTTAAAAATCTGGATTGCTAGAGAGCAGTGGGTTTCACTCCTGGAATGCCTACCTGGCTCCTCCAAGACACCTGCCTGGTGCATGGATTGTCACTGTCATCCACACCAAGCCCTCTCCTGCTTCTTAAACCCACTACTCAGACCTGGGGACCAAGATCTATGCCTGGCTATATCCACACATCTGTACATACACATGTGTGTCTACCTATGTGTAAATGGACTGATTCATACACAGTATGTACACTCACACCTGTATGTTAACACTTGTAGTTACAGATTTGCAAAGTCAATTGCAAATACTACACACCGCTGAATGCAAATACACATATCAGTGCCCCCGAGACATACATGTTCATGCCAAATGGCCCATGCACAGCTGGCTGGACTTGGGCCCCCCACCCCCTCATACCTACAAATGCACTGAATCCTGCACAAACCCACTTACCTGACCTCCGGACTGAGGTCTGGCTTGAGTCCATAGAAGGTGGCTGAGAGTGTGATAAGCCAGCCAGGACGGAGCCGGCCCTCCTGGCATTCCAGGAAGGGAGGAGACAGCTTCACATGCTGCATGTCCCCCACATAGCCATCTCCCCGTGGCCACTTGGGGCTTCCGAGGCTTCCTAGGTCATTAGTCAGCACCCGTTTCTGCAGGGCAGGGGTGTCCAGGGCCCCGGTTAGGCTCTCCTCCTGCACCCTGTTCCCAGACAAGTCCTGGAGAATGGTCTCTTCCCCCGTCCGGGTGGCCTGTAGGGCTAGCTGCAGGTGGCTGGCCCCTGGCGGAGGGTTAAAAGTTAGCAAAACCCGGTATGCCCTTGGGTCCCCCTCAGCCACGCTTCGGACCAGCGCCTGGTACCACTCCACATCCTCCTCCACACTGGACTCGCGGATGTCGTTGGCTTGTAGAAGCATGTTGAGGAAATTGGCAGCCTGGGCAAGGGTGCCCGCTGCCCTCTGTAGGATTGGCAGGAGCCCTGGTCTGGCTCCTGCCCCCTGGGCTTCATAGCGTTCACTGCAATTAGTCCGTAACAGCTGTTGGGCATCTCCAGAGTAGAGAAAAGCCAGGGCTGCTTCCGCACCCTCTGGGGTCACCCACATGGGTACAGATCCTGCCTTGACTTGGGAGGACAGCGGGGGCAGAGAGCGGAGGGGCCACGAATCCCCCAGAGCCCAACCACAGAGGAGACAGCAGCCCAGCAGCCCCAACACAGGAGGGTGCATCACCACCTCCCTGGTGCCCATCCTTGGTGCAGGCCTCAGGGACCCTGGGGTCCAGGCTGCATGGGGGATTTGGTGGCTCAGGAGGGCGCTGGCAGAGGCTGGCCGCAGTCTGGGGCTGCCTGCCTCCCTGTCTCCTATCCTCACTTTCTCTCTTCCTCTCTCCCTCATCACTCAGCTTCTGCTGTCTTGCCTGTTTTTTATTCTCTCTAGCGTCATTAGCTGGCTTCTGGACATAAGAATGAGGGCTCTGCACCCTCCTCTCTCAGTGTGGTTGCCCATTGCAAACCCTCTTAATCCCCGTATACCACTCTTCCCTCCCCCTCTTATTCAGTATCTAGGCTCCCTCCCCCCATTTTCGAGGGGAGAGGAAGGGACCAGCATTCTCCCTCCCTCCCTCCCTCCCTCCTTCTGCCCTTTGCTCCATTAGGAGAAATAGGCAAATCCAGGATGGGGCTCCATAGCAACCGCAGATGAGCTGTGCCCCTCGCTCCAGCCCTCTGCTCCACTTAGCCTCCTGGCAGCAATTGCGATGGGCATGATAAAGGACAAAGCTGCATCTCCTGGCAATCTGCTCTGGCTGCCTGTGCCCCTCTGACACCAGGCTGCCAAACTGAAATTTGAGATTGGGGATGGCGAGGGTGGAAAAGAGAGCCGAATATAACCATAATCGATCTTTGTACAGACTGTGGCACTTCATAAAGTGTTTTTCATGTGCATTATCTCAATGAATCTTCCCCACAACTACATATGGTGACTATTCCTATCCCCATTTCACAGATGCAGACGCTGAGGCTCAGAGACTCTCCCAAGATCACCTAGCTGCTCACCTTGAGTTGAGACTCAAGCCCGGAGGTCTGACTCCCCTACCACGCCCCATCAAACCACCACCACCACCCTCTTATTCAACCTCAGAGACCTTAATCAAGGATTAAGGAGAAGTAGATTGAGCCCAGAGAGGTGAAGGGACTTCCCTAGGATCACACTGTTGTTTGTGACAGAAAGGGAGTCTTCCACCAGGTCTCCCTGCCCCAGGACCACAGAGTTAGCAGCCACAGAGTTAGCAACCACAGCCACTGGGATAGGAGGAGGACGGAGGCAGGGAGAAGAGAATGAACGAAGTTTTGCCTCTGCTTCCGCCTTCATTTTGTCATCCTAAGCCCTGTCTCCGTTTTTTCTTTGTGAAAACTGTGCCTAACCTCTCTGGCTCTTCTTGGTTTTCTTACCGCTCCCGCCCTTCCCTCTGTTGGACCAGATAACTGGAGGCCCAGAGTTAGCACCATCTCAGGCAGCCTGCCTGGATCAGAAGGGTGTGGATTCTTGCAGGTAGCCACAGAACAAAGCCCCTGCCTTCTTCTCTCTCTTCCATCGCCTTTCCATCACTGATATGCTCCCCATTCCCCCAGCTGATCTGGCCCCATACATACATGCCATCTTTTGGCTCCTTCCCTTCTCATTCTCCTCCCCCACAACGTTTAATGTCCCAGATCACTGAGTATATGTAGGAAGGGATGGGTGGTGGTTGCTAAAAACTGCCCTTGCTTTACAGGTGGCCTCTGCAAACAATCCTGCTTTGGAACCCTAAGTGGGAATGTAGGGGGTCGGGGGAAGAGCAGGGGGCTACAGGACAAACCCCCAGCGGAATCCCTAGAGTGTCAGAACTAGAAGTGCCTACAGCCCAGACAGTTCTCTAATAGAGAAGGAAACTAAAACTAAAACTGAATGTCAGCAAAGTGACCTTCTTAAGGCCACAAAGCCAATGAGTGGTGACTGGGTCAGACCTGTAGCACACATCCATAGCTCTCCCCTTGGCCTCTCCCATTCTGTGTGCTAACAGAGAGAGGGACAGAGTGGGCAAGTGACCCATTCCACTTTCTTGGTATTATCAGTTATGGTTGGTTAGTTGAAGGCCAACAAAACACACTGGGTGAATACATAACAGTAAGTTGTTTTTTACCCCAAGAAGCTTTTCATAATAATAACTAACATTTGTATAGTGTGTAAGCATTCACATGTAAGTCTCCATTTAATTCTCACAACAGCCCTGTGTGTGTGNGTGGGGGATTATTATTGACCTAATTTTACAAATGAAACACAGGTTCAAAGATGTTTAGTTCTTTGCTCTTGGTCATTCATCCAGGAAATGCCATGATTAGGACTCAAACTAGATGGCAAGCTCCAGAGGGACAGAAGCTAGGCCTATCTCACTCATCACTGCACGCCCAAAGCCTGGTTCACTGCCGAATGACTAAGTGAACCGCAGGACTGGTTTAGAGTCTCTGAATGGTTCTTCACAAACCTTTCAAACTAGGATCCTCCAACTGCAGGGACCACCTTATATAGCCCTCAGTGAAAAAGGTATGTGTAGACACAAAACCTGCTCAACAAACACACACCAATCCAACTCATACAAAGATACACTTCCTATGCTTGGAGCTTAATTTTCAATGGTTTTTCTAGGATCTGGGCTACAGGACTGGACATTTAAGGACATGGAGAAAGGCAGCATTCCTTGACCTACATTAGAAAGAGCAGGTGTGCATTCCCTTGTGCCCCTGTGTGCTCTGGGCAGGTGGAGATATGCCCCAGGTGGTGGACATAGCCTCCCTCTGGGGCCAAAAAAGTAGCTGGACAGCAGAGGGCGCTGCAGAGCTACAGACCTTGCATTCAGGGGCCAGAGTTTTCCAGACACAGCCAGGGATCTTGGGTGGTCTTCTTAGGCCTCAGGTGTTTTGTGATCCTATAGCAATTTCTTTTCTTTTGTCCAGAAACCTGAGTGACTTCTGAGAGGTAGCTGAGAGAGAGAGAGAGAGAGAGTAGAGAATAAAATCTTTGGAGTTGGAGCTGGTTTTGAATACCACTGCACCTTTTTGAACTATGTGATTTTAGGTGAATAACTGAGCTTCAGTTTCTTCATGGGCAAGGAAGCATATTAATTCTGTTGTGCTGAATTAGAGATGAATTTGTTTCAGGAGCCTCTAACAAGGCGTGAGGTTGAAAATAGCATTCCCGCTTATTATCAAGGGTCTACTCTTCCAGGCACCATCCTTGGCACTGGAAAATCCATGATGGGCAAACGTGGCCCCTGCCCTCAGGGAACTTACAGCTTAGTAAGGAAGGTAGACTTTAATCAAATAACCCCACAGATCGATGACAAATTACATCTATGCAACTAAATGCAACAAAGGAGTGTGGTCTTGGAGCTTGGTGAGAAGGAAGTACCCAGGCAGGGAGATTTTCCTGAGGTAGTGAGGAGTGAGTTCAATCTGAAGACTGTATAGGAGTTTACTAAGCAAAAAGAGAGGGAAACAGCCTTTCAAGAAAAGGGAATAGCTTGTGCAATGGCCATATATGGCAAGCTTGACACAGGGCTAGGGGAACTGCAGGGGAGAGAGGACAAGGGGGACATCAGAGGCCTCCTAAAGGAGTTTTGTCTTTAGCCTAAGAAAAATGGGAAACCATGAAGCATTATAATCATGGACTATGGACAAATGTCCATTTTAAAAAGGTGTCTCTGGCTGCAGGACTCATAGCAGGCCCTCCACCCTCTTCCCTTCAATGCACCCTCAGGTACCAAAGTTGCTAAGTTCTGCTGGCTGCTCCTTCCTTTTTGTCCCTTGCAGCCCTAAACATTTTTCATGGGATGATTGCAATAGTTTCCTAACTGGTCTCCCTGTCTCCAGTCCAACCTCCTCTACACAACAAGCTTGATCTTGTTTGATCGTCACAACATGTCTGCACGTAAGCAAAGGAGCAATCCTTATCCCTAATTTGCAGATGAGAAAACTGTGGTGCTATGGAGCTGGCTCATACAGGCTTGTGAAAGCCAATTATTAAAATTTCAGGAATTTTGCAAGCCAGTTGTTAAACACAGCCACTGTTAAAAATTAAATTATACAAACTTATAATTAAATAAGTGATATTAAAGACAAAGGTAATAAATTCTCAAAACTCATCACTTCTTAATAATTTCAGTTATTATTTACCTATGTTCTTGGGGTGATTTGTTATTGCACATGCATGATGAAACTACTACATAATGGTATGCTACTGATCACCTGTTTCTAACTTCGTGTTCAGTAACGTCAGGCTGGCAGATTGAAATTAGCCATGCCGGCAGTATTTACACCATGGAAATTGGCAAACCCTACAAATCAGGACCTTGATTTATTGTTTTGTTGATTATCTAGATTTAAGAAAGTGATGGAGAAAATGTTCATTATTCAGATTTAAATTTAATGTGTGATGTCTATAGCTATTACGTTGTGAATAGCACAAAAACTGAGAACATATATTTCAGTATTTGAAAACTGCTTTCTGATTCAGCAAAGAAGTCACTCCCAAAATTGAACTTTCCTCTTACATTGACACAGAGGAAAATATTAACCAACATTCATGTCATAATTGCACTCCTTGGTCAACTGAAACCACAGGCTGGCTACCCATTCAAGAGGCAAAAATCAATGATAGTATTCTTGAGAATCTCTTGGTTACATGGAATTTTCAATTGTATATTATTATTTTTTGTAAATCATCAGTTAAATTTGATAAACTTATGTACCTGTATATGTGCATATTTTATTAAACCTATGTACCTCTATATGTGCATACGCCCCTTTTCCCCCAGAGCTGTTCAACATTTATCAGCACACCACTGGGTCATGTGTCATTACCTAAATATTCACTAGATGCCAGGGGAACACAGTTTGTCAATGAAGAAATGACACGGCCACGGTCAGACATCGCAAGCGGCATAGGCGGGACCAGAACCAGGGTTACTCCCAAAGCCAGCGGCTCTCTCTCCCAGGACCAGTCCACGCTTCCCAGGGCCGCTCCATCTTACCGGGAGGGGTAGCTTCTGCATGAGCGCCCGGGAAGTGAAAAGGAAGGGTCGGGACAGGGGACCAACAACCAGGCGAGAAGCAGCTCACCGCCAATAGCT
>NW_017731390.1:3519306-3538589 GCF_001890085.2 Hipposideros armiger
CCCTCCCTCTCCTCGATGCAGGGGGCCGAGCTCCGGGATGGCGAGGCGGCGGCGGCGGCGGCCGCTTCGTACCGCGTCCTGAGCCGCCTGCTCGGCTATGGAGAGGCGGCCCCCGAGCCAGGCCCGCCGCCGCCGCCGCCCCCGGGCCATGGCCCCCCGCCGCCACCTTTCCTCGCGCGGCCCGGTCCGCGGGGCTCCCGGCCGCCGCAGCTGATGGTGTTCCGCAACGTGGGTCGGCCGCCGGAGGAGGAGGACGCCGAGGCGGCTCCGGAGCCGGGACCCTCGGAACTGCTGTGTCCCCGGCATCGCTGTGCCCTGGACCCCAAGGTCCTGCCCCCGGGGTTGGCGCTGGAGCGGACCTGGGGCCCGGCGGCTGGACTAGAGGCGCAGTTGGCGGCTCTGGGGCTCGGGCAGCCGGCGGGGCCGGGGGTCAAGACGATCGGTGGAGGTTGCTGCCCCTGCCCATGCCCCCCGCAGCCGTCACCTCCGCAGCCCCAACCGCCTGCTGCCGCCCCGCAGGCCGGGGAGGACCCCACGGAAACAAGCGACGCGCTGCTAGTCCTGGAGGGCTTGGAATCAGAGGCCGAGAGCCTGGAGACTAACAGCTGCTCGGAAGAGGAGCTCAGCAGCCCGGGCCGCGGAGGAGGAGGGGGCGGCCGGCTTCTGCTGCAGCCCCCAGGCCCTGAATTACCCCTGGTTCCCTTACCGCTGCAGGACTTGGTCCCACCAGGGCGCCTCAGTAGAGGAGAGCAGCAGCAGCCGCCTCCCCCGCCCCCTCCTCCTCCTGGGCCCCTCCGGCCACTCGCTGGCCCTTCGCGGAAAGGCTCCCTCAAA
The DNA here is from genome assembly GCF_001890085.2 of Hipposideros armiger. Lineage (NCBI taxonomy): Eukaryota > Metazoa > Chordata > Mammalia > Chiroptera > Hipposideridae > Hipposideros > Hipposideros armiger. Next base: position 3,520,141 of record NW_017731390.1, read on the forward strand.
ATCCGCCTCAGTCGCCTCTTTCGCACGAAGAGCTGCAACGGTGGCACTGGTGGTGGGGATGGGGCCAGCAAGAGGCCTTCTGGAGATCTGGCTGCTTCAGCTGCGAGCCTGACAGACGTGGGAGGCTCTGCCGGACGGGAGCTGGACGCGGGGAGGTGAGACTTGGCTGTGGGGGGCTGGCAGACAAACTTCCTTCTCTTGTTTCATTTCCCTTTTATTCTGCTAACAAGATCCTGACAATTCTTATGATATGGCCTTCATAAGGAGGCAGAGACTTGGGGCTAAAGGTGGTGACATAGCTCATTAGGTCAGAGCTAATTATGGGAGACAGCTTTCACTCTGAGTTCCTTCCCTGTGACACTTCTCAGCTGGTTATTAGCATCTCTCTAGTTCAGAGATGATTTGAAACCATTCCCCCACCCCTACCTTGGCCCAGCTTTTGAAGTTTTTCCAAAGTGCCTGTCTACCATTACCCCAGGCAGGGAGGTAGCTGGAAATGTTTGGCCTTTGGGATAAGAAAATTGGTGTTGCATTTTGACCATCTTGCTTATTACTGTGGGTACCAGCACCCCATGTCGTTCACGCTTGTGCATACAAATGATGGGATGAACTTGTGCAGTTGCAGGCCCACAATCAATTGGGCATCTTAATTCGAAGTTTTTATGTTTTCCCGGTTGGTCTCTTTAGATGTACTTGGTATCTCAAGCCTGTGTGCTGACTACTGTCAATGAGAATAGAAAGTAGCTTTGCTTTAAAGCCCATGTGAGAAGTATGAGGCATAGGCATTGGTGCATGAGTTCTGGCCAATTGATGAAACTTCCAAACTTAGACATTGAGTTTTTCTGCATTTCTGAAGGGTACACTGCTCTCTGACCCTCCAGTGTTAGATCTGTATATTGGTTTAGAAAGCTGTCAACTTTTGTGTCAATGAAATGAGACTTCCTTGTGGTAACTGCCATTGTGGTTTGTGCTGCTGAATGGATTCTTAGAAAGATTGGAATTGGTTTTGGTGCAGCTCATGTGATAGATTCTTGAGATACACCCGCAGCCACAACCCAAGGCTGAAGAACAGGTAGATGAATAAATTGAGAACTTTGTGCACCAGGATCCTGTGGGGAGCTTTGGGAAAAGATCAGTGTGTCTGACAGCCCAACAATTTGAATTTTTAAAAAGCTCCCCAGTTGATCCTGAAGTGTGACCTGTACTGGGAACCATTCACCCATGGACTTCCCTTTTCCAGGGAATTTGGCTACTCCAAAGGGAAAGTGTGAGGTCAGGTTGACTTTGCTGCCCTTTCTGAACATCTGTGACAGGGGCTTATCTTGGGAATCAGATCAAACTCAAGCTCCCTAAAGAAACCAGTAGGTTGACGCGTGTCGCCCCTTCCGGTAGACCTATGATTCTGCATTTGCCTCCCAATGAATTCATGCTCAGGTCTTGAAAAGTGTGTGGCTGGTAAAACAGCTTTTTTTTTCTTTTTTCTTTTTTTTTGTAGCAGGCTCTGCGTTCGATGCTCCACTTAACCAATATAGATGAAATTTTCATCAGATGGGGGGAGGGTAGGGTTGAAGCTGTGGGTAATGACACAGAATAGATTGCTAATTTTCTTGAGGTCTGTCTTGCCTTTGTTCTGTATTGACCAGGACTTGGTCTAAGATTCTAGAGCTGCCAAATATGAGGTGTAGCATGACATTAGCTGCTCCATCTAATAGATTAGGAAGAGGAAAAGGCATATAACATTATACGGTTTTTTGCCTTTGGAAGCAGAATTTAATGGTCATTGGCTGCTCTGTCACCAACCTTCACACTAAGCACAATACAGATTTCTGCTGCTGAGCAAATTGGACTCTTGCTCTGCAAAGCTTAGTTCAGGGCACTGGAGAATACATTTTTGGTCCAGGAGCTTTTCTGATGAATTGGAGAAGAGCTAGGTATTTGTGTACCAGCATTTGGTTGACTGCTGTTAGGAGGCAGCATGTTGGTTGGACAGAGACTGTGAACATCTAGATTCCATTTAGAACTCCAGCATCAGCTGTGGGATGCAGGCCAATTTTGTCTTCTTCATGCTTCCTCCTTTTTATTCATCCAGTAAAATGGAAGTGATTCCTATCTTCTTCCTGTCCTTATAGGAATAGAGTGAAGACAAGAGAAATTGAGATGGAATATTTTGTGCTTTTGGAGAAGTAGCAAGATTGAACTGGTGATTTTCCTTCCTTTCTTTTTTTTTTTTATTTTTATGCTTAGGATTTGGTGCTGTTAGATTTGCTTGTTAGCTTTTACACAGCTTACTATGTGCCAGTCTTGCTGGCAGCCTCACAGCTGTGAGAAACTTGGTAAGTCTGGCCAGGGTAGTTGTGATTTCTGTGGATCTGAACCTCCTAAGTAAGTTCGCTCTGTTGGGAGGAAGGATGAATTTGGATTTTCAGCTTGTTCCTTTATTTTGATTGGTAGGACCCGGAAGCTGTGAGAAATCTGTCTCTTGCCAGAAGTTGTATGCCTTCCTCCTTATTGTTGATTGGAGCTAATTACGAGTCTGCAGTCTTTGCTGTATAATTTGGGGCTTTTACAGTAACCTCTGGGCATGATTCTCTTTGCTTTTCTTAACGTCTACCTTCCCCACAGTTATCACTAGAAAATACTTCCTATAATCATTTTATAAGGCTTAACAGTTTCCAAATTTTAACAGTAAGCAAAACTTTAATTCCTTTCAGGTCTTGCCTGGATATCCTGAGTCTTAAGTCTAGTATGAGTTAGCTTAGAGAACTTTTTTCAAGCAAAGGAAGAAATGGGCCTACCAAGGAATCAGGTTTCTGTTGTGGAGAAATGGGCCAGGACTTTAACACATATGTTGGAATTCACAGAGCTGGGCTTGATGCCTGTGGGCTTCAGTGTAATATAGAATTGCTATTTCAGGAAAACCAGCAAAGTTCCCTTGTCTGTTTCACATATGTTGAGCTGATTGTCTTCCTTTATATTTGGTGGAAAATGGCACTTGATCTGACCTTTTTTTGAATTATTACACAATACACCTTGGTTGGAAATAGGTACCTTGTTCATTTTTCAAGGTTTATTTTTTTCTTAGTTAACGGTTGAGGCTATTACCAGCTGTCTTCATAGTTGTGAGGTGGAAAAATGGAGGACAGTTCTGTAGTGGTTTCCCATCTATTTGGGGGGGTTGGCGCGGAATACAATTCTGGAAAGAGCAGGCAGCCTTGGCATCATTTTGGGGCCCTGCTGTTGTGGACAATATGGCAAATATGAGAAACCCTTTTCTCTGTTATCTTGGGTCTTTGGGTCTAAGGGAGTTTTTTGAGAAATAGCATGATATGCTGAGAGTAAAATGATTTTTATGGTGTGGTGAGGGAGTTCTGACTTCATGTTTGGGTTTTGGGTCTATACTCCGTTGATCTTTTTAACTATTTTTCATGAAGTGGTTGTGGTTGGCAGCTCTCCTTTGGAATGAGCAACCTGGCTTCAGAAAGCTCTATCTGTCCATTTGAGTCTCATGTCTTTCACTCTTTAATATTTTCCCTGCTAACATCATTCCTAAGGTTTTAGACCTTGGACTATGTATGCCTCTTGGCTTCTTCCCTGGAAGTCCCCTCCATAGGTTCTTTAGTTGGTTTATGATGGAGTTTTGGATCTGACCTTGCTGCACAGATGTCTGTGTATTGGAACTAAAAATGAACACATGGTTTTTGTGCCTGTAGCACATGAACAGACACTGGCTTATGACGTGTTGGAAATGGCACAGGCTGGCTGACTTGGCACTGTATGCTTAGCAGGGCCAGAGGTAAATTGCGGCTGCAAAACCAGATATTTGGACATCCTAGTTTGGAAGTTACTTTAGAAAAGGACATGTATAAGTCTTAGGACATCAGTAGAGGGGATTTATAGACTAGAGAGGGAGGACATTACTATTTCGTTGCTTATATTTTAGGTTTCAAGGAATTTGAAAAGTGGCCAATGGTCTATCAATGTGTGTTGTCGGCCTGTCTGGTCTAATGCTTTTAACTCCTTTTGTCCCACAGATCTATTGCCATACAATTAGTAATTTACAGAGTGAACATGGACAGAGGCATTCTCTTTCTTTGTTATGGGCAGCACAAGCAATGCACAACTGACACAAAGAAGACCTTTGCCTACGGTCTTTTGCCACTCCTGTCCTGTTCTGCCACCTGAGGCATAGCCCACCAAATCCTACCCCATCCCACCCCTCAAATCTTTCTGCCGCAAAAAGGCAAGTGACCCACTGGCAAAGTGACAGTGGTTTAACTTTGCACTCTAATGCTTGTCAAGGTGATCTGGGGAGGAATAAAATAACATGGGAATGTGGTATAGAATTGTTACTTACAAATGTTACCTGGAGCTGTATCATTCATGATGCTCTCCAAAAAACAGCATATCCAGCGTAGAATGGACTTTTATTCATACATACAAAAGGAGGTGTATAAAGTGTATGCACTATAATAAGAAAATGCATACCTAAGTACTCATCACTAAGCTTAGCAAATAGAATGTTATCAGTTACCTTTGAAGACCCCTGTGTGTTGCTTCGTGATTAGTCTCCCTCCTCCCCTCTTAACCACCATCCTCAGTTTTATGTTAATCATTCCCTTGCTTTGTTTTTTTATAGTCGTCTAGATTGGTCTTTTCATGAATGACTGCCATTAGAATGCTCTCAGGATCCTTGAGTCAGAAACTGCTTTGGATTTTCAGTTAGACAGCATCTCCCCAAAGAGAGAAGGAAGCACTCATGTTTATTATTAGCCTTTCAGCGTCTTCGACCTTCTACCTCTCCAGGCTTCCAGCTCTGAGGTCCTCTTATTTGCCAGGAAAAAACCATTCCACATCCATCCCTGGGCTCTCAAATGGCTCTGCCTGGGTTTAAATTCATATGTATTTCTTTTTCTAGATCCTAGAAACTATCATTTTCTTCTTCAAAATGCCTAGGGCGGGGGAGAAGATGAGCTGGAGTGAGAAGGCCTCCGCAAGCTGTGTGCATTTGGGTACTGCCGTTCTTCAGTGCTTGGCACTGAAGAGATTCGTCCCCAGCATGGGCAGATGGCAGAGTAATGCAGCTTCCTTTGAAAAGAGGCAAACGGCCAAATGGCTGAGGTGTGAACCCTTTGAAAGGCCAGTGCTTTAGGTTTCTTCTTGCTGAGTTTAATGTTGTACCCACAGTTTTCAAATAAAAATCAGCTTGGAAGCTCTTCAGTCTTAAAGTTCATGTCCAGTGGAATTAACTTTCCATTACAGCCCTCCAGAGTGTTGGAACTAAGCTTCAGACTGTCATGAGCAACTTTTATAAACAGAGGGACTGTGTGTGCTTGTGTGTTGATGCAGCCACCTCTCTTGTGGGTGCCGTAGGTGGGACATTCACTGTGGGCACCGTCATTAGATTTCTTAAGTCTCAGCATGGAGGAGGTGGTAGAGGGAGTGTGAGATATGTCAGGAGAGGGAATCCAGCATCTCGGCTATTTTTGAGTAAGGTCTTCGGGGTACGATTTTGAAATTTTGTTTGAAGTGAGTTCTGAGAAGCTCAGATATCTATGTTAAAACATAAAGGCATAAAGATCTTCTAAAGTACAATCTAAATAGGATTTCATTTGGATTTTCCTTGCTTCTGCCCCCTCTATTGGTGCAGTTGAAGTTTCATTTTGTCCTTTGGGTGAGAGTGATTTTGGAAGATGAGCCAGCTATAAGGCCTGGAGTCAGGGGCACAGTTTGGGGGTAGGATTTTTTAAACGGTCTGGTTTATTGAGGTATAATTTATATACCACTTAACATTCATCTTTTTCTAGGTGTCCAGTTCTGTTAATTTTGACAGGTATGTATAGTCATCATAACCTCTACCACAGTCAAGATATAACATATTTTCTTGACCTCTGCAAGCTTTGCCTTTGTAGTCAATTCAGTCATCCTGAGGTGAGTTTTTTGAGATTAGCACGTTCCTAGCCAGAGGTCTTTGTCAGAGTCTGGATTTCTTTCATTTCTCTTTGAAAAGCCAATTGAAATTGGTACAAAGCAAGGTTACCTTTTGTGTATCTTTTCACGGGAGATCTGGGTTTTCCAGCTGGTTCCCTGGAGCAGCATCAGGGAGAAGTCATGGGGACAGCTATGTGACCGGCAGTTCAGAGATGGACAGGGGGTCAGCCAAAGATGACCTGAGGAGGCCCCCTTGTTAGCTGATGGCTTTGACCTATAGGGCTTGGGGGCATCCGTGCACAAATCGGAGGTCTTAGTGGTTAAAGATTACATGTGCACCCTATAATGCTGATCCCAAGTCCAAATATGTTCCTTGGTTCCCTGGCTCACTTTGGGACCTCCTGTTCCTAGGGGGAGGCCCAGAAGGAAGGCTGTTGCTCTGAGATGGTACCTGCTCAGGTCAAGAGCCTCTTTCTTGGCTCCCATATGAAAATCAACTCTGCATCCAGACTTCCTTCCTCTAGAAATGGACTCGCTAATTACCATTCAAGATGTTTTTTAATGTGCTAGGTGTGGAAAGATCCAAAGGGATTTCTCATTGCTTTATAGGCTGGTGAATTCTGTAGCCAGATCTATTTAAGGAATTGCCTTAATTATTTCATTCTCTCCCTTTAAATTTTAGGCTTTATTACAAAAATATTACTGACAATGACTAGGGTATGCTTTGTATTTCCATGCATCTGGAATTGAGTATTTTAGTGATTTAAATGCGTATGTGTTAATCCTCTCTCCACCTCCCCTTATTCTTTCTGTGTGCTTTCTTTCCCCCTAGGAAACCCAGGTTGACCAGAACTCAAAGTGCCTTTTCTCCGGTCTCCTTCAGCCCCCTGTTCACAGGTAAGGGTGATCTTTTTCTTTTTCTTTTGACATCTGAAAGCCCAAGTGTTATGAGACCTGTTGGGAAACACAGATGCATCGCAGAGGGAGCTTCAGGCACGTCTGCAGTTATTTTCTTCATTCCTTGCCTGCTGGGATTGGTGTGAGGCTATTTTTATGGTGCCGAATGTGTTCTTGACTTTGGATGCTTTATAGTTTGCGTAGTGACTGTTTGCTGGTAATTAGGTGGCCCTGGTAGTTATACAGTGCTTAGTTCAGGATCATCACATATAAATTAAGAGGAGGAATTACAAAGTTATAGGCTCAGAGTGTATAAAGGACCCTCTAGAAGTCATACAACTCTTGTTCCTGCTTCCAATGGATTCATGGATTATCTGATACAAACATGACCCATGATTATCTGGTCTATTTTTAAAGACTTTGGGCAAAGGGGATTACATGAACTCTTGTCTTACCCATTTTAGGGGCTAGCATTCTTGCAGCTGTTAGAGTTCTTCGTTGTACCTAATTTAAGTCTCTTCTTTTGCAGCAGGGAACACAGTTGCTAAAGTAGGAAAGGGGTTGAATATCCTTTGGGCAACCGCCTTCTCGTTAAACGGAGAACTTTTTCAGAGAGGGAGACTGCTATGTCAGTCAGATGTGAAGCTCCTGCTTGAACAAGCTGCAGAAAAGGTCTTTAGCACACTGCCTCAAGCCTCAGAAACTGGGTTCTCATTGATTGTGGCTGAGAAGTCCTTAAAAAAAAAAATCCCAATTTCCAACTCTTTTGGATATTGTGTCCCTTAAAAGGTGATTGGAAGAATTATGATTTGGGAATGGACATTTCCAGATGTTAAGCAGGCTAGTGGAACCCCCATTACTGCATAGATGGCCATGAGCTGTCAGAACAAGTGACTTGGTACTGTAACAGACACAGGCGGAGAAGGAGGTCTCTTCTTAACCCCAGCCTAGAATTAAAGAATCTTCTCCTGTAGCAGCGTGTCTTTCTAGTTAATAATTGTTTCCTCTCTAAAGTAAGGAATACCCACATTTGTAGTTTCGGTTTCAGACAGTCTTATCTCTTTTGAATTACATCTTGATACTGAGGTGATACACTTATAATCTAGACATCTCTGACCCTTCAGGAAACATACTTGTTTGGATTCCTTACATTGCTCTGGGCAGCTAGGCTCTCAGTTACGAAGCTGTGTGATGAGTCAGGACCAGCTTTCTAGAACTTCCACTGATAACTTTTAGAAGAGATTTTCTGCTTATCTTAATTAGTGTTCACGAACTTCATAAAAAACTGTGTATTAGATTCTGAAAGCCCAGCTCCTGACCTTTTAGAGACCTCACTTTCTTAACTGGGAAATAATAAAATTCTAGCTGAGGAGCTAATTCAGCCTCCTGAATAAGAAAAAGATGTTGGAAATAACACCCTAAGGGCTAAGTTAGAGAAACCTTGAGTATCTTACCTATGGATCAGACCTACCAAAACAAACCTATTCTTGGCTGTCAACCTTAGTTAATAAAGTACTCTTCACTTTTTGGTGACTCAGTGGAAAGAGGGTAGATGTGGTTGGGTGGCAAGAAGGGGTGCACATGGCAGAGAACAGAACTGTATGACATGCTGGGAAGTAAAGAGAAACCACATCCCACCCCCTATCCAGCTCCTACTGAGAAGCTTCCTCTAAGCTTACCTGACTCTTGGCTGACTGTGGAAGTAGTTAATAATTATTAGGGTTGTAAATGTACTTTTCAGCCTTTGTAGCCTCAGCTATTAGGAACTAGTTGATATCTGAAATGGTTGTTTCTCTTATGAGTGAATATTCTGAAAAATCTAGACATGGTAAGCCATTTAGGAAGAAGCTGGGGCTAATATTGGGACCTTTATCTGTATTCAGCTTACCATGTAATTCTTATTATATTTTTCTGGCATTTGCTTTTTATGTCCATTTGGGCTTATCACAAGCTGTTTGCCTTGCTCCCTAAGGCAGAAATTGGTATACAAGTCTGTAAAAATAAATGGTGTGGGTTCCATTTGAATAAAGAAAACCCCTTGTTCAAGGTTAGGTTGTCAGTAGCAGAACCATGATTAATTGGCGTTTCCACTGTTGTCCCATGTTTTTTGTCCTAGAGTCCTTGACCTTTAACAGGACAAAGAAATGATAGAATTTAAAATGGACTTCCTGGGTGTTTGGGGTGATTTCAGCTCTGAAAGCATTAGATTTTGAGCTTTCTGAGAGCCAGGGACTTCTAGTTTCCCTTGCTTGCCCTTTGCTTGTCTTTGCTTCTGACCTCAGCTTTGGGCATGGTGCTTCTATAACATGCTTGCTCATGAATCCTTCAGGTGAAACAGTTTCGCTTGTGGATGTGGACATTTCTCAGCGGGGCCTGACCTCTCCACACCCTCCAACTCCCCCTCCTCCTCCAAGAAGAAGCCTCAGCCTCCTAGGTATAGTCTCCTCCCCTCTCTGCCTTCTTGTCCTAGTGGGAGGGGGAGCTCCAGGGACCTGTTGTTGTTTTCCAGGAGCCAAACAAGCTCCTGGGTTTCTAATGATGACCCAATTATTCCCTGTCTCTTTCTCAGCACCCCTGTCATCTATTTAAGCAGTTGAATGGGTGTCTTACTTGCATGCTATAACATTTACTATCCGTATGTTGTTTAGATCTGTATTTATCTTACCCTGAATCTATAGCTAGTAGGCTGCTTTAGGAATATCCTTACTTGCCTACTTTCAAGCAAAGGAAACCAGATTAAGATGATTGTTGCCCTCTGTGCATAAAGACAGGGTGAAGGTCAGGCCATCTTGCCCCAGAGGGCAGCCTGATGATCCTTCTCCCTCTCTTCTGCTTCACTTGCTCATTCTGTGCTCATATTTCTGAACCTCTTGCTTTTGTTCTCTTTTCTAGATGATATCAGTGGGACGCTGCCTACATCTGTCCTTGTGGCTCCGATGGGGTCTTCCCTGCAGTCTTTCCCCCTACCTCCGCCACCTCCACCCCATGCCCCAGGTTAGCTTAGCTTAGGGGCAACACTTGCAAGAGTTGGGAGTACAAAGTACTTCTGAAGGATGGGAGAATTCTATTTATGATAACAGAATTTACAAGAAAGCTTAAATTTCATCCCCTTGGCTAGACCATAACTACTTGGAAATGAGACCAAGAACTGGTTTTTCTAACCCGTTTTCTTTATGGAGTTGAATCTGATTTTTGTTAGCAATAAAAGACTATTGAATTTTTTCGTCTTTTTGCTGCTGAGACTGTTGTTTTAGTCCTTAAATAGATATCACTTAGGAAATTACTTTAATTTCAGGATAGTGAGGTTTAATATGTTGCTGGTTTTCAAAGTTCTGTGGTTTTTCTAAGCTTTTAGTACCGACCGCAGCCTTGTAAATAAGTACCAAGCATTTAGTAGCCCATACCTGCTTTGCCAGCCTCCAGTACCCAAGGAATAAAATGAATGAAATCGGCATTCTTTTCTACTTGCCTGGCAAACTCGTTACACTTCCTGGGCAAGTAAGCGAGTCACTATTTCCAAGGCTGTTTTACCGGCACTTCACCTCGAGGTGGGAGAAGTTGGAATCGCTCTAGGCTGGTGAAGGTCCTGAAGTAGTCACCTTAGTCAGGTTAGTGAGCAGCTCCCCACCCCCTTTCCTGGGGTTCAGTGCCCCCACCCATCCTTCACAGCTTACACAAGCCCACACAGCTTTTTGTTCCAGCCCATCCAGCTCTTTCCCACTGCTTTGGCTTCCACCCTTTCCAGCTTAGCTTCTAATGCTTTGCCCCTCCTCAGTTAGCATCTCTGTTTTGGGGGGAGGGTCTGCTTATGGTTGGGAGCGTTGAGGGTAAACAAGTGACCCCCATTGGTCTTGCCCTGCAGATGCATTTCCCCGGGTTGCTCCCATCAGAGCAGCTGAATCCCTGCACAGCCAGCCCCCTCAACACCTCCAGTGTCCCCTCTACCGGCCCGACTCGAGCAGCTTTGCAGCCAGCCTTCGAGAGTTGGAAAAGGTAGGTGGTGCCTGTGCACTGGCGGCTCACCCCCTTCCCACTCCCTAGTTCTGTACCAGGTTTCCCTTTTATTATGTTCAGAGAAAGGGTCGTTTCCCTGCCTCTATATTTACAGTGATAAAGCAATATGCTGCTATTATCAATTCCGTAAAAGATGTAAAATTGAATCTTAGAAAAAAAGTTGAATGTGATAAAGGTTGTAGAGAAATGTTTACATAGTCTAAGCTGATTGTGACAGATGACTTGACCCAGGTCCCTTTTCTTTGTACGGCTTTGGTAATGGAAATGTAGAATTCTTCTTCTGTAACTTTGGAGGGCTAAGAGTACGATGAGCCTGATGTTCATTGCCAATGGTTGAAAACACTCAGCAGCTTTTCCCCTACTGAAATGTGTTGGAGCGGGGAGTGGTAAGATAGATTGTGCTGAAAACTTGGACATTTTTCTGTTCTGTTAACCACTTGACTGCTTTTCATCTTTGATAGTGTGGTTGGTATTGGGGACCAATGAATTGGGAAGATGCAGAGATGAAGCTGAAAGGGAAACCAGATGGTTCTTTCCTGGTACGAGACAGCTCTGATCCTCGTTATATCCTGAGCCTCAGTTTCCGATCACAGGGTATCACCCACCACACTAGAATGGAGCACTACAGAGGTAAGAGGTGCTGGTGTTGGAAGAAAGCCTTCCCCACTTGCCTTTCTCTACTTTTGCCATTTGACTTTCTCATAGGAAGAATTCATAGAAATGGAACTGTGAATAGGGGGAAAAACTTCTAGACTCAATTGAATTCTGATATGGGCACTGGTTTCAATCACTAGAAGAAATGTTGGGGGAGGGCAGTAAAGAGAGTAAGAATTCCATTTAAAAGTATTGTCAGTGTCTTGTCTCCCAGATAGGAGGACCTGAACAAGACTATTGAAGAACAGAACAAAGCCAGTAAAACCATGCTCTTGATAAAAGGAAGGAATAAGCTAGACAAGCTCTCCCAAGCTTTGTTCATAATTAAATTTAATATCTAGAGATACTTTCTATTAAATTGTACAACTGAAGAGGAGAATTTAGTGTTGATTCTGTGACTGTTCTGTTCTGAATTTCTTTGCCTACTAGTCACAGCAGCTCTTCTGGTAGGCAGCATGGTGATGATACTTGCCTCTCTTGGTCAGCTTTGTAGTTCGTTAGGTAATAGTCATCAGAACTCCGAGAGTTTGTGGGATCAGTGTGCTTTAAATGGTCTCCCTTCTTCCTTCGTGGACAGATTGTGCTTAATGTTGCCATCATGTTAGAAGGTGATTTGTGAAACCTGCTGTCTGGATTGACTTTGTATTGGGACATTCTGTACTTGACTTGGGCCAGAAACTTGTGATGGTCATTGGTGGTAGGGCTGCATATTAGATCACTTATTGAAATACCTGCATATGCTACAAGTTTAAAAAGTGTAGAGAGGGCCAGCTGAGTGGCGCATTGGTTAAGAGCTGGCTTGGGACGCCAGAGGGCCCCGGTTCGGATCCCACATATGAGGGCTAGTGACACTGCCCTCTATAGCCAAGATGCTGAACGGCAGTTTGACCTGGGGCTGGGCTGCCGTGGGTTGCCAGTGGCGGCATAGGCTGCAGTCCTCTGCTGCAGTGGGCTGCCATAAGCTACCGTGTGTAGCCAGCAGCCAGCAGCTGCCGTCCAGAGGCCGGCGACTGATCTGCCTCACCCAGGAAGAGCGCAATGATGGTGTCAACTTGGGCCAGTGAAGCAACGTCCTCCACAACTAGACTGAAGAACAAAGCAACAGCAACTTGTCTATTCCCCTTCCCCCGATTCCCCAGCGCTGTTCCCCTCCCCCAATTCCCCAATTAAAAAAATCTTTTAAAAAAAGTGTAGAGAACTTTGGAGAGTTTGGGAGACTTGCTCCTCCCATCCCTCACATTCTTCCCACATGTGATCCCCTTAAATGAACTGTATTAGACATTCATCTCAAATAAGAGTCTCTTTCATGCTCTTCTCAGGCACCGCCATGTCTTTCCTTCTCTCATCCAAGTTCTGCTGGATTATTTGGTTTGCTTCTCTTGTGAGGCATAAAGTAGCTGTGCAGCACAGCCTTGTCCATAGTTTCCTCTGCCCCCACCTTTCCCTTAGAGATGCATGAAGAGAAAGGAACTTCAGTCCAAAGACCTGAGCGCTAGTTAGATAACTAGGGTAGACTGCTTCCCATTTTCCTGCTGCTCCTAAAAGCAAAAATCAGAGAAACAAAATGCAAAATAAAGCAGTTCAGAGTGAAGTATTTTTATAAACCTACTAAAATGGTAAATGACTAGGCCATGGGAATGATGAATACATGTGTGACCTCTAGGTTCCTGATAGGTGAGATGCCAGAAATGAGAGAGCTCTTTCAAATGGTTCTCCGGTTACTTTTTGTTCAAAGGGACTTTTCTTCCTTGAATAAATGGAATTTTTAATAGAAGCCTTGTGGGCCTTTCAGTTGCCAGCTTGCAGTGGAACATTTGTCTTGGTCTTTTTAAGTGATACTGTAAGAGTAGCTAGAGACTCAGATCTGCAGTTCTCTTGAGTGATTTGGTATCCCCTTTGTGGGTGCTTTAGTTTTGGGGATTTTGTGGTGTTGTTTTTTTTTAAGTCGTGGGAGTTCAGATTCCCTTTTTGCCTTTGGGATTCTAAAGTTAGGAGTGGGATCTTTGTAACATGTTGGGGCGTGGAATTTAGAAGTTAAAGAAGAAAAGACTTAGAATTTGATTTTTCGGTGCCCAGCACACACATGAATGAGTGATACCCACAAGCTGCTCTTGTCTTTCTCTTGACTGTCCCATTGAATACTTGAAGTCTTAGATCTTCTTGAGAGGATGTCATTTAAACTTGCTTTTGCTATAGGAGTCTTATCTTATGGTCTGTGATTTAAGAATTAATGTTCATATGCGACAAAGCATTTTTATATCTTTTTTCTGACTTGAAATTATTATTTATTTGTTTAACAAAAGCCTTGTAAGACCTAATTTATGTCTTATTAAAGGCAACATCTTTCTTTCCATTAATTGTGGAACAAGCAGGAACAGATGGCTTCAAGGACCTTTGTCTGATTCAGCTTGCCCATAAACAACCCTCCCAAAAGTGAGAATCATAAAAATGTTCAAATCAACCTCCCAGACTTTTTTAAAGTCGCTTTTACATTTTTACCTCTCCTTAATTTTCCATGGCAGGAACCTTCAGCCTATGGTGTCATCCTAAGTTTGAGGATCGCTGTCAATCAGTGGTGGAGTTCATTAAGAGAGCCATCATGCACTCCAAGAATGGGAAGTTTCTCTATTTCTTGAGATCCAGGGTTCCAGGTAAGGCTGTAGTTACTGTTTTATTGAACTTACTTGGGTATGGTCCAGTATGGTATCAAAATGTACCCCCCATCCCCACCCTGTGCCCCCCCAAAAAAACGCCACAATTACTTAAAGCTTCTTTTTTTTTAAGATTTTTTTTTTTTAATATTGGGGAAGGGGAACAGTGTTGGGGAATTGGGGAAGGGGATCAGCCAAATTGTTGTCCTCCAGTCTTAGTTATGGAGGGCGCAGCTAGCTCAGCTCAGTCAGCAGCTCAGCTCAGGCCCAGCTCACTGGGCCATGTGGGACTCAAACCGGCAAGCCTGTTGCTCAGAGCTCGTGCTCTTAACCAACTGAGCCATTTGGCCGGCCCGTTAAAGCTTTTTATTCTTGTTTTTATAGCAGTCACACTAGAGCAGGGGTTCGCAAACTTTTGAGACGGAAGAGCCGCCAGGGGTCAGCAAACTGCGGCTCACGAGCATGTGGCTCTGAAGTGAAATTGATAATGAAAATAAAACTTACCATAGTTTCATTTATAAAATTTTTACAGGATATTATTCACATAATGGTGATTATGTGAAAATATATTAATGGCTCTCAAATAATTTTTAAATTGTTGTGAGGGACAGAATTGGCTCTTCTAGGGGTCGGCAAACTTTTGAGACGGAATGTACCCAAAGAGCCGCATGTGGCTTGCGAGCTGCAGTTTGTCGACCCCTGGGCTAGAGTCAAGTGGTTAATCCCCTACCCTTGTACACTAATCTCTCAGTATTTTGAGAAGGAATCTTTGTTTCTCTGACCACATGAATGAAAAAACTGATCCTGCCTCTGATGTCCAGGCATCATATGAATACTTAATATTCAAAGATGTCTCCTTGTCCCCAATCCAGGCATCTTACACTTACATGTGACACAGGAGAGAGAGGCTCTCAGGTCATTTCCCCAGGAACAGGGAAGGTAAAGAGGGTTTACTCAAAAGGCAGTGGTGAGTGTCAGGGAGGCTGAATTCAGTGGCAGTCTGTTCTGGATTTTGTCCATTGTTGTACTAAACTTTCTGTTAAAGAGTAGGTTCTTTTTGTTTATCTTATATCCCTCAGTGTTGACTATAAAGATCTCTCTCCATTTGGGAGCATTAGGCAGTTCCCATCCTTGCTGGTGTGGTTATATAGTCTTCCTGCCCACAAAGCAGGGAGGTATTTGTATAATAGCTACTGAAGGGGGAGAAGGGATGGTTTAGAGCAGCGGTTCTCAACCTATGGGTCGTGACCCCTTTGGGGGTCGAATGATCCTTTCACAGCGGTCGCCTAAGACCATCGGAAAACAAAAAGATATTTACATTACGATTCATAACAGTAGCAAAATTACAGTTATAGAGTTGCAACGAAAAAAATTTTATGGATGGGGGTCACCACAACGTGAGGAACTGTATTAAGGGGTAGCGGCATTAGGAAGGTTGAGAACCGCTGGTTTAGAGGAATCAGCTTATATAGTGTTGGGAAAAGTAAAATGACAAGCACATTAATTGAGGCATTTGTAAGATACAAACAGAACTTAAAATGAGAACATCGTGCTTTCCCATTGAATCAAACTAAGATTTTTAAACAAACAGGATGCCAAGAAATTGCTCTAAAAAGAAGTTGCAGGAGTGCCTCAGGCAGAACATCAGTAACAGGATCGAGCCAGGTTGCAGGAATGTGTTTTCTAATCTTGGTGATTTAAATAAGGTGTGACAGGGTGCAAACTGGATTAATTCTCACTTCATTTAGTATTTGCTTCAGTGCTGTCAACACAATTGGGTCTCATACAGTTGACTTGATTAAAGGGAACAGTTAAAATCCTTTCTTGTAGGAATTGCTCTGCATAGCAATTTGTAAAGTTTGTGGCTTTTGGGAGGTATTTATTTAACAAACATTTATTTGTGTAACTTAGTATCAAAAATAAGCCCCATCTCTGCTCTCAGAGAACTCAGCCTCAAAGGGGGAACAGGTAAGAAGATAAAGGTACTAGCGCGTGTTAAGTTCTATACAGTGATCAGCAGAGGCCGGCTAGTAAGCTCTGTTTGTGGGTGAACCAGGGAAGTCCTCTCAGAGGACTCGAGTCTGGAGCGTGTATCTACTTGTTGAGTATTGAGAGGCATCATGGAATCTTTGACTCCTCAGGTGTAGCTCATCGCATTCCACAAATGTGCCCTGTCTATATAAATTTTAACTAAGATTCTTAACATTGTTATTGGCTAGAGATAATAATAATTGCTGCTGTTTATTGTCTGTCATATGCCCAGTACTTGGTCAGTTTCTTTATTTACATCTCTCTAAGTTTTTTTTTAGCTAATAGATTGGTCTATTATTTACAGGTAAGACTGTTTTCATTTTGCCAGTGAGGAAACTGAGGTTCAAAAGTGAAATTACTGTGAAAGGCCACTTAGCTGATCAGTCCTGAAGCCAGGTTCAAACCCAGGCCCAACTAACTCCAAATCCAATGCTTTATTTACCACCACTCTGTGATGGGAAAGAAGTAGCAGTAAGCAAATGGAAACGAGTTTGTTGGGATTTGTGAAGACTACACAAAGAAGTCAGAATTGTGTTTGTTAGTGGAGGGTGTCTTTCTGGGACCTGTGCTGAATGCTACCAGAAGGGTATCTATTTGCACCTAAAAATGT
Organism: Hipposideros armiger; assembly: GCF_001890085.2. NCBI lineage: Eukaryota > Metazoa > Chordata > Mammalia > Chiroptera > Hipposideridae > Hipposideros > Hipposideros armiger. Next base: position 3,536,926 of record NW_017731390.1, read on the forward strand.
AATCAAGTTGAAAAGGAGAGCAGAGTTAGTGTTTGCCCTGGGACGCTCTTTGAAGGATTGGGACAGAGAGGCAAAGCCAGTGCTCTCCTTTACCATTGTTGGCTGCACTCCTTTGCTTATCATGAAGGTCCGGGCATTCCTGAGGTTGACTTATTAGAGGCGAGGACTGGCCAAGAAGAGGTAATCACAGCACTTACGTTGAGCTGTCAGCCTGCACCAGGAATTTTAACTCAGTAGATTTTAAAAAGAGCCCGTTTGTTCACTTTGGGATGATAACTGAATTGCCCACAAGGAGCGAGGTATTATTTCGTTTCACTCTTACAAAACCCTTTGAAGGGATATTACAGTCAGCCTCAATATCTATCTCTCCCTCTCTCTCCCTCTCTCTCCCTCTCTCTCCCTCCCTCTCACTCCCTCCCTCTCCCTCTCCCTCTATCCAGATTGAGAAACTGAGGTACAGTGAGTTGCAGAGCTAGAATACAATGTTGGGTGTTTCTGGCCGAAATCTAGAGTTGCATACACTAGCAGGGCATGCCAGGAATCATGGGAATCATAAAGCTAGGACTAATGGGAAGGAAAATTCTTAATGGTGGCAAATAAGGAGCAGAAGGAAAGTAATTAGAATAAATGGAATAATTAGCATCTAGGGAGGAACTCTTGGTAAAAATTATGGAACCTGAGCTAGAGTTCCCCTTTTCTCATAGTATTGGAACATGGTCATAACAAATCTGAGGTCACTGATTCCATGTCATTCTGATCCATTTCAGTTATAAACTAAGCCCCTAACACCAGGCAGCAGTCTCACAAAGAGGATGTGGTTGGATTAGCACAACACCTCTTACCCACCTAGAGCCAGAACTTGCAGCAAATGTGTCCTTATTCGGGAGACTCTTCATCATTTGCAAAGTACATGAAGAGAAAATGCCTATTGTTTTTTAATCACACTGAATTACACAACTATAAGGAAATCGGTCACTTCCTCTTTTGTAACCATCATAAAGCTTATATTGCTTGTTCAGTGACATATCTTCCCTATATCCCAGGGTTTCTCAATTTAGCACTTTTGAGGTTTTGGGCTGCATAATTCTGGTCTTTAGGGAACAGTTTGGTGTGGCAGAAAGACCTAAGTGTTTGGGTGCTTAGACCTGAAATCAGATTTGTCACCCCTACCCTGGTCCCTGTTGGAGGAAGAAAAAACAGTGAAGTAGCTGGTAACTGCATTTGTGCCCAAGACCCCTGGCATGAAGACCAGAGGAAAGTTCCTGATGATCACTGTTCACCTCGCCCTTCCTGTGTCAGCTGCGCTGGTGTCTTATCTTGGATCTCCATTTCTAACCTCTCCTGTTAACTGGCTCTGAATGTGAAAGCTCCAGTTGTTTGCTGTTTTGGGGGCAAACAGTAAATGGTCAGGTTGACACCAGGGAATATCAGAGAATTAACAGATTTCAAATTGCTATTTGTGAAGCCAAGGCTAAAAGTAACACAATTAAATAGGCAAGTATATATAGTCATTAAAATTCAAGTAGGCAAACAATCAGATAATTATATCCTGCTTATTATCCTGATCTTTTTAGGCACAAGCCCTATACTATTGCATCTTTGGGAATAAATAATTAGATACATAAATTACTTTTATCTCTGAAACATCATGTTGAATTTAGCAG
>NW_017731390.1:3539153-3618837 GCF_001890085.2 Hipposideros armiger
CTAAGATGCTGAACAACAGCTCAACCTGGAGCTGGGCTGCCCTAGGCTGCAGCCCCTGCTGCAGTGGGTTGCCATGGGCTACCGTGTGTAGCCAGCAGCCGCAGTGAGCGGCCGTCCAGAAGCCGGCAACCTATCTGCCTTGCCAGGGAAGAGCGCTATGATAATACCAACATGGGCCAATGAAGCAACGTCCTCCACAATCAGACTGAAGAACAAAAGGACAGCAACTTGTCTGTTCCCCTTCCCCCAATTCCCCAGTGCTGTTCCCATCCCCCAATTCCCCAATAAAATTTAAAAAAAAACATGAGAAAAAGGGTAAATTCAAACAGGCGTTTGAACCCAAAATCATTTTAAAAATCATTTGTTTAAATGTATTCAAGAGAGAAATTCATGTGTGAATTCTATTTTCTTCATGGTGTGTGAGGAGAGGGCCAACTGCGTGGGTGGAGGGGGCTACAGTGCTTCAAAATATAAGCCTTAGGCTTGAAGGGGTAGAAGTGAGAAGGAGAGAACTAAGGGAGGCTCATCATGAACCAAGGTGCTGTGACTGTCCTGGACAGCCCCTCTGTCAGTCATAGGAACAGGTGCTCGCTCTGAGGGGACTCCCGGACAGCCCCCAAGAGGCTCCCTGGGCTAACCTCTTCCTCAGACAGCAGCTGTTCAGGGCAGGCCAGCTGTGTTGGTTCTGTGCTTTAACAAGTTCTCTGAGTCCAGTCGGCCTCAGTTTCTTCACATGTGAAATGGGGATAATAGTGCTATCTATCTCAAAAGTATAGATTTGAAGACTAAATGAGTTAAATGTTTTTAAGATAAGCTTATTTGTTGAGTAGCAGTATAATATGTATTTTAATTTTTTGTTTGTTTTAGAAAGTTGTCAACCATGAAAAGGCTTTGGGGAGGCAAGCTCTAATTTTTTCTTCTCATGCCTTGAAACAAAATTTAAAAACTGCTTGAAATTAAACTCCAAAAATAGCAGATATTTCATTTTCCAACAAATTGTATCTATAGAATTTCTTTTGATATGACAATGGCTGAGAAAATAGTTCTTTCGGAAGATTTTGTAGCTCAGTTTCTTTCTGAGAACAGTTGGCTTATTTACTTTCCATAGCTCCTTTGTGTATTAAAGCCAGGATATTCTTTGTTCCTTTGAACCTGTGTCAGTGTCCCTGCAATTCTGGGTGTCTCCGTTCTGTAGCATTGACCTTTGGGGGGTTGGGATTTCCCAACACAGAGCGCGCTGATAATTGATGAAACCTGAGTGTGGGGCTCCCATTGGGCCTGGCTGGCGTCAGTCATCAGGCTCTTTTGCACTGATAGTACTAATTCCAGCTTGCCTAAGCTACTGTAGTTACTTGTCTCTTAATAGCATCATCCTCTTTTTTTCTGTTCCTGTACCCCACCTAAAGTTTCAGAAGCAAAGAGGCTGGGTGGGGGATGGGGGGGTGGGGGTGGGAAATATGAGGTCATGAAATCTGATTGTCCTGTCTTGAAGTAAATGGCAGGAGTGATAGGCTTGTAAACATTGATCCCAGTCGTTGTCTTCTGCTTATGGACCTCTCAGTTGGAATTTGGTGGGGACCCTGCTGAGTGCCTTTTGAGTCCTCACCTTCAGGATACTGTTAGATGTGCTGAATAAGTATCTCCCGTTCCCAGCAGGGATGCTTTTAATTCTTGCCCTTCCCTGAGAGCCCCAGGCCTGGGATAGACCACTTGGCTCCCAGTAAAGTCTCTAGCTTGGCATTTTTCATTGGGTTGTTCTGAAGAGCAAGACTCTCAGCTGTTGAGAGTGATAGTAGGGAGGACCTCCACTGGGGAGAATAGATTCTCTTGAGTGTGAAATATAGTAAGTAGTGTTGCTTCTGCAAATGTGGAAGGGAGCTTTTGCACAGAACACATAGATGAACTATAAAGAAGCCCCCATTTCCTTTCCCTGGACTCTCTTCATATGGGAAATTGTAGTTAGCTGCATTGTTCCTTCTGAATGTTTCTCTTGGTTTTCATTCTTGAAGGACTGCCACCAACTCCAGTCCAGCTGCTCTATCCAGTGTCCCGATTCAGCAATGTCAAATCCCTCCAGCACCTTTGCAGATTCCGGATCCGACAGCTCGTCCGGATAGATCACATCCCGGATCTTCCACTGCCTAAGTACGATGGGGTCTTTAGGACTGGGGGCTGGAAGGAGGGTTCCTTACAAATGTTAGTGAGGCCTGCAAGCTGATTGCACAGGCAGAGCCTGGCCATGTTCACCGGCATCCTCCTTTCACTTCCCCTGGTCTTGGCACCTAACTCTAGAATTGTCACATTGTAGCCAGATGGGAGGAAGGTGTGTGTGTGTGTGTGTCAGCCTCCCTTCTGCAGTCTCTATGAAGAGTGGAGGGAAGGAGACAGAACTATAGTAAATGAGAAAGTGGGAATTTTGTTAGGGTAGCAGAGTCATTGGTGTAGTCTCAGCCACATAGGGATTGAAGAGAAGGAAGTGTTGAGCAAAGGCGGTCTTTCTTTTATAATCTATGTAAATGACATTTTGTGTGTACCCCTCTGTGCTTTTTACAGACCTCTGATCTCCTATATCCGAAAGTTCTACTACTACGATCCTCAGGAAGAGGTATACCTGTCTCTAAAGGAAGCGCAGCTCATTTCCAAACAGAAGCAAGCGGTTGAACCCTCCACGTAGCGAGGGGCCCCTGCTGGTCACCACCAACGGTATGAGCTCTCTGCCTCACTGTCCAGCCATGCTCCTCCTGGGCAATTGCCATCATGTATGGGCCTTGTCCCCGCCTCATCCCTGCTCCTGGCATCTGCCTACCATTACCACATCTGATAACAGAGTCCCCAAGGGGTGCATACCCCAGTTGGGAGAAGAGCAGATAGACAAGGGAGCCTGAAAGAATATTTGCCAAGTAATGTGCAGGCTAACCACTGAATGTAGAGGAGGACACACATGTATAGCTAAGTGTGCAGCTTTCTCTCATACTTCGGCTGATCTCCCTGATATTGTACAAATGACATATAAAGCAGGAAACCAAAGGGGAAGGAAACTGCATCAAAGGTAACACAAACATACCTTTAATGGCAGTAGGCATGCACTTCAGTGAGAGCTCCACTGTGTCCCACGGCTTGGCATAGGGGGCTGAGGAAAAACAGCTCACTCTTCTCTTTAGAGTTTGATTTGGGGCACTAAAAGTAAATTGTTCAGTAGAATAAGTGAATTAACTAAATTCATTTATCTAAGAGGCTGTTCTCCCATTGCTACACTAACTGAACTCAACTCATTTTCCCATAAAATATCTTGGCATACTGGTTCCTGCAGATGAATTCTGATGTCTTTTAAATTGCATTAATGTGAGCATTCAAAGGTAGTGGTGAATAGGGAACAAAATTGCCAGAAAGTGGTGATTTTGGTAGTGTGGGTTTACATGCAAGATCTCACATTCCAGTGATAAACCGCTGGGATGCAGTGGACCCCTCCATCCCCCACCCCGCCCCAGTCTTTCCTTAGTGTGGCATGTCCTTTTGAAGCATTGAATACTTCTGCTTCTCTCATAACCTCTCTGTTCCCCAGTCCCATCCCACACACAAAACAAAGGGGGGAAGTCCACAGGAGCAACAGCCTTAGAGTGAAAAGGGGGCTTTAATCTCTCCACCCACTCGCTCTCTCCATAACAGAAGGGTGACCATTGATGTTTATGTCCCATGGATTTTCTTGAGCCATGGCTAAGGTGAACCCAGCTGTGTGTCTCCTCTTGGTTCTGATCCTGTGTTATTGCACGGGGGCTGGGCTAATAAGGATTAACAAGGGGAGAAGGAATGAAGAGGAGAGACCAGCAAATGGTAACTCTGGGAGGCTGCAGAGTTTTAACTTAAAGGATCCTGGATCGGGTGTACAATCTCTTATCATCGCTTCAATTCTGTGCAAATTCTGTGCCCTCAGAAGTGTCTCCTAAGACATCAGAATGCCCTGATGTTGAGGGGCATTTCTCTGCTTGGTGGTTTTGCAGTTTAGCTTAGCGTGGGAAAGTAGAAGGGAACCTGGGAGTCTCACCTACCTGACTGCACCCTTGAAAATTAGGACCCTTCAGTTACAGCACCACTTCTGTGGGTGCTATGCCCTGGGAGGAACCCATGTGAACAGGAGCATATTCAGAGAAAGACTCAGGACGGTGGAGGGTTCCAAACTGTATCACATGGGAAATACATGACTAACATGAGACGTTTTAAGGTGAGAGGAACTTGGTAGCTGAAAGAAGTAGGGATTTCCCTAAGGAAGAGTATTAAACTTACTCTGTGTGGTTCCGGGGGCTGGACAAGGACTACAATGGTTGTAAGTTATAAGAAGTTTGATTTCAGTCCAACTTTAGAAGAATCATTTTAACAGAGAGGTCCAAAAATGGAATGATTTTTCCACAGGAATCAGTTCCCCATTTTTAAAATTCACTTAGCAGGTATCTGTGTATATACATACATACCCAGTGTGAATTGTGAATAGAGTGCTGAGCAAGATCATCAAAGGGCCTGTTCTCACTGAGCTGTGATTCTCATAGGGAGAGACAGACAGCAAACGTGTAAATAAATGAATAGGTTCATTTTAGTCGACTGTACATGTTATTAGAAAATAAAACTGGTGAAGTTTAGTGATTCGTGGTGGGATACTCAATTTGGATGATCAGGGAAGGCTCCTGTGAGGAGGTGACATTTTCCCTGAGATCCAAAGACTGAGGAATTCAGCCATGCGAGGATCTGGGAGGCAGAACATTCTGTGCAAAGGGTCTTGGAAGTATAAAGGCCCCAAGGTGAGAAGGGACTTGATAAGATCAGGTATAGGCCAGGGGTAGCCATTTGTCACCAGTGTGGGGGGCAGTCATGTGTTGGTAAAGGGTTGAACTGAACTCCCAGGGTCTCTTTCCTGTGACACTGGGATTGTTGTCTGTGGCAAAGAATAAGCATCATGTCATACTTGTTCTTGATTTACACCCTAGGACCCTGTGAAAAAAGGGAAGTAACACTTCTCAAGGGAGAGGTCTTTAAAGTGTAAAATTTTGGTCTCTATGACTTCTTGTTGGTGAGGTTGATTTTAATTTGGGAGTTCTGAATGGACCACTTGGTCTGTTACCTGGGGAATTTCATGCCAGGGTGCTTGGAGTGTAACAGCTTGAACAGTACCCTTCTTAAATTAGAAAGTAGAAGCTGCACTGGCCTTTGTGATAATATGTCAACCCTCTTCAATGGCCAGAAGCTGCAGAGACCTACAGCTATTTCCAGCCAGGCTCTCAAGGGGCTATTTTAGGGGCTCGGCTCCTTTTTTAATCCCTAGAGCAGGTGCCTCGGGAGAAGTGGGGAGGAAAGTAGGTAAAAAGATTAAGGAGTAAGGGAAATGGAAAGAGGGGAGTTAGGCAGTGTGATAGGACATATTATTAGTTCTTTTAGAACCTTCCTTTTAGCATCCAGGTCGTAGGCTGCTCAGGCCCCTCCGACAAAGGCCGTTGCTACGTCCCAGCTAGCTGCAATGTTTGTAGAAGTGTTTGGCTAGCCAGACTCCATTCTCCTTTTGAGCTGTACTTCTCTATCTCCAAAGGCTAGGCTCTTCTTTCACTCCACTTTGGTTTCACTCGGTTTAACCACTAATCTTTTCCCCTTTTTTTGCCTAGGCATTTGGTTGCCAAGCTCCAGTTTTGAAGAACCAAATGAAGCTACCATGAACGAGGAGTAAGAAAAAAACAAGAGGGAATAGGAAGGGCTGGGATCCTCTGCGCAAAGACTTTGGTTCCCCCCACCACTCTGGGGCTTGGAAGAAGCACACAACCATACTCTCTGATTGGGGGCTCCGCCATGCGCATCTAGCCCCTGTGATATCTTGGAACTGGATGAGCTCCTTGGAAAACTGGAAGAAGTCTCAACACTGTTCCTTTTTCACAAGTTTTGTTTTGGACATTTACATTTCTCAGTATGAAAAACTCACCTTAAAGACAGCTGGGTTTGTGCCCATTGGATTGGAAGTGGTGTGAAGGGTGAGCAGGTCCAAAGGGGGTGGGTGGACCACCAGTGTGGGTCAGGCAGCTGGTGCCAAAGGCAGAATGCGAGTTTTCACCATTGACCTTGAAGAAGGGAAGAGAAGGAGTCAGAAGTGCAAATCAGGTTGGGAGTTTCTGAAGGATGAGAGTCTGCTTCTCTTTAAGCATGAGTAGCTTCAGTGGGAGCAGGAAAGAAAGGAGGTGGGTGGTCTCGGACAGAAGATTGCTGGACAGAAACTGGCAGATGGCCTCTGCTGGGGGAAGTAGTGACTCCTTGCATCCGTTCTTTTTAAGGTTCAGGAACCTGATTTCAGAATCACCTCTCATAGAAGCTGGATTCGTTTTATTTTACTTGATTCCTAAGTTCTGTGACCTCAAGTTAGCCCCATTCTTCCTCCACCCTCAACCTGTTCCCCAAGTTAACTGTACATTTCACCCTGGTCATGGTAATTCATTCCTTTTGCTTCTGCCAGCTGTCCTGGCACTAGTTTTTCTCATCACCTGAGCAGTTCAGAGCTCCAGTCATGGGCTGCTGAAGGGAATGGAGTGTGCCTCCAGGTTTTGAATGGCCATCTGTACCACGACTTAGGAGCCAGTGTTACTTACCTCCATATGTCTGCCGGCTAGTGAGAGGGAATGTGCAGGCAGGTGGGAAACAAAGCTATCATAGTTGTACTCGTCCTAGAGAAAGCTCTCCAGTGTCTCAGCCTTAATGGGATGTCCTTAGATTAGGAGGAGGAGAGCATTACATCTCATGTTTTTGGGTTTATCACTGTCGTCCCACTTCTGGGACAGGAGGTAGCAAGGGCTTCTATATTTTCCTGTGTTCTTTCTGGCAATGCAAACATTTTCCTGAGTCAGATCCTGCTTGCCCTCTTTTCACTGGGATTCTGTCAGATGCTGATTTCAGAGTTGCCTCTCATCCAGGTGGAAGTGAGGAGGAGGGAGAAGAACTCCAGTGCTTTTCAATGGTCTTCAATTTTTTCTGAAGCAGGCCATGGTGAAATCATACAACATTATAAATTTGCTTTTCTGTAGAGTTACTCTGGGGAAAGTTTTGCTATTAAGACGTGAAAATTGAGCTGTTTAGTCTTTATTACCCTTTTCCAGTAAGTGTTCCATTAGACTGCCTCTTTTGGTACCCTAGGCTTTGTATCTGCCTCATCTCATGAGATAAATAGTACTGTCAGGTTTGTGGTTTCCTGATGGTTTGGGGTGAGGCCTCCGTGACTTGTTAATTTATAGGACTGCCTCATCTGGAAGCATTGGCCTTCTGCCTTACGACCTGTGTAGAATGACCAGTCTTCCTCCTTGCAGCATTCTGAAGAGGGAGGAAACTTGCATTGTTACTTGGCCCTAAAGAGGCTGTCCTCTGATTTGTCAGGAGGCGCTTCTCCTCTCCTTGGCTTCCATGGTAGTATTACCAACAGTTAAGATTGTGATCCCAGAAATTGGCTTAACCTGTGAGCCTTGCCTCTTAAGGGTGCAGATTAACTTGCCATCTTGCAGAAAGTGCCACCCACCCCTCCCCCACCCCTCATTGTAGAGTCTGAAGTCTGGAATCCATTGGGATCCTTGAGTGGCTGATGTGCAGCTCTCTTGAGATTTTTTTTTTTTAACCACTTTCATTACCCACAATTTTTAGGTTATTCCTTAGTATGTGTTTGCCTGGCTCTTGGGCCACGTACTGTGGAAAACACAGGAGTCAGAAGACGTGGTATCTGGCTTTAGGGAATTTTTAGAATACTGCCACACATGAAGCAATTGGAGAGTGACTCAGTGTGGCAGGGATTCAGGGCTGTCTTTAAAGACATTGAGAGCGGGTAACATCAGGGTAGACCAGATGGCGTAGGAAAGCTCTGAGGCAGTGAGGCTTTGGGTTGTAGGCGAGGGCAGGACAGTGAGATGAGAAACACATGAACCAAAAGCATGGAAGCAGAAGTGTGCATGGCGTGTACTGAGCAGTGCACAGCCCCAAGTTAGAGCAGAAGCACCGAAGAATCCATTTTCAGTGCGAAACCTCCCAGTCATCAGGCAGATCTGAGTGCTGAGGGCTTATGATGGTGAAGTGGAGTCCAAAGCCAGAAGTCCAGTTGGCTTCCTGCTGGTGGCCAAGGACCTCACTGCTCTCGGTGCAGCCTGTGAGAGGCAGGGCTCCTGGACTCACTGTGGTACCGGGGGTTTCCACTGGAGAATTCCTACACTCAGGTACAAAACCAAACCAGCCGAGGAGGGCCAGCCTCATCCCTGTCCTCTTTCTGCTCCTGGGAAGGGTGGTGGTTACCTGTCTGTGATCTGTCTGCTTTCGTCACAGCCCAGGCTGCAGCCTATTCCTTTCTCAGTAGAGTGGGTACAAGACAGTGCAAGAGGGGACTGGCTCCATTAGGAGACGTGGTGGACGAGGCAGGACGGGGGCAGTTGGCTGAGATGCCAGCCTGGTCAGAGTAAACGGAGCAGGAACAGCTGGCCTGTCGTTAGCATTTCCCCTTCTTCTCTCCTGGCTGGGCCCACCCCCTCCTTTGCCAATTCTGTGCAGTGCTAATTGAAATGCAGTCTACAGAGGGTACTTGTTCCTTTTGGGTCGTTTTCTAAAGTCACAAACTGGAAAAGGTTCTCAGTTCTAGAGACCCCTTATTGATTTCTAAGTTGTGAGTGGCTGATGTCAGCACCCTCAGGCCCTGCCTGTGTAACCCTCGCTTGTTTATGATTGATCTGCTGTAATCATCCTCAGGATGGCGTGAACCACTGTGAGCTAGTGACAACTACTGCTACGACTGCTATTACTTGAAACTTGTGTGCTGTGGTAGGAGCGCAGGAGTGAGGAGGTGTAGGGACTAGATAAGTGGGTGAAAGCTGGAGTTTGGGCCCATCGGTGATGACCTTGGCCTAGTTGTCTGCCTATGCCTAGATATAGTGAATGTGTGTATATTCACTGGAATATGAGCTGAGGACTGCAGCCACCGGCCTCCCAGGAGGAAAGGCACGATGGGGAGCTTGCCGCCTGGCCGGTTTCTACTCCTCCACCTCCTCTCCTCCTTTTTACTTGACTGATTATATAGGCCCCTTATTAAGGTTGGGGATGATGTGGAGACAGCTGCAGACACCCATAGTGCACATCCAGGAAGAACTGGGGAGCAGAGAGGGTTGTTAATGGTCCCACATCCAGGTGTGACAGAAGAGTGGGGAGCTGGATGCCCCGAGGTGCCAGCCCATTCAGGCCTCACCCCCAGGTCCCCAGAAGATCATGGCCTGCTCAAAGCCCTCAGGGCCCAGCAGGGTGTGGGGATGGGAAGAACTTTTCCCTTCAGTACCATCCGTCCCCGCCCTGCCACCTCTCCCTTGGCTTTGAACCCTGAAGTTGGAGGGCTGGGCGCTAGGATAGAGTGCTGTGGCTGCTGGAGGGCCATCTGAAAGTTTGTGCGTGTGTGCATGTGTGTCTTCATTTGCGGAAGTCTTGCCACCAGTTGGGGTGTTGAGAGCATCTCTATTGGGGGGAGACCAGCCATTTGTTTTCCACTTTTAAGAGAATGACATAACCCCTGTCCCTAAGGGAGGAGCTTTTGAGTTAGACATTTTCCCTATGGGAATCCTCTTGGTTTGGTCTGTGGGAAAGGGGGGTAACGAATAAATGATTTTTATCTCTAATCGTCAACACAGCTGTTCTTACACTGAATTTGTGCTATTGCATACATGTAGCCATCTTTCTTTTCACTGCAGCAGTGTTTATCAGTAGTTCAAAATGATTTATTTGCTCCTGGGGAGTAAAACCTTTTTTATTAAAAAAGAAAAAGAAAAAAAATAATAAGAAAAGTGTGATCCCCTCCCTCCCATGATAGTGAAAGGATTATTGGGCCACAACACTCAAGAAAGCGAAGTCAAGTGAACCAGTCCCCATGATCTCTCCTGTTTTGACATTGGAGCTTCTTGCTCAGCACAAAACAACAGGAGGCCTTGAGAAGATGGAGGGCAAAGCATTGGGAGGAGTGAGAGGGGCTGTACCAGAGAGAGAGGCACTGGGGACACAGGTGCTGCAGTAAGAAAAATAGTGAAGAAGTGTATTTAAAATATTGACTCTAATCTGCCAGGGAAAGACCTTTCTTTACATGCAAATTCCATGTTGTCTTTGTCCTTTTCATCCCTCTTTGACCTTCCTGGTAGGTGCTGTCCAGTTTCTTCCTGTTTCCCTTTCTGTCCTCTCTGCCCCTTCTCGGATCCTTTCCTCGTCCCATTTACCTCCCAGGAAACCAGTCCTGCGTGCTGAGTCTGTGACATGCCTTCACACCCATTTCATCTCATTTAGAGGGTACCTGGAGTTGCTCCATCCCCTTCTCCCGCTCCCTCCTCCGCCATGCCAAGAGGCAAGGGGCAGGCAGAAAGCAGCCAGCCATGGCCGGAAGACAGGACTGTCTGGTTGCAGCTGGACTGCGATCATAGTTGCTCTTGGAGATAAGAGTACAAGGAAAGCTTAGGACGCTCTTGATCAGAACCCAGGATAATCCCAAACCGCACAGCCCTGCTCAGAGCTGTGTCCTAAGCCCCCTACCCAGCTCGGGGGGGAGCGGGAAGGCTGGTCTGACTGCATCCCTGGTGCTCCCTTGAACGGGGACCTGCCCCTCATGTTAGGCCCAGAACCCTTTCCAAGGGACAAGCATAATCCAGGCACCGCTCTGTGGGCAGCCCAGGTGCTGGAATGCCCCAACTGGTGCTGCCTGTGGCACAGCCACTGCTGTACATTTTTTGGTTGTTTTAAGAAGCTCCAGAGGGGTGTCATTCTAGGCTCCTCGGGTGGTTGTCTATTCTTCACTGGAGGGGAGCCTCACCCCCTGCAACCACTTCTGTCCTCTTCAGCCACCCCACCCTCCAAGCCAAAGCGTGGCCTGGCTTTTCTCTTCCCATTTAGTTTTCCTCCTTTCCTCTCCCTTTTTGTGCTTAATTTATTAAAATAGTTGCTGTATAATTTATTTTCATAAACTATAAAAATGACTAAATGGTTAAAATAGACTTGCAGGCCAATCTTAAATGGGGTGGGAGGGTCTGAGGGTGGGTGGGGAAAGATGTTTTGATATAAACAAAACAAATGCACTTTGGGTGTGTTTTGGTATTTTTCTGGGGCTAGAAGGGTGGGTGTTGGGCTGTCCCTGTAGATTAGTTCCAGAATGGGGTGTCTGTATATATTGTATTAATAGGCATGTTTGACTCTTGTAAAGGGACATTAGTAGCTGCTGCAGGTCCTGTTTGGAATCCCATGTACAATTTCCGGTTTTTTGTAAGTGTCAGTGCGGGAGACATTTGACTCTTGTGTTTGTATCTCCTTTTTATGATTGCTGTACTGACCATGTCTTTTTGGCGAGGGGTGAAAAGAGATTTGAAATAAAAATGTTTAGAAATTATTTCATGTTATTCGGGTGTGTGTTTCTCAGTCCCTCTCCCTGCTCATACGACTCCTCACACCACACCCCCTGGGGTCAGATGACCCACTCCTGGGGATTGGGGAGCCCCTGTGACCTCAGCCAAGCACAGCACATCCAGAACTGGTCTTGTCAGAATTAGAGATGTGGAAAAATTCCTGAGTCTGATGGCCATTGCTCAAAGCTGCCTTCTCCTTCCTTAGGAAGTGCAGGAAAATTCCAGAAAGCTTTCTGGGGCCAAGCGCCTGTGGCCTTTTTGCCTTGGTGAGCAGTGGTGTGGGGCTGCACTTAGGGAGAGCTCATATGTTATCTTTGTACATAGCCATCCCTAGCATTTACCTAGGCTGGCAGTCAAGGTTTTTTCCTAAATTTAACCTGCATACCTCTGCCTTTCTAGCCTATTCTCTCTTGAGCTGTGCTTTCTTTGGACAGAAAAAGACCAGGTCAAGGCTACCTCTTCACCTTCCCACCCAATCCCTTACCGAGGACCCCACTGGGAGGACCAGTGTACCACCTTGGCATATTTGGGGGAGTTTTCTGCAATTTCTCTGCATTCTTAGTGTGGGGAATACGCTGAGAGAGAGAGGAAATCGAGTTCCCAGGAGTTGCATTTTCTGAGGACTGACTAGAAGAGCTTCAAGGAGAGAGTCTGGGAATCCCTGCTCGCCAGCCAACTCATTGACAAGTCCAGTGTCTCATTAGGATGAAACAGTATCGTATCAATGTGACAGCATTAACTCCTGATTGAGTTTTCTTCCCCTTTGGAAGAAAAGGTGCTCCAAGCTGTGCATTGTGAACAACATTACAAGGGAAAATGCTTAACTCAGAATCAGCAATTCAAATACTTTAATGGCCGCCATTTGGACAGTTTGTCAATCATCAGGAATCTTTGACTGACACCATTAGTCAAGAGTGTTAGCGTGCATCTCTTGAAAGTAGAGAAACAGGTTTTCATGACTTCAAATCAGCATCTTTCATAGTAGTGAGGATTGGTTAGGTTTGTTAGGAAAGATAGGTACGAGTCCCCTCTGACTTTGGTGATAAAGCCACAGAAGGAAAGGCATTCTTTTGGAAACAGTGAGCCCAAAATAAACTACCCCCTCCCACCCTCTTCACCCTAAAAACCTGATACCACCTACTTCATCTTCTGTGTTCCCTGGCTACCCCCTGTGTGAGGGATTGATCGAGTTAAAGAAGATTTCAGGGACTTTCACTGCACATTGGATGTCATGTCCTGGCGCTCCTTTCCTGTAGCTGCCACCCTCCCCCATGCCCTGGTGTTGAAGAAAACCGCAACATAGACATCCTTTTCTTCCAGATATGGGCCTATTTCTTTGAAAGGAACACCATATGTAGAAATGACTTCAGGCCAAGCTTTAGACATGTTAAACGCTTATCTCACCTGGAGAGTGGGCTCTGTCTGGGTCTTGTTCATTTTCTGCTCTGTCCCCCACCCCACAGCCCAGTGCTGGGCCAGCACACCAAGAGATGTCCCCCATGTTTGCTGAAAATGGTGGAGTAAGTCAAAGACAGGCCAGGAGGGAACATGGCAGTAGAGGAGGGTCCTCTGGGTGGAGTCACCTTTGGGCCTGAAAAGGGGGTGGGGGGGAAGCAATCATATGGAATGAGAACTCTCTCAGGAGGCAATGCTGGTAAGGGGAGAACCCAGAATGCCACGTGGAGTCTGGAGGAGAGGCAGCAGGACGGGTTTTGTGGGTCTGGATCTCTTGGACAACCTTTTCAAACCTCACTGTCACCCTGAGACTAAGACACCCTCCTAGAATCTCAAGGGGGAGGCGGGAGGGGTGGTAAGGATGGTGGGCCAAACTCAGATGCATCTGATGGGTCATTTATTTGCCTCCTCTCCATCATACACCCACTGTTTATACTGCTAGGGAGGACCCGCCCAGCATTTGCAGACTGGATTTGAGTGCTGGCTCCACCACTTGCTAGTCATGCAATCTTGGGCAATCCACTTACGTTTTCTCAGTCTGTGTCCTCTTGAAATGAGAGAGAGCATTTTTACTTACTTTATGTGTGAGTAAATGAGATAATGCACGTACAACGCCTGGTACCTCTTCAGCACTCACTAAATAGCCACAGGCACTAATTATTACCATCATTATTAGCAACATTTTGAGAAAAGGACTGAGAGCTTTTTGCCTTCCCAAAGGCAGAAGGACTTCAAGCCCCTGCCACCAAAGACTGCAAACGGATGGGATGGAGAGGAGAGAGGAGAAAGGAGAGGTTACTGAGGGGAGGGCTCAGGGGCTGGTGGTGGGAGCCTGTGGGGCCAGCGAATCATTGGGCTTTTCCTGCCACCTAGTGGCCTCCTCAGGGTTAGGCCACCCAGCTGTCCCCTCGGGTCTGGTGGTGGTGGGGGGAGGCTGAGCTTAAATATTCCTGAACACGGTATCTCCACTGCACTTCTGTGGCCCCCATTTAATGCCCTGTCCCTTTGGGGACCCTGGCCTATGACCCATCCCCCACATGGCCCTTGGGTGGGGGACAAGAGTCCTTTCTCCGGTGGAGGGAGAAGGGGAAACCTTTGTTCTCTTGGCTCCCAGGCAGCGTGGGGATCTGAGGCAGACACCCCAGGGGCTAGTGGAGGCCACCCTTAGGCCCACCCCACCTCCACCGGCTTGATGATTGCTAACGGTATTCTTGCCCCAGGGGGATGCCAGGGCCTCCTGGCCCTGGGGGCCCAGGCCCATCTCAGTGTCTGCCTTCTATAAATACGTACTACTTTGTGCAGGCCCTGGGTTAGGGTTCTCCTGAGCCTCCCCCTCCCACCTTCCCCAGAGGACTTTGCCTATCATCTCCAGGATGAGAGGAAGGGGAGACAGAGACCTGCATCCAAAGACTTGCTGCTGAAGGGCCCAGCTGGGGCCCCCGAGTCAACTTGGTGTCTGGGTCTCTCATCATCTCCTCTCCCTGTGGGGAGGTGCCCTCCCCTCTGAGGAGGCCGCCTGGAATGATGTCCTAGTTGCATCATATCTGACTCCAGCTGTGACTATTTGAGGGGAGGTTTGACCCTGGGGGAGGGGCTTTAGGGGGCGGCCACGAGCTACAGGAAGGAGCCACATATTGAGCTGGGAATTCAGAGTCAGGCATCCCCAGGCCCCAAGTGTCTGCCTTGCCACCCACTGCCCTCCCCACCCGGGACGCCCACTTTTCCTCTCCGCCTTGCAGCCTCAGCTGCACCAGGCCAGGATTGCATCATTCTTAGCTTTGTTTGCAAAGCAGCAGGTGGAGGAGGGGGGCCTGCTGCCCACCAGCCCCCTCCCCTCACAGCGCCTTCCACTCCCTCCTGGGTAATCCTCCTCCTGCCTCCCTTCTCAGGCCATGGCACCCCAGGAAATGTCTGCCTTACCCCGGGCTCTCAGCTCCCTTTCCACCTTCTCCCACTCCCCAGGGAGCCCCGGAGGCTCCAGAGGCAAAGGGAAGGACGCTGAGGGGTGGGGATCAGCACCAGGCTGGAAACTGCCCTTCATCACTTCTGTTTCCCGGACCCGGTTGAAGACAGGAGCCACCGCCAAAAGGAACACCTGGTTGTAGCCAGGATATGGCCTCCTGGAATTTGGGGATAAGGTCAGAAATTGTCACCCGCTAAACTAAAGCTAATAATAATCAACGTAAGATACACGAATTCAGCTCTTTGTGGAAAGTGTTTGTCTTGAGTGTTTATGTACTTGGTCAGAGGATGAGGCATGTTGTACTTACATCTCATTTGATCTTTCATCAACCCTGTGAGGCGGTGCTGTTACCATTCCTGGTTTATGGATGAGGAGGCTGGAGCTCAGAGAGCGGAGTATACCACACAGCCACTAAATGGCAGACCTTGGATTTGAATCTTGGTCTGTCTTCCTCCAGTGAGACTCAAGGCCTCTCAGAGAGAGTATTGGAAAATATGATGCTAACCAGACTTAGACATTTTTTTATTCCCAAAAGGAGGTTTTTGCCCAAAGATACCCATCAAGAGATAAGACTGTCCTCTTTCAAATCTAATGAAGAAGATAAAATAAGATACATATCAAATGACCTGGGCTGAGCCTTGCCTCCATCCTCCACTTCTGCCTCTCAGAGGTAATGCTGTTGCTGAAGGTTCTGGCCCACATGGGGTGTAGATACAGGAAACAAAGAGCAGGAGCTTGTGTGTATGGGGGGTCCAACCTGCCAGGGAAAATTGGGGGGTTGCGCATGTGGACCCCCCAGGCTGGGGTAGAGACACCACCCCTTCCTTTCACAGGGACTCTGCTTGTGAGCTTCCTGTGGTGCTCAGGGTGTGTGGATAAAATAGCTTTGGGGTTTAGTAATCTAGCCACCATGACTTTGGCTGGTAGGAGCCTAGTCCTCAGGACCCGCTGAGCGTCTTTGGGGGTAGACAATTCTCAACC
This sequence comes from Hipposideros armiger, assembly GCF_001890085.2. Lineage (NCBI taxonomy): Eukaryota > Metazoa > Chordata > Mammalia > Chiroptera > Hipposideridae > Hipposideros > Hipposideros armiger. Next base: position 3,554,967 of record NW_017731390.1, read on the forward strand.
TCGCAAAGCCGAACCCCAGACCTGAGGGCTGGCCAAGCAGCAGCTGTTTCAGAAGCCCAGCATGGGCAGCTGCTGGCACCTCGGCCCCCTCCTTATTTTCACTTCTCAGTGGCTGCTTCAGCCCTGAAGGAGACCCAGAGGGAAACCAGCTGGGGAGAATGGAGCCTGCCTTCCACAACCCAGGGCCCAGCTCTACCACGGTCTGGAAAAGGCCGGGTCAGGGTCTGAGGGACGTGCTTGCTGGCTGGCACTCTTCTTTGTCTCCTGTCTCTTTAGCCCAGGACAGACTCCGTCTGAAGGGACAAAGGGCCCCATTGACCCCATAGCCTTGTGACCCCACCCAAGTCTGTTCCTCCCCTTCCCAGGCAGCCAGCAGGACACTCGCTTGGGCAGCAGACAGGGGCCACGAGGCCGCTGAGAGGACATGGCAGGGAAGCCAAAGAGGCTGCAGTCAGCTGGGTGGGGAAGACGGGCAGTGTCTGGGCAGTACCCACCAGATCCCTGAGAGGAGGGGCCGCCAGGGGGGCAGGGCTGCCAGTTCCCTTGGCTGCAGTCCCAGGGGCAAAGCAGCAAATACCCTGCAGGGCCAAAGCATGGGAGGGCTGGGAGAGTCCTCCCTCAGCCCCAAACTGGGCTGCCCTGGAGCTCAGGGCCTCCCCAGCCTGCATTCCTGCCTCCCTGCCCCCAGCATGCCCCCCACACCCAGCCTATAAAGCCCCCTTTGTCTGGGCCCACTGAGAAGCTTAACTCTCCTATCTCAGCTTCCCACCCCCTGCCCCCTCACCCTCTGGTGCCTAATGAAGAGACCAGGGCACAGTGAGAAGTGGTAAAACTCCCTTCATATTGGCCTGGGCACTGGCCCAGGGGTTTGGGGGCAACCAGCCTCTGCACAGTGATGCCCCCACCTCAGTGCTTGCCTCAGGGCAGGTTAATTCCCACCCCTGTCCACCCTCCTTGCCCTGGGCAGCCTGCCTGCCTCTCACATGCCTGCTCATGTGATGCCCCCTTCAGTTTGGCCCTGCCCTGTGAGAGGCAGGACAGAGGTGCAGTGGGCAGTCGGGAGCCAGCCCTGATGGGGGTGGGTGAGAGGAGGAAGCAGTCTTTTTGCCACCTCCTTGGTTTTCACCAGAGTGGGTGGCCCCATGACCCACAAGTCAGGTTCCCGGCTGGTATCCAGGGCTTCAGATGACCCTTTTCTGGCGGCATACAAACAGTTCAGCCATCCTCCTGCTTGGCACATGCCTAGGGCATGCACGGGGTGGGCGGCAGGAATCTTCATCTTGCTCCCCACACCCAGCCCAGGGCTTCAGAACACATTTGAATAGAGGGTGGACCCTGGTCACAGGGAGTGGCCCTGCCCCACCAGCTCCTGTCCTCACAGGGTCACAGGGTCCAGACCCCTGCTCACTGAGTGGGGGCAGGGCAGTGTCTCCCTGTGTACCAGGCTCTGTGGTTATCTCTGGCCTGCTCTCAGGCAACCCCTGAGATGGGGCATCATCCTAGGAGACAGTGGTCTGGGCCATGAGGTCAGCTCTGTCATCAACCTGTTGTGTGACCTTGGGTAAGCCCCGCTGTGGCCCCTGTAAAATGAGGGGTGGGGCCCCTCTGATAAACGTCGGGAATGAGGAGAGAGCTTCTCTTGGAGGAGGTCTTCTCTGGATAACAGTGCCTCCAAGACAGGCAGAACAGCGGGTGGAGGCAGTGACCCCCTGCATGTATGAGGAGTGTGTGTGTGTGTGTGTGTGTGTGTTATACATGCGTTGTGCGCGCGCGTGTGCATGTGTGAGCACGATGCCTCCACCCGCGTGTGGGGAGGACAGGGGAGGGGAGGGGGCGGAGCCTGCGGGGTTGGGCGGGGCGGGGGTCTGAGCTGCTGACACCAGGCGCTGCTCGGGCTCAGCGGCCGGGTGCTGTACTGTTGGGGCACATGGAGGGGCCACCCCCTGCACCCCCCGGAGCTGGCGCTGCGAAGACAACATAGCTGGCAGCAGCATGGAGCAGGTCAGCGGGCGCGGGACGCGGGGCTCTGGTGTGTGTCTGGGAGGGGAGAGGGATCATAAGGATACGGTGCGCGTGGGTGCGCTGAGAGGGAGGGGGCCCCGCCACTGCGGGAGGGGTGAGAGCTCCTGGTGGGGCCGGGGCTCTAGGGAAGGGATGGGGCTGGTGTGTACACACACGCACTAGTACCCCCCACCACTGACACACAGGGAGGTGTGCACAGAGAGAGCACACGCCTCTCTCCCCACCCCACCCTCCTCCAGAAGGGAAGCACCTGCATTTAGAAGCCTCCCTCCCCACTCGGTAAGGTCCCAGCCCCTGCTAGTATCCTAGGCCTAAAGGGGCTGCAGGCTCTGCAGAATGGAGTGACAGGAGGCGGGGTGGCTCTCCTAGGCCATACAACTACCGCTGACGCCCAGACCCCCCTGGTGGGAACCCAAGATACAACTGTCCCCCTTCCCCCTTACACATTAGGGGTTTCTCCCAGCCAGGCTCCTCCTCCTCTCCCAGTTACAGCAGCTGCTGCCACCATTTCGTAGGAATGAAACGATGGGGTGGGCTGGGAAGCCTCTCCGTATGTCCCCCAAATACAGACCTGCAACCCTAGCCAGCCCTGGGGGGGTGTCTCTCTTTCACAGGCCTCCGTCAGAAGGGGGTGGATTGAAGACCCCCTCAGGTCAGAGCTCCTGACCCCCTCCAGGGAGATCAGCAAATCCTGGATGATCAGGCTCCTCCCCTTAAGTGAGCCCCCGGGGGATCTTACCCTGACTTGCAGCCCCCTGCTCTAAGAGGTGCAGCAGCCTGATGAGGGAGGGACTGAGGGGGTGCTCCTGGGGCTGCCTTGCTCTCTTCCTAATCCCAACTTGGTGCGAGGTCTTGGGGTGGGGTTTGGATGGTGAGGCTTTCTCTTCCTGTGAATGTCTTTCAGTGCTGGGCTTGTGCACACTTCCAGGCTCCTTGGAGCTGCTCTGCCTAAAAGCAGTGGTCTGGGACCCTGGTCTCTGACACCCCTCTTTCCATCCTTCCAAACTGAGCCAGTCATCCCCCCCCAATCCCCCCCACCCCAGCTTCTATGGCAGAGGGGTTCATAGGCTGGCTGCCTGTGATGGTGGTGGGGTGGGGTATGAGGAGTGGAAAGTGAGGAGTCAGCGCTGGGTGAAGTCAGGGGATGGGCCGATCCTGAATTCTGGGGTTGGAGAGGGTCCTGGGGAGAATGAAGTGCTCCAGGCATTTTGCCCGGGCCAGGCATGATGGTTGGGGCAGGGCTGTGGGCTGATCTAGTCTCCAGGCCTGTTTGACATCTTGGTTGTTAATTCAAATGGCCAGTGGCAGCTCCCTGGAGCACCAGGCCTGGCAGGGGGAAGGGGACTCAATTTATCATTATCTGCTGTTGTTGTCATTACTGACTATCTTCAACTCTACTGTGAACACACTAAAATTGGAGCGGGGGACAGTACTAAATGCCACTGAATTGCTCAATGTAAAATAGTTAATTTTATGTTACGTGAATTTTACCTCAACAAAAAATAATAATAATAAGGAGGAGCAGGGATAGGAGCCACCACTACTTCCTGCCTACATGGCCCTAAATGCATCTCACTGGAGGTGCCCCTAGGCCTGCGTTGCTACTCAAATGAGCTCCACGGTCGGTCGCCTCCATCAGCCTCTGTACTCCTTCTGGGGGTCAGCTGCTTATCTTCCTCAGAGGACAGAGCCTGTCTCTCCTGTGCTCTGGCATCATGGAAGGGAGGAGGGAGCACGGAGGAGGGTCAGGACATTGGGCTGCCCTGGCCCCATCAAAGGGACACTGGGAGGGCCTTGAATATCTGTCCTCTCTCTGGGCTGCTGTGAACCCCCTATCAGCTGTGCTGAGTGGTGGCTTTCCAGGTCCTTTCTAGGTGTCCTAGGACACCTCTGCTGAGGAGCACAGCAGCCAGCCTATCTCCTGGACCACGAGCTGCCCCACCAATGGGGACTCTGATCATCAGCACAAAGCACAAATGTGGGGGTGCCCAGGGTGATGTCAACGCCTTAAGGCAGCCCCAGCCCTGCCAGCCCCACGGGTGTTGCCAGCTTTCTGGATTTGCCGGAAGCATGGTGTGTGGGGGGGTGCTTCTGAAATCAGAGCTTCTTTCGTGGCATCAGGAGAAGCTCCTATTTTAAGTTTCCCATGTGCTGAGCCCTCTTGTAAAGCAAAGAATCCTTTTATAGTGCAAGAACCGCCCTGATGTGTCTGTTTGGTATGTGTGGATTTTGGCATGTAGGGTTTCCTTAAAGGGGAGCATGCCTGGAATCTCTCACAGGGGCTGGAATTGCCCCCCTGTGGTCAGTGCCCTACCCCTTTTTCCTCTACATCTAACGCCCCTCTCGCTCCTGCCCAGGGCTGGCTCAGAGCCAGACAGAGGCGAGGGGAGCAGCTGCTGGGGATTTCCAGAGCTTCCAGGGAGAGGTGGGAGCCACCCCTCCCCTACTCCTTTCACCCCTCCTTTGTTCCTCTCCCTTCTCCTTTTCCCTTCCTCTACATTCACCTCTCCTCCCCCCCACCCCCAAACCTTCTCATAAGGACAGTACAGAGACAGGGAGGAGAGTGGAGCAGACCCATCTTGTGTGCAGGGATGTGCAGAGAATGGGTGGGGCTAGGCAGTGTCTGGGGGCCTGTGGCAAAAACAGGCTGCAGGCTAGTTGCTGAAAGAATGAAAGAGCCCTCACATAGAACCATGGAATTTATCATCTTGGAGCTGGAAGGGACCACCTGGCCTAACTCCCCCTAGAGGGGTCGTGCCGCAGTGCTGCATAGAAAGAGCAAGGGCTTAACATTAAACTTCAGCAAGTTACCCAATCTCTCTGAGCCTGTTCCCTCCTTTATATAGTGGGGCCAATAATACCTACCTTACGGTGTTGTCATGGGCAGGACATGAAATAATGTTTGTAAAGAGCTTGGCACATAGTATAGGTGCTCAACACATTTCAATTCCTTTCCTCTCCATCTTGGTGTTTTCAAGCTCCTTCTAGGGGATGTCTTGTCTTTCTAAGTCATCTGTTAACTGTGTACACACACTCACACACACAGTCCGGGCCACTGGGTCTTCCACTGCCCTGTGTCACACAGCTGAGAGGCTGCAGGGCTCAGACCCCAGCCCGAGGTCTCTTCCTCTCCCGCACCATGACCCAGGTTCCCCAAACATGGTTCCCTCGAGGGGCTGCCAGTTGACAGAAGCATCTTTCATCCACCCCCTGCCCTGACACCAGGGCTTCGCTGGGTGTGGTTTGCTTGCCTTGCTGCCAGCCCAGAGAAGCTATAACCTCTCACTCCTACCCCAAGCCGGTTGTCCAGAGGCTGCTGGGCTAAGGCCCCAGCTGTTTGGCAGATAGTTGGCGTCCATTGGCCCCAGACTGGCCAAGGGTCTGTAGCTTCCCCACCTCGAGGGGTGCTCAGGTAGGATTCCTCTTACTCAGGATTCCTCAGGGAACTGGCAGCAGGGATGAGGGTGGGGACTAGAGCTGGGTGTCCTCTTGAATGCACTGTTGCCCCACCCTACACAATTAAAGATGCTCAAGGAAGTCCACTCTGTGGGATCCCTGGGGCCTCCCCAGCCCTCAGCCTTCAGGCCTCCTTTTCTTTGCCACTTGCCAATTCAGGGCCTTCACGGTCTAGGCCAAATGCTGCCTATCATACCCCCGCCTTCTCCCTTTATTATGAAGGCTCCCACTTGTTTTGCTCAATGCCCCGCTTGCACCACCATCACAGCACCATCCCAGCCATCCTTTGCTGTGTTTGTTGCCCTTCCTGGAATTGTAGCTCATTGTGGGCAGGCATAGCCACTGGTTCATTGCAGTGTCCCCACCACCCCACAGAACAGTTTGCATGTAGTCAGCGCTCAGTAAATGTCTTTTGATTTGAATGAACTGGGCCCCCACTTACTTTGGAGATGAAAATTTAGGTGTGTGTGTTGAGGGGGGCAGGTTGGTTATGGGGACAAGCAGAGAACCTGGGGGCTGAAAGACAGAGGCACAAGAACAGGTCATAACTCTCCTGAGCCCTCTCCTCTAGTCCTGCCCTCCTGCTATTCTCCACCAGGGGGTGCTGTTTCCCCTTGAGTGGAAGGACCGAACGCTGCGGCCAGGTTTATGGCCACCTGTCCTATAACCCGCCTTCCACCCATTGTTTTTTTCTTTTCAGCTCACAGCGTGCTTTGAATCTATTATCAAATGTGAGCCCCAAATCTGAGGCAGGCAGAAAAGGCCTTATTGTTTCCATCTTACAGAGGGTGAAACTGAGGCTCAGAGAATGTACTTTTCCTGAAAGACATACAGCTACCAGGCGGGTAGGATGGAAACCTGAACCCAGGTCGTCAGACTCTGGGTTCAGTGCTCCTTGATGACATCGTACAACACCTTGCCAGCTCCTTATCCTGACCCTGGTGGCTCTGGTCTGGGGACTCCCTGACCTCCCCCCAAGCTCCCGTCCTAGCCCTGGGAAGATGGGTTCTTTTTCCTCCAATCCTCCATACCCCCTCAGGCTCTCTCTCCCTTGGTGCCTGCTCCTCAACCAAAAGGCCTGCTCAAGTCTCCCTGACCCAGTGGAAACGTGCCTCGCTCATGATCACCTGTGCTCCCTGCGGACCCTTCCTGCTCATTTTCTTAGTAGGTGTGATTGTACTGCTTTGCTCGTTATGCTCTTCTTCACTGCCCAATCTGGCCTCCGCCCCCACCCACCTGAAAGTGACCTCTCTGCCCAACACAGTGCCACTTCCTCCCGCCACTGGCTTCCTCTCAGCCTTCCTCACTGCCTCTTCCTCCCTCACCTGCCCCTAAAGGTGGGTGCTCCTTGAGTCCTATTTCACACCTGGTCTCTCTGCACTATCTCTGGAGAATTTGAACCACATTCTTGGTCAACTGATGACTTTCAAAGCCATGTCTCTAGCTCAAGCCTCTCTTCAGGGAGATGGACCCAGGGCCTAAGCTGCCAATCACTACTCCACCAGCAACACAGCCTCAGGGTTAAGTTTGTGGACTCTGGAGCCCAAATGTCTGGGCTCAAATCCTGTGTGGCCTTGGGTAAGATACTCAAGCTCTCTGGGCCTCAATTTCCTTATCCATAAAATGAGGAATATAATATTTATTTCACAGCCCCTTTGTAAGGCTAAATTAGAATAATACACACAAAGGACTTAGCACAGGGCAAGTCCCCTCTTCCTGAGAACACTTGAGTCTGCCTAATATTCTGAACCAGAAACCTTGGAGTTGTTCTGGACTATTTTGTCTTATTTTTTTTTTAATAATTTGTATTATTTTCCTACAACACCTAGTTGGTCACTAAGTCCCAGGGGCCTCCCTGGGGCCTCTGATGTTCCTTGCCCCTGCCCTCGTGCAATGCCCTGCCCCTCCTGCCCTCCATTTTTGTTCACATTGAGCCACAGTTGCTGTGGTACATCTCTGCTTAAATCCTGCTCCAAGCCAGGCTAAAATCTAAGTGCCTCAGGCCCAGTCACTCCAGGGTCACATCCACACCCTCGTTTCCTTCCTTATCCCTCTATGCTTCCTGTCCAGTACCCTCCACTTGGTTTCAGCCACACCCACACCGCCAGTCTGCGCTCTCCTGCCTCCCAGACTTTGTCCATGATAGTCCATCTCCCTGGAGTGCTTTATCCCCCAATTTCTTGCCCTGCCTCCTCCCCATCCATGAAGCCCCCCCAAATTAAAGGCCACCCCCTTCTGGAAGCCTTTCTCTGCTTCAGTCTAACATGGTTGCTTTTCTGGAATCTTACTCTGTAGTCAGGATTAATAAGACCTGGATCCTCTCAAGGGAAGGAGTTGGGCCCTATCTCTATATCCCCAGGGGCCACCTCCACTCCCCCACCCTCTCATAGATTAGGGCTCCCAATAAGCATTTGTGAATGAAGAAAGGTGATTGGGCTAGGAGAGGAATTTAGAAAGAGGGAGAGTGTAAGGAGTGTCCTCAGTGAGGGACACCCTCCACCCCATGTTGCACTGTACTGCCTGAAACCCCCGAGAAAGAGTATGCCAGGAAGAGAGTGTATTTGGGGCGGATGGTGGGATGCGGGGAGTGAGATGCGGTGAGTGAGGGGATGGGGAGTCTAGGTGGAGAGGAAGGATGGGAGGAAGAGGTGCTGGAGAAGATGGATGAGGGAGGGCTGGGACAGGATGGGGTGCGGGTCAAGGTTCAGGAAGAGGTGGGAAGGGCAGCAGGGTGGGGGCAGAATGTACTTTCTGGGAAGTGGGAGCGGGTGGGGGAGGTGAGTGCAACGCATTGTGGAGGGAGGAATTGCCTGCCGGCCAGTGTGAGCTCATTTCCTCTCACCACCTCCTGCAGTGTCTGAGGGCATCAGGCTCTGGAAAAAGTGAGCCAGGGGCACCCCAGGGGCCACCACTCTCCTCCCCTCCCCCACAGCCTCAGTTCAGTCTGGATCTCAGATGCCATGGCTTCCCCCTTACATGGAAAACCCATTGGTTCGAGAGGAAAGGACCCCTGAGCCAGAATGGCAGCAAGCCACGGCCCACTGGAGCTACAGGGCAGAAGGAGTCAGAAACAGGGACCTGGCTGGAAATTGAGCAAGAACATACAGGCAGTATGGTGGATTACAGTTAGATAGCAGGAAGGACTTCTCAGGAGTGGGGGATAATTCTGGCTGCACATGACCTGGATGAAGAGAGGTGGGGAAATAGGAGGAGTTATTAACTGCCCTTCTATCATTATAAAAGCATCCGTTCCCATTCAATTCCAGGAGATTTAAAATAAATTCAATGAAACATAAGATTTAAAAGCAAGTCAGTATTTCCTTCCTCAGGCTCATGGGAGTAGGGATGGCCTAGTTGGTGTCTGGGACACCTTGTCCCTTCTAGGACCTGAGTCCCTGTTCCTGAAGGGTTGGGGGTCTTGGGGCTGATCTGCTCTCAGGAGTCAGGATAGTGGTAGAGGGAAGTAAGCAAACAGGTTGTATGAGGCCTCCTTGCCCCAGAGAGGGTGGGTGATTCCAGTAGACAGAGTTGGCCTTTCCACTTTCTTTGCCTGCCTTATCCAAATCGTATTCCTATCTATCTGTGGCCTCTGCATTCCTTTCTTCATAATCTGCGAGAAGGCATGGGAAAGAGGTAAGCATAGGCTATAGGAAGAATGTTAGATAGCAGAAAGAACTTCTGATCAGAAACCAAGAACTGAGGGATTGTTCTTTCCTGGATGGGCTAGAGGGTTCCTGCTTGGGGGCAGGAAAATAAGGAACAGGCTCCGGACCCCAGTGGCTCTTTGGGCCCAGCTCAGAGTGAAGCAGGGAAAGGAGGCTATGGGTCCCTTGTGACTGGGAGGCCCTGAGGTGTCTCTGTTTTCACTGCCACCCACTATGGAGTAGGTCTTTGGACTGTCCAGAGGCCTGAGCCACGAGCTGGCTGGGTGGGGGTCTGAAGGGCTGGGAGCATCTGCCAGCCTCTCTCTTCCAGCTTCCATACGGTCCTGGGCTGAGCCTCTGGCTGGGAGGAGGGGCCCTAGATTGAAGGGCACTTAGCCTCTGAAAGCTCCCCCCTCTCCTCCTCCTGTCCACATGGGCATCACAATCTCTGCCCTCTTCTCAACTTCCATGAGCCTCTGGATGGAAAACTTCCTAAGGCTTTTTCTGTCTTTCCCTCTTTTCCATCCCAGGTCTTTTTTCTTTATCTCTGACTTTCTCTGCCTCTCTCTACTGTCCCTATCTTGCCTTTGCCTCTCATGCTTTCTGTGTCTCTCCATCTCAGTTTCTGACATCTCTGTCTGGCTGTGTTTCTCTCTGCTTCCCTTTGGCTTCCTGACTATCTCCCTCCCTCTCCCTGGGTTAGTTCTGCGTTTGGTGCCCTTGTCCTCTTTCCTCGGTCCAGATCACCGTCTATTTGGGCCGGTTCCCTGTAGGCCGGCCCAGACTGTCTCCCCTGAGACCACCTCTCTTCCTCAGGCTGTGTTCTGCCCTCTAGCTTCGCTGTCAGGGCAAAACCCTGTCTTAGCCCCCTTTACTAGTCAGCTGCCCCAGGGAGAGGCGGCGAGTTCGCCCCGTCGGAAGCGAAGGGGGAGGAGCGAAGGAGCGGATCCCGCCCCTCCGTCTCCGCCCCTCCCGGGTCCCTGCCCGCGCCCCCAGCAGTGCCCAGGCAGCAGAGCCTCCGCTGCCGCCCGATGAATGGAGTCGCCTTCTGCCTGGTCGGGATCCCGCCCCGCCCGGAGCCCCGGCCCCCTCAGGTGAGGCGCTGGGCCAGGGAAGGGGGCGGATCCAGGCACTGCCGGAGCGATGGCAGCAGGGCCGGGGTCGCGAAATCCCGGCTTGGCGGGTACAGCCTGGGGCGCACGGCGCGGGCACCGCGGGCACAGCTTCAGGGAACTTCGGCTGGTGGAGGGCAGAGGAGGGGGCCGGAGCGAGAGTTGCCCTGGGCCGGGGGGTGGGAAGGAGGAAGGTAGGCAGGGGGCCGGGTCGAGCGGGGCTGCCAGAGCAGGGGGCACCGACCCGGGAGGCAGTGCCAGGACCTCGGAGGCTGGGCAGCGGGGGCGGGAGGCCTGTGCCTTTTGTCCGGGTTTTTTTTCAGGCGGGGCGCCTGCCGCCGTTTCCTCTGCCCGAGTTTTCGTTTTCCGTTGGCGAGGCCCCGGCACAGCTGGAGGGAGAGGGAGTGGGGGAGGGGGTTCCCGGAGCGGGATGTCCTTGGCCACTGTGGCCGGACAGCCCCCTCCCAGCGCCACACTCGCCCCCGGACGGGCAGGATCGAGCGACGAGCTGCCTTGCCTGAGTCCGCCGGCCCTCTGGGTCTTAGGGGAGAGAAACGGGCCTGGGACCCCTGGCCCTGCAGGCATGGCTGCCCTTCCCTCTGCCCCCTCAGGCTGGCTGTGGGTGGGTCTGGGCGCAGGGTGCCAGGGGCATTACTCAGCGCTAGGCTGCCTTGCTTGGGTTCTTTCATCTGCCAGCTGCTGAGGCTGGGGAGGGGCCAGCAGGGGCCTCGGGGCCCCATGGGGGCCAGCCCCCTACCGCTGAGCCTGGCTGCCCAGTCCTGCTGGAGCACCCCAACACAACCCCCTTCCCGAGTTGAAGGGTTGAATACTGTTAAGCAAGTCGTTCTCTGAGCTTAGAGAAAAGAAATTCCTTGAGGGTCCACGTTGGGTTCTAGATCTGGGCTGAGGTCTCTGCCGTTTTTGACAGGGCTGGAGGACTTAGGGATGCCCCTCCCCAAACCTCCTCACAGTGTTGGAGCTGGGGTCTGGCACTTTGCAAACTCTGAGACTGGTGTGTTTCGCAGGAGCTGGATGTATGTGTGCTCAGTTCTCCCTCAATCTGCATCTCTCTCCCTGACTGCCCCCTCCACTTTTCAGCCAAAGTGTTCCTAATTACAAACTTGAAATTCAGGATGGACAGGGGGTGGGAGTGGAGGTCATTAAGCCTGAGTTGGATTCTCCCCCCCCCCCCAGCACATACTTCATCTCCACCCCTCTATCATCTCCACCCCCACCCCTACCCTGTGGCCCTGATGGGGGCGGATGGCTTTGATCCCACGTGGCTCTCCCCATTCCCAAAAGTGGCCACTCTCACTAAGATATGCTCATTTGAATCTCAATTGAATCTCAATTACATAACTAGTAATTTTGCTTCCAAACACAGACCAAAGGTCCCCAGTCTGAGCCTCTTCCACTTGCTCACAGGGTGGTTGAGTCCATTCCTAGGTGTCTGGGAGCTCCCAGTTCCTGCATCTGAGGCCTCCCTGTTTCCTGATGGGAGTCACAAGATGAAAACTTAGCAGAGGGGAGCCTTATTAGGAAGGTGGCTTTGGGACACCATGGGGAATGCGGCAGGCTTTTGAGGATGGCAGCCCAAGCAAGGAGGCACTGGGCCTGGGGAATAGGCCTTGTATCTGGGCAGCCTGGATGGGGACCTCTGTGCCCCCTCCTAAGGCTGGCCCTAAGCTCATGGGAAAGGGGAGCAGGAGGCCCATCTGACCCTCCAGGGATGCAACATTTTTGGCACGGATGGAAGCAGGAGTGAGAGAAGTTGCTAGTTACAGAACAGGATAATGTAGGAGTGGGCAGAGGCATGTATTGCTTCATCCTTCATTGCAGGGATACTTAGAAGGACTTCATGATGTATACAGTTAAAAGAGAGACTACAAAGGATGAGAATGGAATAAGTTACAATATGAGGGACTGCAGGTAGCTCTTTGGGAGAACTTCCAGGTAGAGGCTTGTGAGCTGCAGCATCCCAGGCCTGGAGCAACACTCAGGGAATTTTCTTCCAGTATAGTGGGTTAGGTAGATTCCTGTGAAGTTGTTTTCTAGTGCAGAAATCTGGAGAATCATAGAGGATGCAAATATAGTCAAATGAGCATATACATTAATGTCTGAAAAAAAAAGTGTTTTTAAGGAGGGGGAGTTGCTTTCATAGTACAGCTGATAGCTAAGACATAGATAGCAATTACCCTGGGCCAGGACTTAGATAAATTACATTTAATCCTCACAACACAAACATGGGGTGGGTATCATTATTTCCCCATTTTATAGTTGAGGACACAAAGGCATAGCTAATAGCTTGAACAAAATCTCATCACTAACAAGTGGTAGAACCATGTGACTCAGGTCCATGCTCTTATCCTGCTATTCCTCTTCTCAAGATCTTCCTTGTCCCACTGTCATTCCTACCCCAAATCTGGGTCCATCTTGGACAGAGTTCAAGATCAAAGTCAAACTCTTGCTGGATTGGAGCTTGGTTGCTTTTCTTTCACTTGGGACAGGAATGGAGACAAGAGGCCTCAGGGTGGTGAGGCCTCAAGTATCCATACTTGGTGGGTGAGGGAATCAGCTCATTTACCTCTCCGACCTCTCATCCCCCCATGCCAGTCCATAGCACTTGGCCATGGCTTGGTTCATTGATGTTTTCCTTCCAAAGGGGCACCAGACCTGCTCTGTTGGCTGCAGGGGTTCAAAGGTAAGGTATTGGCTTGGTCAGGGATTTGGACAAAGCCTGGTTTTAATTACCCTACTCTCCCTCCCCAGAGAGAGCCATGAATAGGGGCTGTAGAAGCTGGCTCTGCCTTTCTCCTAGCATCCCCCCCCCACTCCACCCCACCCCCTTCAAACCACCTGCCTTTAGATCCAGGCCCCCATGTTCCATGTGAAATTGTGCCAGCTCATCAGCAGGGCAGTGCCAGTCAGTACCAGGCAGGCATCTTCTCACTGTCTCAGTGGGACAGCAGGCTAGGGTGGCCTGGCCTTGGGACTGGACTGTGGGGTGAGTTGAAAGCCCTGTGGGGGTGGAGTGTTTTCATCATTTGTCAGAATGGGTCAAGACCAGAGGGGTCATCTTGTCCAACTCTCTCACGCTACCATGGCCAGAGAGTGCCCATGGTCAGGTAGCCAGTGAGTGGTGGATATGAAGCCAGGTGTTCCAGATGCCAGCCCCCAGACCATGCCTTTCCCTGCACGATTCTGTTCTTGGTGCCCCCTTCAGTACAGGGTTCTGGGACTGGGCCCAGGAGAGAGAGGGGAGGGCAGGGAGGAGCCGGGATGAGTGGACAATGTGTCCCGTTCATCTCTGTGTCCCCAGTGGCCAGCACAGCGCCTGGCACAGAGCGGCTCTCCATAAATGTTTGTGAAGTGCAGGCCAGGGAGCAGCCCCTCCCCTGGACTCCCGGGGTGCCCCATGCCCAGTTCTGTCCCTGGCATTGTGATGGTTGGTCTACACGTCAGTCTCCCCCACCAGACTGGAGTTATTTGAGGGCAAGGAAAATAATAATAGCAACTACTTCCAAAGTGTTGACCACTCAGTGGGTATATTACCATTCCATTTGACAGATGAAGAAACTGGCACAAGGAGATTACATGGCTTCCTAAGGTCACATAGCTAGTCAGTGGCAGAGCTAAGGAGTTGACCTTGATCTTAACCTCATTCCAGACAGGCCCAGAGATGTCATGTTTATCTTGGTATCCACAGGGCCTGGCATACAGCCCTTTGTTGACTAACTGACTGACAGTGTATGAGAAAAACCACAGAATTCTATAATCTAACCCTTGGAAGTAGCTGGGGATGGGGCCTTGGAAAGGCAGCCTAGAGGTGCATCACTGTGCTATTTATGCTAGGAATGCCTGAGCCAAATCTAGAGAGGAAAGGAAAGCTCACCCAAACTCTGTCTTAACTGCCCTCCACAGTTTTACAGGGGCCACTGGAGGCAGGGGACAGTCTTCTGTCTTACCCCCACTCCCTCCCATCTTCCCCCAGAGTTCCAAGGGGACAGTGCTGAGCAATGGGCACGTGGGGAAAAAAACTACAGGTTGGATTAAAGAGGCCTGTTCCTTTTTTGTCTCTCTGGCCCCGAGAGGTTCAGCCCAATGCATTACCTTGGTGAAAGATTCTGCATCTTTCAAGTTGGAGGGTGGGCGGAATGTCTGGTTTGGGCAGGTCTGTCATAGCTATCAATTCTCTAACTCTCACAGGAAGAGCTATTTCCAGCCACCTTCAGTCCTAAACCTTAGGCCTGGGGTGTCTCCTCTAACCTCCTGGACCCTCTGAGATGACCTCTTCCCTGTGCCTCCCTCTGCTCCCCATTTGCTGGTTTGGATTAACATTAGTCAGTCGCTATCTCCAGGTCACACTTCATCTGCTGACAAAAGCTGGTGGGGAGATGACTAGGAAGAAAGAAGTCACAGTGTGGGGCTGTGGTCTGCCTTCTGATACAAACAGGCAGCCACGGAAGCTGAGGGCCCTGGGCCTGGCATGGCCCCTTAGCACATTGGAAGTTAGGTTGGGTGTCTGGGCCCCGACTTCAGCCTGCTGAGGTGCAAAGTTCAGCCCTACCCCTTGCTTACTGTGTAACCTTGGCTAAGTTACTTGTTTTTAGCCTCAGTTTTCTTATTCCTGAAATAATTCCTCAAAATTGTTTTGGATTAAATTGGCTTAAATGAGGTGATATAGGTAAAGTGGCTGACGTTTGGTAATCCGAACTCTTGGTAGCCACTATTATGAAACAAACAATAATCAATGGATGGAAATGAGAACAACACACTTTGGGCTCAAGAAAGAGAACTTTTTAGGGTCGGAATAATCTGAAGAGGAAACGAGCTGCCTCTGCAGGTAATAAGGACTCCAATTAGTGGAGATGAGCAAGCACAGGCGGGACTGGAGAGAATTCAGGCAGTGAGTGAGGGGTTGACACAGAAAACCTTAAGGGCCCTGCTTTGGGATCAGCACCATGTGGTAGAAATTAGAGGAGCAGGTGGGACCTGGTTCCTGCTATCAGGGATTGTGGAGAGGAGTGAGAGGTTGGCTGCTGTGAGTTGGGCTGTGCTGTGAGGCTCCTCTGAGGACAGGGAGACCTGAGATTCTGTCTGGAGGAGGCCTGGAGGGATGGGTATGGTTCTGATGGGTGGGAGAATGTGGGCGACCATTGCAGGCTCGGGAGGGGCAGTGAGGTCCCTGGGCTTCTGGTCCTGAAGTCGGGCCCAAGGCTGCCTCCACATCCTGGCTGCCCAATGCGGTGAGTGTATGGTGGTGGTGGTGATGGGGAAACTGGTAGCTCCCTGTCCCCCCCACCTCCAGCCTCTCCCGGAGGAGGGGCCAGTGCTACTCCAGTGACAAAGAGCAGGGGCCTGTAAGGAGCGGAACCAGGGAAAGAAAGACTTCTTATGCCCAGTGCATTTGGGGGTGTCTGGGGGTCGGAGAAACAGTGGAGCCTTTGTCCCCAGCCACCGAGAATCTGGCCGAGGAGACGGCCCTGGGTTTGGCTGGGCCCTCACAGGCAGGTCCTCTTTGAAGTGACCCTTTCAAAGCTCAGCCTGTATCTCCAGGCAGAGAGACAGCTTGGGGTGGGGCATAAGGATGACTGAGATCTGCAAGCCAAGGATAGAAGCAGACCCAGTGCTGGCTTCTTTGAGGGGGCAGGCTGGCGGGAGATGTGTGGGCCAGAGGAATGTGGCCAGGCTGGGGGCACATGTGGGAACCACGTGGGAGGACAACCGCCCTGGGACCTCGGCCCCCAAGTGGGGGTCAATATAGGGAAGGGCAGAGTTCATTGTGGCCCCGTGCCTGGTTTCCATCAGTCCCAGCTTGATTTCTGTTTGACTCTGCGCTCCTAAATCCACAGCTTTCTCCCTTTAACTTTTCTCAAAGAGTGTGAGCTACTTGGAGAGAAGCAGGTGTAGATGCAGGACTTAGAGCCCTCTGTAGGAGGGAGGGGTGGTGATCTGGACCATCAGAGCTTTCCCTGCTCCTGAGCCCCTAAAAGGCTGGAAGAGGAGGCTGAAGTGGAGAACTCCCCCCAACACACACACACACACACACACACACACACACACAGAGCTTCCCCCCTTCTCAGTGTGGAGGAAAACTCTGTATTGTTCTCCAAAAGAGAGAGATGGAGGAAGGCGAGAAGCCCCCCAGAGAGGGAACTTCTTTTTAAGTTTCAGCTGGAGGGCTATTAGAGGCCACCCTTCTCCCCCCACTGCCTCTCCATTTAACTCTTGGGGAAACTGAGGCCTCGAGAAAGGACAAGGAGACAGAGGCAGAGGGGAAGGGACAGGCAGAGGTGGGAGGAAGAGGGAGGATGGAAGCCAGGTGAGAAGGGGCTCAGGTTGCTGAGTTATAATCCGAGGGTAGTGGAGAAGTGCCCCTAGTCTCTCCTGCTGACCCACTGTGATTCCATGAAAGGCGGGAGGGGAGGAGTGGTTTCTATTGGGGTTTTCTTTGGACTGAGCAGTGGACAGTGGAGCTTCCAGTAGCCCAGATGAAAACCCTACCTGCCCCATGCTGTTTTCTAGTTCATGCCCCCGCACCCTGATCTCTTGGTGGCATCATGGCACTCTCTGTACTTGGGAAGATTCTTCTAAACCTCTTTCTTCTTCTGAAAGTGTGGCCCTTGGTTCCTCGGCAGAAGGGGAGGAGGGAGCTGAGTGCCCAAGGTTGTGAGGGGGTGCTATGGGCAGTCCTGGTACTCTCCCATATCTTACACTGGCATCTGCAGAGCTGGGCCCTCATTAGCTCTAATGAAGCCTTGGCATTGTGCTCCCCCTTCCACCCTGCAGCACCTAGTGGGGGTGAGGGGGCAGCTGAGGTTGGGCCCAGAGCCCAGGAGAGGGGTGGGATGTCTCTAAGAGGGGAGGATGGGAGTCAGGAAACGGGGGAGCCATGAAAAAAGGCTGGGGCTGCTGACAGGACAGAGAAACAGGCAGCCCCCCACCTTTTCCTTTCCCCCTGGGACCTTTCCCCCTCCAGTGGCTTCCAGATGCTTAGGTCCGGTAGTGCTGGGGACAGTGTTATCTGAGAGACTGGGTGTGGCCCAGGGGCACTAAGGACATTCCCAGGCCTGGCTTGCTGAAGTGTTGTCCTGCCCTCCCCCTAATGTCAGCCTGGGGCAGGAGAAGGACCTGACTCCAGAAACTGCAGGTTCCATGCCTGGGAAAATCAGGCCGCAGCCAGATCTTAATGCAAACCTGCCTTTGTTCATTTGGTGATCATTCCTGTGTGCCCTCTCATTTCCTGTGTTCCAGGCTGTCTCTCTGGGTCTTGGGACCTGGATGAATAAGACACAGCCCTGCCCTCAAGGGGTTTCTTGTCTGCTTTTCCTACCACCCAAAAGGTCCACTAAGATTTTATAACCATGGGCTCTGAGATTTGCATCTGCGCTCTCTGCCAGTCCAGAACACCCCTTGCCACCCCCTGCCAAAAATATTAACATAAAAATGGTCTGGCATAACTGGGGAGACAGACCCCCAGCAGAGACAAGCAAGTGTCTTCGCTGTGACATCATTTGAGTGTGAATGTGGCCACAAAGATAGTAAGGAGTTTAAAGGTGGAAACTGTGGCGGGGTAGAATCGCTATAGGGATTGGTTAAAAGCCTGTTGGCGATATGATTACTTTCTCTCATCTCTTCTTTCCAAATCTATCATTACATTGAGGATTCTTTCTTTAGTGAAACTTTTTTTGATAAATTTTCAAGTGCCATCATGAAGTGGCCATATATTTACTGATACAAGAACTGAAACCCTGAGGGGTAAATGACTCCACCAAAGGTTGCCCAGCATCCAAATTTAAACCTGGGTCTTCCTGAATCCTAAGCCCATCCTGTGTCACTGCTATCTTCCCTGGCAAGAGCCTTTCGGGACACCCTCCCACTCTGGGAAGGTGGACACTCCCCTCTGCCCCCAGCTGTGCCTTGAAATCCAAGGCGTAATGAAGGAGGGGTGGAGGAGGCAGATGCACAATCATGTTCTGCTGTGACTCTGCTGTGCACAGGCTTCTCCCTGTGCCTGCCTGGACTCTTATCTGGGTTTGCCCTTGAGTGGTATGGAGGACCCAGGGCTCCATTAATAAACATGGGCTGAGCACCTGCCTCCTCTAAAGATACTCCAGCTCGGAAGGGAAGAAGGCTTCACTGAGGAGGCGAGGCTTGCCAAGGCTTGAAAGATGTCTGCTGGAACAAAAGAAGGGGGGTGGAGAAGGGAGAGAAGGGCATTCCCGACAGGAGGACCCAGCATGACTTGCTCCCACACATACTGTGTAGCAGCGGGGACAGCAGGCCAGATGATGATGGCTGCAGCTGGAGAGGAAAGGATAGGAGTGGGATGCATCACTCTCTTCCCCTTTCCAGAAACTTGCCATACCATCTCTTCCCCTTGTCTGATATAGCTTTCCCTACCTTCTCAGTTTCTCAAACTCCTATTCATCTTTCAATGCCCAGTTCAAATATTCTCTTCTGTAAATCACCCTGTCCGTCAAATGTCATCAAATATATGGGGACTTCCTCCTCTGGGCACTAGACCTTAAGCCCCATGAGGGTAGGGACATTGTCTTGTCCAACTGTTCTATCTCCAGCTAGACCGGGCCCTATTGACTGAATATAGTTGATTAATGAACTAAACATTCCCATAGCACTTGGCACTGCATTGTGAAAAGCACGTAATAATAATAATAATAATAATAATAATAATAATAATAAGAGTATTGGTTATAGCTAACATTGAGCATTTCAGTGCCAGATACTGTTATGCTGAGTGCTTTACATACACGATCTCTTTAATCAGCACAACAACCCCATGAGGAATAGATTATCTCTATTTTATAAATGCAGAAACAGAAGCTCAGAGAGGTTAGTAACTAGTCCAAGGACACCCAGCTAGGAAGTGGAACCAAGCTGAGAGTCAAACCCAGGTTCCTCTGAACCCTGTTCCAGAATTTTAAAACGCTATGTTCTGCAGCCTCTTTATTTGTTGCATGTCTATTTCTTTATACATTTAATTAATTTTATCTCCTTTGGACTGCTGAACGAAGATTTGTTGAGCATCTCCTAGGTGCCAGGCTCTCAATGACTTCATTTACAGCTGAGGAGACTGAACTTTGGAGAGGGAAGAGACTTGACTGGGATCCCACAGCTGGGACCCAAACTCAGGCCTCTTTGACTACTCTTTCCCTAGTGTCACTGGACCCAGACCAGTGCCAGGCCCTCAGTGACACCCAGTCAATAGTCTGGAATGAAAGAGAGAGGAGCAGGGCTCTCAGATTTACCGGCTTTTTTGGAGACACACAAGGGGCAGAACCGGGCTGGGGTCTGGGTCTTTAGCCACTAGCCCAGTGTGCTCCCCGCTGTAGTTACTGTTGAAGAAAGCGGGTCCAGAGGCAGGGCAGAGATAGAGCCTTTGCAATTTCCCAAGTGCCCAGCTATCTGTCAGACATGTGAGCCCACGGAGGCCAGGCTGGCCTGGAGTTGGGGTGGGCAAGGACGGTGTCTGAAGGTGGCAGAGTCTTCCAGGGCCTTGACAGAAGAGGATGAGAGGCCTCCAGTACACAGCATCAGTGGAATTTGAGCCACGGGGTGACCCCAGGCTTGGACCTCCAGGCTTGGGAACCACAGCTGCGAGGAAGCGGGTGAGGGCTGGGGCCCTGCAGGGTGCTGAGGGCTGGGCACTCACTGACTCTTGTTGAGTGCCCATTGGGCGCACGTTCCCAGAACGAGAGAAACCCGCCAATCAGATACGCCCGCTGCTCTCTATTTGCATGACTACACCCTTTCTCTCCTGCCACTCAGCCTTCGACCCCAAGCATGCCTCCTCGGCACCCCACCACCACCACGCTGCCCCATTTCAGGCCCCCTGCTTACTGCTGGCGTGAGAGGGCTGGGGTGGGGGACTGCTGGGCGGGCAGGGCCGACCTGGGCTGCCAGCCTTGCAGCACTATTCATAGCTTAGGGGCTGGCGTAGTTCGCATACTTGGCGTTTCTCACGTCTGGCTGTCCCGAAGCTGCCGCCCCTCCGCCCTCCTCCCTTCTCTCCTCTCCTCTCCTCTCCCTTCCCTCNCCACCCCCCGCCCCGCTTGCCCGCGACCTCTCAGCCAATCTTCCTGAAATTTAGAGATGGCCGAGCTGCAAGAGGAAACTGAGGCCGAGAGAAGTGGGGTGTCTGTAAGCCAGGTCTTGAGGTAGAAACTGGTAGTAAGGAGATGTTATAATGCGGTGGCTAAGAGCTTGGGCTTGAATTGGAGCCATCTCTAGCTGTGGGACCCAGGCAAGTTCCTTAGTTTGCAGTCCGGGGAAACTTTTCAGAAACTGTCAAGCTGAGACTTGGAAGATAAGAGATCAATTAAGGGAAGATGGGAGGAGGAGAGACAAGTGTTATATTCCAAGGAGAGGGAACTGTGAATGTGGTGGGCCATCCCTGAGTGGACAAGGGCTTGACCAGCTGGAGTGAGGGGACAGGACACTGCAAATAGGATTAAGCAGCTTCCCCTTTCTCCCTATCCCTTATTCCAGCACCTTCACTTTCTGCATCTGGTTCCCACTGAGGAAAGGGTGGGGTACATAAAGATAGACAAAAATGTGAAGCAGCCCCTGCCCCTCTCCCTGGGGACAGGTCCAGCCACCATGGACTCTCTGAGGAGAGTCATTAATTCCTTCAAAGTGTGCCAGGTGCTGTGCCAGGAGCTGGGGATTTGACAGCCAGCAAAGCAGATGGTCCCAGCCTTCCAGAACTCATAGTCCTAAGGGGGAGATGTTGGTCAAAATAACCTCATACATGTATAGACACCAACTCTAGCGTGCTATGAGAGGGTACACAGGGACTTGACCTGGTCTGGGGCCCAGGGGAGGTGTCTCTGGGGAAGTGACCTTTTTTTCTTTTCTTTTCTTTTTTTTTTTTTTTTTTTGGCTGAGAACTACAGGATGGTTAGGAGTTAATTAAGGTGTGGGTTGGTGAGACAGGGAGGGAGCTGGGGAAGGGACAACAGCATTCCAGAAACAGCATGTGCAAAGGACCTGAGGCTGGAAGGGTGCCTGGTCCTTAAAGGAACTGGGAGGAGGCCAAGGTTGCTGGAGCACAGAGAAAAGGGGTTTGATGGGCGTGGAGCCTGGAGGCCTGCCCCACAGAGTCTGGTGGTCATAATGTTAAAACAATTAGTTTGGGCTGTCAGGGGCCCAGAGGAGTGATGGTAGCTTGGAACAGAATGGTGGACATGGTGAAGTGGGTGGACTCAGGAGACATTTTGAAAACAAAGGCCACTCTCTAAAGGGTGGGGTTTAAGGGCTGGGGCTATAACACCTCCCATTTATTAGTTCCCAGAATGCTTTCCCAGCAATTTTGTCAGGCTGCTATCCCTAGCTTCATTTTATCGCTGAAGAAATAAGAAAACCTGTGTGACCTTGAGGTCACATAGCCAGAAAAGGCTATGGAGCCAGTTCCAGTGGCAAGCGTGACCCTTTCTCCATGTCAGCCATCTTGATGCTGGGACAGTGATCTCTCTCACCAGCCTCCTGTGGCTTAGCCCAGCATTCCCTGCTTAGCACCAGACTAGGGGTGGAGTGGGGTGGCAAAGGGCCAGGGTGGTGTGTGTGTGTGTTACACTTACCCCAAGAGGCTGCTCTGCTCTTAAATGAGGTAATGCATGTGCAGTGCGCCTGGCATAACAAATATTAATATGGGGCCAGGCAAACGGGTGAAAGGTAGGATCTAGGGCTGAAGGCAATGCCATCTATCTTCTTCTGACTACAGAGCCCAGCCCAGAAACCATCCCAGCTCCCTCATGAGCAGAAGCCTCTGGAGGTTGTTTGTCCCTGCAGAGCTACCATCTTTCCACCATTTCAGTTGCCTGGGGGGGGGGGGGCATCATGGGCTGGATTAGGTAGAGGTTCAGCTTCTAGGTGGGGTGAAGGGATGACCAGGGCATGTCAGGCAGGGCCAGGGTGAGGGGGTGGGTGGTTTCAGGGGTGGGGCTGAGAGCCTCTCCCCACAGAGAGCCCCATGTGCCCTGGGGGAGACTTTTAGAATCTGCTGAGACCTGCCCTGGGAGAGGATGTGGTCTCAGCTTGACTAAGACTGAGCTCTCCCTTGAAAGAAACCAGTGGCTGCACCTGTTGTCTCTACCCAGGTGGTCAGACAAGAGGAAGAACTTCCAGAGAGGAGTGTGTGGGACATAGAGAAAGCCACTCCTAGAGTTCTCCCCAGTCTCCTCTGAAATGAGCTTTCCAGTGTGGAGTTGGAGAATGGATATGATGATTTCGGGGAAGAGTTGTAGGCATTCTCCTGCTTCCAGGAATGACTGCCCTTAACACAATCTAAGAGTCTCTGCTCTAATACTCCTTGACCAAAGGGGAAACCCTTTCTAAGGTCCCACAGTCGCTCTGTCCTTCTGCAGGGGACCCTGGCTCCTCTGTAGGAGTTGGAGAGGGGTGATCCTGGGGCATGGATGGGGGCTGAGAGGCCTGGAGAATGCAACTCAGGGGAGACAGGCAGGGTGGAGGGAATGAGGACAGCTCGGCCACTCTGGGCTGAGAGGGCAATAAGTGTGCCAGACCTGGGCCAGCAGGGGGCTCTGCTGCACACGGGACCTGCCTGCATCTCTGACAAGACTGCATCCTCCAGTGTGTACGCATGTTTTTCTTGGAGTGTGTGCTTGAGAGAGCATGGAAGAACAGGAACTTCTCTCTGTGTGCACACCTGTGTGTGTGTGTGTGTGTGTGTGTGTGTGTGTGTGTGTTACGGGTAGTTTGTAAGCATATGTAGGCTTGGAATAAACGTGTGCTGAGTGGGGTCAGCCCTCAGTGGGCAGGAACCCTACACTTAGCCTGGTTTTTGCCAAGGTCCAGACATCGTGGGATGTGGTATCCCAAGAGTTTGTGCCTCCATCAGTCCAGCCTCCGATAGATGTCAGGTCTTCTCGATGCCAACGACCTACTGTGTGCAAGGTTCAGACTCTCCTGGCAGTCTGAGAGCTCCCCCTGTGCGGAGACTTCTAGGGCCCCAAAGATGACAACAGGGGATATGAGAAGGCACAGTGGGGAGGGATGGGAGGGAGAGGTCCTCCAGGCAGGAGGTGCCCAGCTGACCCAGATAACCTCTGTTGGCAGGGCTTGCCTGCTCCTGGGCCCCAATTGGAGACCTATTCATTGAATTCTGACCTTGCCATTTTTTTTATTGTAGCAAAATGTACATAATATAACATTACCATTTTAAGTGTACAGTTCAGTGGCATTAAGTATGTTCATATTGTGTAACCATCACCACCATCCATCTGCAGAACTTTTTCATCTTCCCAAACTGAAACTCTATACCTATTAAACATTAACTTCCATTCCCCTTTCCCCCATCCCCTGGAAGCCACCGTTCTATTTTGTGTCTCTATGAATCTAGGTATCTCATATCTAGTGGAATTATATAATATTTGTCCTTTTTTGTCGGGCTTATTTCACTTAGCATAATGTCCTAAAGGTTTATCTATGTTGTAGTGTTATAATTTCCTTCCTTTAAAAAACTCCATTGTGTGTATATACTACATTTTGTTTATCCACTTATCTGCTGATGGACATTTGGGTTGTTTTCACCTTTGGGCTGTTGTGAATAATGCTACTATGAACATGAGTATACACGTATTTGTTCAAGTCTCTGCTTTCACTTCTTTTGAGTACATATCCAGAAGTGGAATTGCTGGATCACAGGGTAACTCTGTGTTTAACTTTTTGAGGAACTGCCATATTGTTTTTCTCAGCAATGGCACCATTTTGCATTTCCACCAGCAATGCACAAGGGTTCCGATTTCTCCACATCCTTGCCATCAACAAATAATTGTTGAGAGCCTACTATGTACAAAACACTCTAGTAGCACAAATCCGTGTCTCAAAATTTAGTAGCTGTTGTCCTTAGGAAGCTCTCAGCCTAATGAGGGAAACCTCAGGCCATATCCTTGAGCAGTCTCCAATCTGAGGGGAAAGACACAGGCCATGACCTTAGGGAGACCCTAGATTAATATGGGACAAAACAAAACAAAACAAAACAAAAACCCCCAAGCCCTGCTGTCAGGGAGCTCCCAGTCTGATGGAAGAGGCATAGGCTCTTCCCTTTGGGGAGCTCCCAGACAGGCCCAGAGACCAGAATGTATACTGAAGGGCATGTACTGAGACATCAAGGGGCTGCTGAGTGGAGTAAAACAGGGGTGGAGAGGGCTTGTGGTGGGCCCTGTCCCAGGCTGGCCCGCAGTCGCCTAGGCAATGGCCCTACTGTTTACTTTGTGGCTGGCTCCAGACTCACCCTTTTCTGCAAGTGCTCATTTCCCACCATGAGGAAAGATGCCCATCTTTAGTCTCCCCTCCCTCTGCTGTCCCTGAGCAGGGAGGGAACTGGCTCTTTTGCTGGGAGAGGCCCTGCCAGCCTGGCACCTTTGCCAAGTTCCTTGCCTGCTGGGAGCAGGCCCCATCCTGGGGTCTCATGTTGCCGACCCCTTCCCCACTCCCAAAGGGCCTACGCGACAAGGCTCTGGACCTACCCAAGTTCTGCAGTGGAAGGGGGGCTCCTGTTGACCCCTCCCTGCTTTGGAGGAATTGGGGCGTGTAGGGGGAGGTGGTGGGGCTGGCAGGGGGACGTGGTGGTGATGCCCACACGAGTGGGTTTACCTGGCTCTGTGTAGACCTCTGTACGCGTCTGATGTGTCACTATGCCTTTGTGTACATGTGGCTGAGTTGTCTGCATGTCTCAATCTAAGTGTGGTTGGGTGTGTGAGAGTATGAATATTCAAAAGACAATCAAAACAGCTTGCACTGGCCTTGAGGGCATTATGCTAAGCGAAGTAAGTCAGAGAGAGAAGGACATATACCATATGATCTCACTTATATGTGGAACCTTTAAAAAAACGCAAAAAACAAAAAACCCCACCAAGCTCATAGAGGACAGATTGGTGGTTGCCAGAGGTGGGGGTGGCCAAGTAGGTGAAGGGAATCAAAAGATATAAACTGCCAGTTCTAAAATAATTAAGTCATAGGGACGCAATGTGCAGTATGGTGACTATAGTTAATAATACAGTATTGCATATTTGAAATTGCTAAGAGTAGATCTTAAATGTTCTCATCACAAAAAAAAACCAATCTGTAACTATAGATGATGACGATGTTGACCACTTATTGTGATCATTTCACAATGTATGAACATTTTGAATTATGTTGTACACCTGAAACTAATATAATGTCGTACGTTAATTATACCTCAATAATTTTTTTTTAAAGAGGAAAAGAAAAAAAGAACAAAAAAATCTTGCACTTATTAGACCCCTACTATGTGCTTAGGGCCTGTGCTAAATAAAGACTTTCTTTAATTTACTTAATTATCCCGATAATCTATGAGGTGGGAATTAGTGTCCTTCTCATTTTATTGGTAAGGTTACTCAAAGAGAATGAGTAACTTGGGCAAGTTCTCACAGCCAGAAAGTGGTAGAGATGCGGACTCAGAACCAGAGTCTGGACTCCAAAGCTCACGTGCTCACCCCTAGCCATGATGCCACTGAAGAAGGAGGGGATTCTGTGCTGCTTGGGATCACCTGGAGATGACAATGGGATTTCTGGCATTGCAAGTGCTTCCTCCTCCCTTTTCTCTCACCATCCCCTCCCCCAGCCTTCCTTGGCTCTGGCCCAGTTTGAGGGTGGGAAGGGAATGTCACAACCACCCCAACTCAGGGTAAGCTTGGCCCTGGAGAGGGAGAGCACTGGTCTGGAGAGACCCTTTCAACTACCCCTGCCCGTGGGACTACATACCGGAGTGTGAGGTCTCCAGGCTCCCGGTGAGAAGGGGTTATCTGCACATTAGGGTGTTGGGGAACCTCAGGCTTGCTGGGCCGGCTCATCAGCTTGGCTTGCTGGGGCATGTCAGGACTGTACACAAGTGGTGCCGGGAACCAGGCATCTGAATGGGGCAAAGGGGTGGAGGAGGATTGAAGGGGCGGCTGCCCTTGAGCGAGGAGACTGGGGCATGGGTCAGAGGCCCAGGCGTGGGCAGGCAAGATGCCTTGGGTATCACATTGCCTGCATGCCTGAGATGGACAGGACTGGTGGTGGATTTGCTCTATCTGGGTGTGATGTTGTGGGGTGGCTATAGATCTGCGTTTGGTGCTGTGCAATGGGTGTAGCTTCATAAGTGCTGGACCATTCTCTTGGGGTGGGGGGCATTATTTGTGTTGTGGTTTGGGGGCAACATTCTGGAAGGAGGTGCTAAGCAAGCTAGAGGAACGAAAAGCAGGTCAGTTGACCCCAAGCCCCTCTGTCTCACTTCCTGAGCCACTTCGTCCTTCAAAGGTATCAGTTACCCTCCTGCTCATATCCCCTGACTGTTGGGCCCCAGGATGCTCTCCTCTTCCCCAGTTCCCGATTGTCAGGCTGGCCCCTGCAGTCTTCCACTCCTCCAGCCTAAGCTACCCTTTAGTAAAAGTGAGGCTTTGAGCCTGTCATTTATCCTCTTTGAGACTTAGTTTTTGCACCTGAAAAATGGGTATAAAGACAATCCCTGGACGTCCAATTCTTAGAGTAGGGGTCAAATGAGATAAAGTGAAAGTGCTTTCAAGCAGTAAAGGACGGTTATCTCATTTGGGGAGAAGAAGACTAGATGTTCTCCCCTTGGGGCATGTTCCCCAAGATCTGTCCCAAAGAACCTCAGGAAGATAAGGTTGAATGGATTTTGCAAGCTGGTCAAACTAGAGGATGATGGGAAGGACTTCTCAGCAGGGTAATTCCTGATTTGGGGGGAGGAAGCTGGGGAGGGTGTAGGGAAGGAGGACTCATACTAGGCAGGAAGGCTTGGAATAGAATCTCAGCTACGCCTGGTATTTCCCAGCCCTTGGCCCCCTCCCCCCCCACCCTCTGGGGCCCACCCCACATTCCTTTCCCAGAGGAAATGGGGGAGGTGGCTGAGAGGCTCCCCAGACCTAGAGGATCATTTATTCAAACTATGTACAACCTTGGAGGCCCTACTGTGTACACCCCCTTCCTGATGTCCCCGGAGAGGCAGCTGGGGTGGGGTGGGGAAGGTGCAGGTTTGTGTTGGACCAGGCTGTAACCTCCTTTGTGGAGCCTTGCTGCCCCTTCCAGGTTAGAGGGCAGGAAATGGACATCATCTATGGCTCGTCCTTTCCCAGGTCTCTGCACCCCTGGGCACAGAATTTTGTGTCCAGGGGGTTAATCCAGACACACAGCAGCACCTGCTGGCCAGGAGAGGCTCCCTGGGGCATGAGGTGGAGGAGTCACCCCATTTCCTCAGAACCAGGGACTGGACTTGCAGCAAGAGGAAAGGAAGTTCGGTAGTAACTGGAAGGACTTATTGGCTGCTTGCTGAGAGAGCAGGCCAGACTATGGGTGAGGACATCCTCGTGGCCCTTGTGCTCTGCTTGGGGCCTAAGAGCCTGACATGGCTGAGGACGTCTTGGTGGTGCTTCCAGCTGGTCTGTGAGTGCCTGGTCATTGGAGGGCATGACAGAGAGGCTCAGGGCAGGCAAGGGCAGGAGGGGGCCTAACTCAGAATCCTTGGTTTTCCAGCGATTGAGGGGCAGCAGAGGGTGCTGATAGAGATGTCATGCGCTCTGCTCCCCTGACTGCGGTCCTTTCCCTGCTCTGCCCCTGAGCCCTCCTGACTCAGCGCTGGTGGCAGCCTTGCTCTTCCCGTCTGGCTTCCGCCAGGGTGGGGGTGGGGGTCCAGCTCCAGCACAGGGGACCCAGCAAGAGGCAAACAGGAAACAGGAGAACAAAAACACTCCCTGGCCCCCCACAAGCCTCACCCTCACCCTTCCTCCTCCATCCTTCTCCCTCCCTCACTCCTGCCCACCCCTATGGTCCTGTAGCTCTCCTCCCTCTGCCCCAGACCCCATCTTCTCTGCTCTCTGTGCCCCTCCATGTTGCTCCCCTCCCTCCCCTCCCATCAGGGCTGTCCTTGTTGGGAACGAGGAATAGGTGGAACAGGTGACCGGATGAGGGAGCCAACTTTTCTGCTCCAGTCTCCCTTCTGGTAGCTGCTCCCAAGGGCCCAGAGCTAGAACTCTTCCTCCCCAGACTCCTAGATCTGGGAGCAGGGTTGAGCTGGACTGCCTCCATCTACCCAGCCCCCCAGCCTCCCTTCCCTGGCTGCTGGCTAGAATCTGGGAGTAAGACCCATCGTTGGGGTGAGGGGCTCTGGGCTTGGAGTCCCAGTGCTGCTGGGTGCTCTTGGGCCTCAGCTTGCTGCTTTGAAAATTGAGTCGTAGCGGTGGCTCCAGGCCACAGTGAGGAGGGGAGCTCTGGTAAGATGCACACCGTGAACAGTCAAATGGGATAGAAATGGTGGTGATTACACGCCTACTAGTCAAGGCCTCTGCCAGCCCCACCCGGGAAGGGGCCTAGGAATGGAGAGAGCCAGGAAGGGGAGGAGGTCAGGGTCTGCCATCAACACCGGCTTCCTGTCTGACTCAAATGAGCACGTGGCCGTGAGGGGGGAGGAGGGGGACAGCTTGGAGCCCATTATCAGCTTGGTTGTGGCCCCAATGCACAGAGCGAATGGGCGGGGGTCCTGGGGAAGAGGGTCAGTGACGGTGGTGATGGGGACTCCACCAGCAGCCTTAGGGTATACCTGGTGTGGGGTGTTATGAGTGTGAGTGCTGCTCTCTGTGCTGGGCAGCGTGTGTGTGTGTGTGTGTGTGTGTGTGTGTGTGTGTGTGTGTGTATGGTTTGTGGGTATCTGTGGGGTATGGATGGGTATGTGAGGGGTCTAGTATGCTTTTAGGTGCACAGTGGGTATCCTTGCAAATGTGTCTCTGGGGGGGGGTGGACTATATATGCATGGTGTCCAAAGTGTGTGTGCATATACTTAAGGATGTCTACACACAGTGTGTATGTGAGGGGAATAGTGTGTTGATGTGTGTGTTTCTGTGGGGTATGTGGACAGAGGGAGAGTGAGTGAACGTGTGTGTATGTGTGTGTGTCTGGGAGGGTGTGGAGTGAGTGTATGGATGTGTGTGTGTAGTGCAGGTCTATACTGGGTAGGTAGGGTGTGTTTGTGTGTGCATCTGTGTGAGGGACCGTGTACACGTGTGAATGTGTGTTTTTCGGGGCTCAGGAAGGTAGGTGCCCTGTGCACTGGAAGGAGTACCTGCGCAGGCCAGTACAGTGTGAATTTTTGTGTGAGTGGAGGGGTGTGTACCTGTGTACCTGTACAGGGTGTGCAGCGTGTGACTGCGGAGGCTCTGTGTGTGTGGGTGTGTATGTGTGTGGGATGGGGCGGCCGCGCAATGGGGCCGCCCCGGAGGGGGAGGTGTCCGCCCTGGGCGACTCGCCGGCGTGTCCCAGCTCGGCGCCTTCAGCTGGGAGGCGCGGGAGGCGCGGAGCCGCTCTAGCCATCCTGCAGCCATCTGCGCGGGTCGTCCGTCCGCTTACAGCCTCTGGGTCCCGGGCCCGCGGCTCCGCGGGGCAGGCGGGGACCCCTGGGGCCCGCCTGCCGCCCGGAGGGCCGAGGACGCCGCCCGCGGGGCGCCGAGGAGCGGCCGTGGGCCCCCGCGCGGTGCGCCCCACTCCGGAAGCCAGGCCCACGGCGGAATGGGGCCGGGGCGGCGGCCGGGCCCGGGGGCTCCTACCGGCCGCCGCGCCTGCGGGCAGCACCGTGTGGCGCGTGGAGCCCGCGGGGGCCCGGGGCTGTCGCTGGGAGCGCGCCGTCGGTGTGGACTGCAGCGCCCCAGAGCCGCGCTGCCTCTGGCTGCCCTACCTCAACCACAACGACCGACACGCGTGTGGGTCACGCCTGGTAAGGGTGAGCACCAAGGGGGTGGGGACCCGGGGCAGGGGCAGGGGCCTGGGCAGCCCTCGTGGAAAGGTGTGTGTGTGTGTGCGCGCGCGCGTGCGTGTGGAACTGGGCAACCAACTCTGTGATCTTTGAGCTGTGTGCGCCCAGCGTTCTGGAACCAATGCCCAGGAGTGGGGAGTGAGTGAGGAGCTGGTGAGATGCCAGTGAGGGTGGCGGGATTGTGGCCGAGAGCTTTTCCAGGGGTGACAAACCAGACTGGATGACAAACCCCAGTCTGGGTAGTGGTCTCCAGTGGGCTCGAGCCTCCTGGTTTACAGGCAGTGGAAGGATGGAAGGGACCAGGGTTGTTTGAAGAGATGCTGGGGCACCTAGAATCTCTGGGGGGGTTGGGCTGGCGGGAACCCTGAGCCAGAGGCAGGCAGGTGTGCCACTAAATGGAGTGGTGGGCACCACCCTGTCCTTCCTCCTGGTAGGGGACCTGGACACAGGGGCACACAAGTGTTTTCTAGTGGGCAAAGGGGGCTGAGGTGACAGAATGGGCCCCAGCAGGTAGGTAGTGAGTGATCTCAGGGTACGAACTGACAGGGCGGGAGTGGGGGGTGGGGTGGGGACAGTGTTTCTGATGTCCGGGATCGACCAGGCTGGTAGGGCATGAGTCATAGTGGGCGCCATGCCCAGCGTGAACGCTGTGCTCCCTGCAATGACCTCTTTATGTTCCTGGGGGAGGGGGGTAGGAACAGGACTCCTGGGTTCTAGTTCCTGGTGTTGCCAACCCACCACATGTCTGGTTCTGTCTAGTTTGTGGCCCTGAGACCGTCTGCCCTTCTCCTAAGAATCAGTTGGTATTTCTGGATGTCTGTTTCCTGACGTGAGGGTGGAAGCGTTTGGAAATAGATCTGGGGCAGGAGAGCCTTAATCAGTGATGTCCCTGTGTCTCCTGAGCCTCTCCCTCTCTGTTCCCTGTCTCTGTGCCTACTTCAGAGAGCAGAGTTGAGGGTGTATGTGATCTGTACCCCTTCCCAATCTAACCACCTTTCTAGTTTTCATTGCTGGCCCCTTCTCTGTCTCTGTGTTTAGCACCTTCCTCCCCCTCAAGATGAGAGCAAGACCCAGTGTTGTCCCCAGTCTGAGGAGAGGAGAGGAAACATGCCTGTATGATAGCATGAAAGATTGAGGTTAAACCTAAGGAAGAACTCCCCACAGGGGGGCTGCCAGATCTGGCTGTTGATGGGGGCTCCGGTGTCTCTTCAGATAGGAGTGGGGTAGCTGTGGCAGGGGGATTACCACACTGACGTTCTCAGACATCTAGGTGGAAGGGATGGGGGAAGGGAGACTGGAGGGAAGGAAAAGAGGAAAGGGAGAGGCTGAGATAAGGGTGGGGGCACCAGTGGTGCCTGAGTGAGGAGGGGACCTGAGAGAAGAAGACATGCCCACTGCCCTGGATTACAGGCAGGCCCCCCAGGGGATGTCACCCCCAGGCAGCTGGCAGCTCCAGGCAGGATGTGTGCTGGGGGAGGGGCGGGGGGCGTGCGGGGACCTGTCTCAGCCACTTCTCATCAGTCACTGGGGCAGCTGGTGGCTTAAACCCTAATCCGGGACACCAGCAAAACAATGGGCCCTGCGAACAGCCTCAGCTCTGATCCTGGGTGGAGGACATGCAGGGGAGGCCACCCACACTGGAGAGGAGAAGGGGCTTCTGAAAGGAGGGGCGGTGGAGGGTCCCCTGAGGCCCTCTTCTTTCCCTGCCAAGTTCCTTGCCAGGTCAACAGAGATAGGAAATCCAGGGGATTTCAGACTTCAGCAGAATTCCCAGAGTCTTTTCTCCTCTGGGCTCCTCAGACCCCCACGGGCTTGTGGGTCTAAGTGGGAGAGTCCAGGCTATCACCATAGGTGGAAGGAGCTGAGGGCCCATCGCTGGGCCTCCGGCCCAGTGCAGGAATCCCAGCTAAGACCTTTTAGACTGGGGGTCGTCCAGCTTTTGCTTGACGCTCGCAAGGACAAGAGAGCTCACGACCTCATCCGGGTAGTTTCCCAGATGTGTATGTCAGAGTGGTCACCCTGGCCTGGAACCTCACTCAGCCTCCTTGTATCTCCCACCTGGCTGTGTCCCCTGAGGCTGTATGAAGCAAATCTATTGCCTCTGTCATATTTTTCTTTGATCTGCCCACCCTGTGCAGAAATGCTTAGCATAGCTCTGGGCGCAGGGCCACCTCCCTGCCGCCAGACGTGTGAACAGGAGAGTGGATGGATACATGAAGGAACTTCTTAGTATCAGTACATTTGCATGGCAAATTTGAGCTTTCTCCAGCTATTAGATGGGGAAGAAAAGGGAACTTAATAGTGAGGTGGGAGCTCCTCACCCCAGAACTGGTGGGCTTCTTCCCTTGGCCCCCAGCCCACCTTTCCTCCTGGTACCAAGGAGGAGTGAGGGGTTCGAGGACTCTTGAGGATGGAGATGGAGGAGCTTCTTACCCTCTGAGGGGTTAGGTTAGGCTGCCCAAGGTGGCCTCCTGGGAGGCTGAGGGAGGCCTCCTGGCTTTTCACGAGGCAGCCTGCCCTTGGCTTCCATCTTCTCTAATGTTCCCTCTGCTCCCTGTGCACACATCTCTGACACCATCCTGTATCCGTATCCGAGCAAGGTACCTGAAGAGAGCCCTGCCTCAGACACTGCCATTCTCTTCTCCCTTTTGCATACCTGTGTATCCCCAAAACCTTGTCTTCAGACACCCTCTGCCATGTCATCCTGGGGAATCCCAAGTATTCCAGCGGGTCAGCCAGAGGGCAGTGAGGTGTCCCCCCCACACACACACACCCGGTTCTCTACTCAGTTCCGGTGACCAGCCAGGCCTCTGGGCTGGGCTCCCAAGTCTCAGGAAGTCCCTTTAGTTGTCTGACGTCCAGTCCATTCCCTCATGGCTCTTAGTACCCCACCTGTTTCTCGCTGCTGTTCCCGCAGGGTCTGTGTCTGGGCCAGTCTGTCTAGCACGTGCTGTGTATGAGACTGATTATGTGCGACTGTGTGTGTACGTGTCTGTGTGTCTACATAGAGTGTGTGTGTCTGTGTACTCATCTGTGTGTCTGTGTACACTCTGCACATGGGTGTGCTTGTCTGGGTGTCATAGTGTGTTCTGTGTGTGTGAGTGCCTGTGGATGTGTCTGTGTCAGCATACGTGTGTGTGTGTCTATCTGTGTGCATGTGTGAGATTTTGCAGCGGCAAGAATGAGCTCAGACAGCAGCAGGCACTTCCCAGGCAGGACAGCTGTGTGTCCAGTGCCTGGCACATAGTAGGTGCTCAGTGAATGTTTGTTGAACTGAACTGAACCAGCACCTGGCTCCCTGCAGTGAGTTATTTCCCTGGAGGCAAAGGCATCACAAGGGGTTTGAAGGGGAATAAAGAGGAAAGAAGCTGTTGAGCTGATGAGGGTGAGAGATGATTGAAGGGCCGAGGAGGAGGTCAGGGGCAGAGGAGGGTGCCTGGAACCCCAGGGCCCAATGGACCTCCTCCAGCCCCTCTCAGGAGGCAGTGTGCAGGCTCGGCGTGTGGGCGCCATGGCCACTCACCCCTGTCTCCCTGTGCTCCCACAGCTGCCATTGGGCCCGAGAGATGGGTGCTCTCCTGGGCGTCCCCTCCCCTGGCAGGGGCCGAGGACACTGCTGCTGCACAAAAGTCTCCAGGATGGCTTTGGCTTCACCTTGCGCCACTTCATTGTGTACCCGCCTGAGTCCGCTGTGCACTGCGGCCTGAAGGTAGGCCCAGCTTGCCCACTGCTCTGGCCCAGCCTGAGGAAGCCTTGATGGGGGAGGGGAGCTTGCTCTGCACTGTGCCTTCCCCCCAAAGTCCTTCTGTGGCCTGCGGAGGAGGGTCACAGAGAGGTGGGTGCAGCCCTGGCTAGATCATTTGCATGTTCTCTGGAGAAGAGGCAGTGTGGCTGGTTCAGCACAGGGAACCTAGAGGTGGGGGAGCCAGGCTGTTCACCTGCACGCCAGCTCTTGGTCTCTGAAAGGTGAACAACCTGTTCGGAGAGATGATGTCCTAGGATCCCTTGTCCACTGGCCACTTCTCAGCTGGGTTTGTTGCTTCCTCCCAGCCTGAGCTTTCAGTGAGTCCATCCTGACCCTCCTCTGGGACCCCTCCGGGAGTGCCCCAGACCCTTGCTGGCCTCAGCTCTGGGCTGGGATGAAGGAGACTTGGGTTCTACCCCTGGTACAACTCCTAACTCACTGTGGATCTCTGGGCTCCATTCCTCCTGCTATAACTCGAGGGCATTTCTCTACTTAACCCTAAGGATCCTTCCAACCCTCATATGAATGTCAAGCTCTCTGAGTCCAGGAACCAGCCTGCTCAGCCCAACTCACAGTGTGGGGAGGGGTCTTGACAGTGAGGCACAGGTGCAGGAAGACATGAGGGGCCCTAGGCAGGAACCACAACACCCCAGGAGGGCCCTGCTCCCTTCCCCATCTCTTTACAAGCAGGAGAGAAGACAGATTTATTTGGGAGTCAATGAACCCCTTTCTCCCCTTCGCCCAGGGCTAGGACCAGCCTGCACAGCTGTTTGGGGACTCTCCCTTGGGGAGCTTTGTCCCACTTGCCAGAGAACTGTGGCATTGGATTGCACTGCCTGTATCTGTGTGCTTGCATGGCTCTTTGTGGGCACATGTGCATGCATGGTATGCTGGTCATGTACACATATGTGTGTGTATCTAGATGTGTGCATATTGGTGTCTATAAATACACATCATGTGTACATGGTTGTGCAACTCTCCTAGACATGTCTGAATCTGGGGGGCCGTATAAACTATTCTCACTGGCTGCAGCTGTGCTTCTGAGTACAAGTGGGGTGGATGGTGTGTGAGAAGGATACTACCCCACCCCTTGATGCCCAAGGCCATGAGCCCCCTAGTTCGCTGGAACCTCCAGTGTTTCCTTCCAACCTTCCCCAGAATGCTGCTCCTCCCTGGCCCCTGCCAACTTCTCTCAGGGATTCCCGCTGAGTGGCCTAGGCTGGGTGGTGGACCTGCCTCCCTGGTGGATGGGGGCACTGGAAGACCCCAGGGCAGGGAAGGCCAGGGACAGGTCCATCCCCTTTCGAGAACCTGCCCAGGACTGGGAGCCTGCAGGGAGCTCAGTCATCTAAATGCATCAGTCTGCCTCTGCTACCCGCTCGCTATGCTGTCAGCTCATATCAGCAGGCATGTACCCCACATGGGAGGGCAGGGGGAGAGGGACTTTCCAGCAGTGCCCAGCGGCCTTCCTGTCCTAGCTGGCAAGCCAAAGAGTCCTGGATTCCAGCCCTGGCACTGCGACTGAGCCTCTGAGTGGCCCTGGACAAGTCACACCCTATCATCTGTAAAATGGATGATCTGTGGAGTAGGTTAGACAAGATGAAACCAAGGGTCCCATCTTGCTCTAAAATGCCACATCCTCCTGGCCAGTCGTGTCTCTCTGACTTGCTCCTTTCATTTCTGTTTGCTCCCCAGTCCAGTGCCCTTCCCCTCACTCACAGGACGATCCCAGGGGCCTCCCTCATGGGTCTCCTTGACATTGTTTCTTAGCCCTGCACCTAGATGCCAGAATCCTCTTCCCTAACTGGTATTTTCACATCTACTCTCTCCCACTCAGAAACCTTAACTGGCTCCCTCTTTCTTCCCTTTCAAACTTGAATGCTTTAGTCTGACTTCTGTGGCTTGCTGGTGTGGACTTTCTTTCTCCTTAAGCTCAGCTGATCCAATCCTACGTATGTTTGCTTATTTCCAACACCAAACACACCTGCACACTCCACACCCCTAACCCAGAACACCTTCTCCCAGGCCTTAAAATCCCCTCCCCCAGAGGGAGGCTTATCAGGCCTTCCCCTCCCATTCTCTAAGAACTGATACTAGCTACTGTTTGCACTTGTCATGCCTGCTTATCTGTGTCCGTCTGGGTCCTCTCTGTGTTAGTGTGTTTGGTTTGAGCTCCCCAAGGGAAAAGGCCATGGGTCCCCTGTTGAATTGGGGGCTTTCAGATGGCTGAGATACTGATGTGGTGGGATCAGCAAGCATGAGAGAGAGCTCATGTCATTGGGGAACCATGCCTGGGACTTGCTGTCCCCATAGACACCTCTCCTGCCCTCTCTGGGTGCTAGGTTAGTTGAAGGAAGATAAGAGGGGAGGCTGTTGGGTGGGGGAGCTTGAAGGGGCCCGCCCAAGTGGAGCTGGGCCTCCCCCTGTGCTGCTGAGGGCTGGACTGAGGGCCCACACCCATCTCTCTGTCCCCTGCAGGAAGAAGAGAATGGAGGAAGAGGAGGAGGTAAGGAGTGGTGGGGGTCGGGCCCCAGGGGCTGGGGCTGAGCTGGGACTCATCTTCGAGCTTCTGTTTCTCTCCCTCTCCCCAAGTCAGCCTGGATTTTGCTGTGCCCCCACCCTCGACTGTTGTTCCTGTCTTTGCTCTTCTGTGTGTGGCCACTCTGGACATTGGCTCACTCTCTCCAGCTTCCCTTTCCTTTCTCACATTTGTCTCCCTCTGGGCCTGTCCATTCCACACTAGGGGTGGCACTCTGAGGAGCAGATGGATTTCTAAGACCTGGCCCCTGCCGTACAGTTACTCCCAGCCTAGACTGAGGCACAGGCAGGGGCTATAGGGCTTGAGGGCTGGTTGGTGGGGTGGACTTGATCAAGGGGTATCCTTGGGGATAGACACTAGGGTTCTGTTGAGCATAAGTGGGTGGAGGGGGCAACCTGAGGTCTTTATCTTTCCAGATGTTGAGTCTTAACTTCCCTGGCTGTTATCCTTGCCACCCCAAAGGGCCCCTCACTGGTATCCGGGCTCCCTGGGATATTCAAGGCAGAACTTGAACAGGCAGCCTGCCTTCTCTGCCACTCGGGCTTCTGCTGGGAAGCCATGGAGACACTATCTTCCTGAGTCCCTATTGCAGAGGTCCGTGGCGGGGGAGGAGCCAGCTGACCAACAGCAGGCCCATTCTCTGATGGAGACAGTTAGGAGCCGAGTATTGCTGGGGTATAATGTGATGTTGGAGGTATGGGTGTTGGGTATCTGAGTTTCAGGGTTTTTCTGCAGCTCCCCGCCAGGTCTGTGGGTATAGACATTCTCTGTGTTTAGGGGTGTCTCTCCCTGCTATGTATCTTCAGGGATTGAGACAGCCTCTTTTATGGCACCCTTTCCTTTGTCTTGTGACTTGTGTGTGTGCATCTGTCCCACTAGACAGTCAGCTAGTATATCTCTGTTCTTTTTAGTCTACTTTCTAGCACAGTGCTGGGATGCAGGAGACGTGAGAGCAACTCTGTGTCCGTGTAGGTTTTCGTCCACGTAGGTTTTCATTCTCCCAGGAGTGTGTCCTCCTGTCTGCATCTATGCCCCTGTGGACGTGTGGGTCTGTGTTTGTGTCTGTGTGAGTGTGATCATTCTCTGAGTGTGTGTCCTCTGTGTGTGTAGCTGTGCATGGGTGTGACCTTCAGCAGCCCCCCCCAGCTAACCTGGCTGATGCTCACCAGGACCCTCCCCTCGGCACCACCGCCTGGAGCCCATGGATACCATCTTTGTCAAGAATGTGAAGGATGAGGGCCCTGCCCATAGGGCGGGGCTTCGCACAGGTGAGCTGTCCCGGTTACCTGGGCTCATGGCATCCCTCTGGGTCTTTTCTCCCTACCCCCCACCCCCGTCATCCATACTGGGTACAGTGGTTCTCAGGTGGGGCTATTGACACCCCTTGGCCTGCTCACATGTGACCCTGCCCCTTGTCCCCAGGAGACCGGCTGGTGAAGGTGAATGGGGAGAGCGTCATTGGGAAGACCTACTCCCAGGTCATAGCTCTGATCCAGAATAGGTGAGCGCACCCTACTTCTCCTGTAATAGCTATGGCCCACTCAGAGTCCCTACACACCCCACCCACTTGGCCCGGGGGTACCCGGGAGACCAGGATCCCTGTTCTCTCAGACCCTGTTGCCTCAGCTGGGCCTGACCCCCTGCCCTATCTCTGTAGCGATGATACTCTGGAGCTTTCCATCATGCCCAAGGATGAGGACATCCTCCAGCTGGTGAGTTCTGCCCTGCTGTCTGAAGTAGAGGACCCCAGGGACCTTGGGTCTCCCTCCTGCATCAGCCCTTCTGGGAGGCAGAGAAGCGAGTGGAGGGGGCAGCACCAGCCCAGAATTGCCCAATCCGGAATGCCAGGCCCATCCCTGGGCTGGGGCTGGTTGTTGCTTCATTCAGGACTGCTCTGTGTTGGGGGAGGGGGAGGCACCGGCCCTGGCAGGCAGGATTCCTGCCAGGGTATCTGGAAAGAGGGTGGCTCAGCGGGCCCTGCCAGACTGGCACGTTCTTGTCAATTCCCATGAGACGCCTGTTTCCTATATCGCCTCCCTGCCTGGCCCAGAGTGAGTGTATCTCGTGTAGCTGCTGTGTTCACACACACACAGCATACCCCACCCCACCCCACTGTCGTGTGCTCCCATTCACACAACACACCTCGCACCACTCGACACACAAGCCAAACACACCAGCTACACAGCCACACAACATAACCCCGCAGCACACCTTCCTCTTGCATACCATACACTGCAGTACGTGATACACACATAATGCACCCAACACATTGCACCAAACACATGCCGCACACACACAACCCCTGAGTGCTGCACACAGGCACCCACTGCCACACAAATCCCTTCAAGCCTCACAGCACACCACAAACATCATAGCAGCACAACAGTCCTTAGCATCTCCATTCCCCACGACACAACCCATACGCAGTGTATCGCCACACACATACTCGGACTTCTCACCACCACCACATGAGCACTCGCTGACATCACAAACGCTCGCTGTTGTCACATGTCTGCCCACAAACATCACAGCATGTGCCAGCCCAACACAGGCATAAGTATTCACCAATGTAACTATGACCAAACCTCACACAGCCCCGATGCACAGTCCGTGTACCCCTCCCCACACAGGTACTTCCGCACACCTAGAACTCTGCACACAGCAGATACACCGACATTGCGTGCCGCATACCCTGCACTCACATGTGTACCTGTTTACCCCACACACTCATGCACACATACACATGCACATGCACATGCTGTCTCTGTCTCTGTGCCCCCCTCCCAGTTCTGACCCAGAGCCCAGGGCAGGACTCTCTGCCCAGTGCCCAGTTCCCTGGTCTCATGGGTCCCAGCCAGATGCCAGCTTGGTTGCCCCCAATGTCACTGCCCCCCAGGAGAGGGCTAAGGGCCAAGCCCAGGGGGCCCTGAGAGCCGCCGTGCTGGCTTTTGCCCT
Organism: Hipposideros armiger; assembly: GCF_001890085.2. NCBI lineage: Eukaryota > Metazoa > Chordata > Mammalia > Chiroptera > Hipposideridae > Hipposideros > Hipposideros armiger. The sequence goes on from NW_017731390.1 coordinate 3,594,247, forward strand.
CGATGTATTCTCATAATCACTGTAATCATAGTGCCATGCTTGGCACCATGCCCCTCTGGGAACCTCCACCCCCTGACCTCAATTGTCCCCTTGCCCTTCCTGGGGAGGGGGAGGCAAGGATGGGGGTCCAGAGAGGTGGATGGCTCCCCTCAAGGCTCAAGGGCCCTGCCCATACACCTCCCACCCTCCAGGCTGCGGGGAGGGGAGCTATGGGAGGGGGTGACAGGGCAGGACCTAGGGCCTGTCCCCCTACCTCTGCTCCAGCTGGAGAGAGCATGGGGTGGAGAGAGCAGCAGCCTGGAGCTCTGCTACCCAGGCTCCGGTTAGCCGCTCCAGATGTCAGCATCTGGGGGCCTCCGCTGCCCCCGCCCCATCCCCAGCAGGCCAGAGGGTGGGGCCCAGGCATTCCTGTGGTTGGGAGCCAAGGCTGGAGGCCAATGGGGCCGCGGCAGCTGCTGACGCCACCGCCGACGCAGCGAGGCCCCTCCACACCCATCCTTCCCTCCCTCCTCCTCCCGCCAGCCCAGAGAGCTGGTGGGGGCCGAGGGCAGCCGCAGGGAGGGTGGACTGGCAGAGGGAACGGAGGCCAGGGCGGATGCAGTGGTGGTGGTGGCGGGGGGAGCTTAGCGGGGGTGGGAGGAGAGCGGAGGTGGGCGGGATGCCGCCGCCGCCGCCGCTGTGATGCGGGAAGCCCGCGGAGCCGGCAGGATGGCAGGAAGGAGAGGTATGTTGAGTGTCCCTGGCCCGGGGCGTGTTCGTCTGATGGGGGCTGAGTGTGCAGGGGTGTGGTTTAGCTCATCCTCGTCACAGGATGTGTGTTCCTGGGACGGGAGGTGTAGTTATTTGTGTGTACGTGTGTGTATTTCATTGTGTTTTACTATGTATGTGTGAGTGTGTCTCTGGGTGTGTATTTTCCTGTTATCAACGGTGGTGGTGGTGGTGGTGGTGGTGTGTGTGTTTTCACTCTCCCACCCTTCGATACTGCCCCCTGAGGTAGGCCTTTCCACCCAGGGCAGCCCGTAAGGGCCAGGCTAGGGCAGGGCCACAAGGCCGCTGTCCCTGGGGGCTGCCTCCTTTTTTGGCCTGCCTGGGTGCTGGCCCTGTCACTCCTCAGCAATGCAGCGTCAGACTCAGTTCCCAGCGCCAAATTCCAGGCCTTGGGTGGCTGAAGGTGGCCCAAGGCCCCTCAGCCAGTCTGGCCCCTCCCCCAAGCCTATCCCAGAAGGACTAGAAGGCGGGCTAGCCTAGTTCCTCCTCACCCCAGTGGCCCAGGAGCCAGGCCCCCAGCTCCCCATCCAGGGGCTGGGGGGATGGATGGGCTTTCCCGGCTCCACCTGCACCCCCAACTCAGGACACACCCCTTAGCCGGCTTCCTTCTCTGCCATCTGCCACCTTGACTGGTCTCTGGTAGGGTTTTCCAGCTCTGCCCCAGGGGCTGTGGGCATCGTTGGACATAAGGAAGCAGGGTGGCGGCTGAGGCCAGCATGGAGGGAGGACCCCAGAAAACAGATGTTGGAATGTTTGTGGCTAAAGGCAGTCCTTGTCATAAGTCTTAGAGAAATCCTGGCTCTTTCTCCAGTGTGTGTGTGTGTGAGAGAGAGAGGGGGTGGGGGGAGAGAGAGAGAGGGAGATTCTCTCAAAGGCCTCTTATTTCTTTGCCCCTCCTCCCCCCACTCTCTTAGGAGCATGCCCTCCTACCCCGACCCACTCAGGACACCCCCTGCTTGGTCTCCCTTTAGTCCCCTTGTGGTATCCTAATCTCTGAGGGCTGCTGTAGCCCGCCCTGTGGGACTGTCCAGCCCTGCTCACCTGCCTCTGTCCCTGGCCAGGCCTACTCCCAGGACGCCTACCTGAAGGGGAACAAGCCGTATTCTGGAGAGGCCCGGAGGATCCCAGAGCCGCCCCCAATCTGCTACCCTCGCAAGACCTATGCCCCGCCACCCCGGGTCTCCACCTGGGCCACTATGGTGCCTGAGCCCCTCTCAGCACTGCCCAGTGACCCGCGGAGTCCTGCTGCCTGGAGTGACCCAGGGCCCCGAGTCGCATCCACTGCCCGCGTCCATCCAGACAACCCTTCCTTGGGGATGAGCCAGCCCCGCCCCAGCCCTGGTGCCTTCCCCCACCTCCCTTTGGAGCCCCGGACACCCCGTGCCTTCCCGGAGCCTGGCAGCCGGGTGCCCCCCAGCAGACTGGAGTGCCAGCAGGCCTTGTCACACTGGCTGTCAAACCAGGTACCCCGCAGGGCGGGGGAGAGACGGTGCCCCGCCATGCCCCCTCGGGCCCGCAGTGCCTCCCAAGACCGGTTAGAGGACGTGACTGCCCATCGCCCGTGGCCCTGCTCCACCTCTCAGGGTGCCTTGAGTCAGCTGGGCCAGGAGGGCTGGCACCGAGCTCGCTCAGACGACTACCTGAGCCGGGCCACCCGCTCAGCTGAGGCACTGGAGCCAGGGGCACTGGCGTCACCCCGCTTTGAGCGCTGTGGCTGGGCTTCCCAGCGTCCATCTGTCCGCACTCCTGCCTGCCCATCCAGAGACCTGCCCGGGCCCCAGGCCCCACCCCCGCCTGGTCTGCAAGGACTGGATGACATCGGGTACATTGGGTACCGGAGCTATAGCCCATCATTCCAGCGCCGGACTGGCCTCCTGCATGCACTCTCTTTCCGGGACTCACCCTTTGGGGGCCTGCCTACCTTCAACTTGGCCCAGTCCTCTGCACCATTCCTACCGGAGGACTCTGAACCACCCAGAGTTTTCCGGCCAGAACCCATCACCCGGGCACTGGAGCCTCCCACCGAGGATCGTCGAGACGAGGTGGTCCTGAGGCAGAAGCCTCCAACGGGCCGCAAGGTCCAACTACCCCCTGCAAGACAGATGAACCTTGGGTTTGGTGACGAGTCCCTAGAGCCAGAAACCAGTGGGCGAAGGGAACGCCTGGGAAAGAAGGTGGTCCCTCTGGCCACTACTGAAGACTCTCTGGCTTCCATCCCCTTCATTGGTGAGTGATGTGCAAGGGGTTGTCTTGGGAGACTTGGTTCTCTGTGCCTTGTACCCCACCCTGCTGTCACCATGGGCAAAACTCTGGGTTGGGTGCTGATGGGATCAACTTATTTCTCCATCTATCCATCCATCCTTTCAGTTTTCCTTCTTTTCCTTCCTTCCTTCTATCAGTCTTTCCTTTCACCCTTTCTTCCATCCTTTCTTTCTTTTATCCTTCCTTTGTTCCTGTCATTCTTTGTTCTTTCCATCCACCTTCCATCCTTCCATCCATCCGGCAAGTATTTGCGTTAGGCACTGTGCTAGACCCCATGCTCTCCTGAACTGTATGGTCCAACGGGGATAGATGATCAGACAAGTGCAATCCAGTGGATGGGTGTGTGATGGGAGAAGAGGGAGGTCTAAGAGACAGAGAAGGGCCACATAGCCTAGACGGGGGGGCATGGTGGCCTAGGAGAGAATCTTGGAGAAAGGAGATTTTGGCTAAGCCTTACAGGACGAAAAGGAGTTAGAGGAAGAATGCTCAGGGACAGAGACTAGAATATGCAAAGACTTTAAAGTGATAGAGGCAAGATGGCCTTCCAAGTCATCAGAATGGGTCCAGAGGGGCCTTGTCAGACTCTGGGGAGCTTGGACTTGAGCCTGAGAGCAGAGGCAATGCTGAAGGCTTGCTGCCTGTAGAATAGATGTTGGATAAGGGAGAGGCAGGAGAGTGGAGAGGCAGGATGGATTCCAGGTTTTCAGCCTGGCTGGAGGGTGGTGCTTCGCCTCCATTTGGGAATGAGAGGGAGTGGGGCAGGAAAAGGTTTAGGGTGTGCTGAAGATGAGGCACCTGTGAGGGAGCAGGGTGGGTTGGGCTGGGCTTAGGGGCTTGGAAAAAAGAGCAGAATGCAAGTTTATGGAGCTTGTAGCCAGAAGAGATGGTAACTGGAGCTGAGAGTGGTGAGCTTACTGTAGGGTAGCCCTGGGAATGAGAGCGGGGAGACCCAGCCTTGGCCTCCCCCAGCCTTCAGTCTCAGTGGGCAGACACAGCCTTAGTAAGCTCTCAGTATGAGGGGGAGGTAAAGTCTTTACTTTCAAAGCATTCCCAGTCTGAGGGGGAAACATAGCCCCTGCCCTCAACAAGCCCCCAGCTGATGCAGGAGATGGTCTTTATCCTCAAGAAGCTCCCAATCTTGTGGGGAGACACAGTCCCTGCCCTCAGGAGCCCGGTCCAAGGACAATGGCTCAACCCTACATCTGGATTACCTCAGTGTGCTGACGGAGGCCGGGGCCAAGGTGTTATGACCACAGTCTGGTTGGTGGGACACCCTTGGCTGTGGGCATGTTGCCAAAAGTGCCCTGGAGGACTTGAGGGGTCTTGGGGATGCGGCCTGGGCCTGGAGGCAAGGCTGGGGGCGGGGGCAGGCACCTTTCTGCCACCTTTACCCACCACTTCTTCCAATGGAACAGATGAGCCCACCAGCCCCAGCATTGACCTTCAAGCCAAGCACGTTCCTGCCTCTGCTGTGGTCTCCAGCGCCATGAACTCTGCCCCCGTCCTGGGCACTAGCCCATCTTCCCCAACCTTCACCTTTGCCGTTGGCCGCCATTACTCCCAGGACTGCAGTGAGTACTCCCCACACTCCCAGCCCCATCCCCCACCCTTTGTTGCCTGGTCCCCACAGTCTCTGCTGGTCCTGGTACCTGATGTTTGGCCTCTTCTGACTGGGGCCCCAAGGGGAGAGTTATCTCCTGCCCTGCCTAGATGGGAGGGCTTTGGGGAAGACCCTAACCTGTGACCCCACTGATCCTGTGGTCCAATGTGGGTGGTTTTGCAGGCAGCATCAAGGCTGGCCGCCGCTCCTCCTACCTGCTGGCCATCACCACAGAACGCTCCAAGTCCTGCGATGATGGGCTCAACACCTTCCGGGAAGAGGGCAGGACCCTGCGGTGAGGATGGGGGGTGGGGCCTTCACAGCTACCTTGACTGGGCTATGGCAGGGCTCCCTCCCAGCCTTGGGGTCCTCTACATACCAGGGCAGTGAGCTTCCTCCCTGGAAGGCCTCTGAGCCTTGAGACTTGAGCCGGGATGGGGGGTGTCCTAGCTATGCTTTCTAAATCCCTCACTCTCCGTCCTTGCTCCCCAGGCGCCTGCCAAACCGAGTACCCAGCTTGCGGATGCTTCGAAGCTTCTTCACTGATGGGGTGAGTGGCATGTGTGTGCGGGCCAGGGTGTCAGAGTGCTGGGGAGGACCCTTGGTGTAGGGTCCAGGCCTATGGCCTCTGTGGGCTTCTCTGTTTCCTGTCCACTCCTTTCTCCCTGCACTCACTCACCCTCGTGTCAACCATGTGACCCACCCTCCTCTGTGGGCTCTGTCATCACTTCAAGACACTGTGCACCCTCCCAGCCAAGGCCTTTGCATTTGTCATTCCTCTGTCTAGAATGCCCTTTCCACGCCCTCCCACCCCAGCCACATGACTCACGTTTTCACTTTCTTCAGGTTTTTTTTAGGCCTTCCTTAACATTTCAGCCTCCACCCCTGACGTTTCATGCCTTTCTTCGCCACTTTATGTTTTTCTCCTTAGCACTTCTCACGTCCTATAATTTGTGCAGCCATCTCCTCTCCGGCCTGTCCCCAGGTAAAATGTAAACTCTATGCAGGCAGGGATTTCATTTGGTTTGTTCCCTGCTTGATCTCTGGGTACCTAAGACTGTCTGCACTGGGGAGGCACTTGGTCAGTATTTGCATGGTATTTTCAGGGGACAGGGACACTGGACAGTAGGGGCACACAGAATTGAGATTATGGAGAAGCTAGAGTTTCCAGCCTCAGGACCTGGGAGACATAGAGTCAGTTCTGAAATGGCCATAATGCTTTGATTATGGACAGATTGGAAAAAGCCATCTTGATTTCAAACCCTGGATATCTTTAGTTCGTTTAACACCTCGATGACATTGTCACCTGGCCTATTCCTTATAATTTCCTCTGCTTACTTAACTCTCTCTTGACATGTCACCTCTGTGGCTAGAGTCCTGTTGACACTATCACTTCCTCAGTTTAACTCTTTGTGAACATGACTACCTGCTTCATTAACTCAGTCTTTGTTGATGTTGCCACTTCCTCTGTTTATTTAACTCTCTGTTGACACAATCACTTCCTCTGTTTCCTTAATTCCTTCAAGTCTATAAAATTAAGAGAGGCTCCAGATTGGCTTCTCTGGCATAGTGAGGCATGTGGTCTGCAGGTCAGAGCCTTTCTTCCTTTCTGGCTTCCCAGCACAGACATCTCATGACCTCAACGTAAGTGGTTCAGAGAGGGCAAGCAAGTCCCATGAGGCCACACAGCATAGCAGAGCATAGCACAGGCATACATCAGGCCTGTGTGGCTGTGAGTGGTCCTTAGGGTTCCTGAGATGCTGGCACTATGGGAGCCCCCTTAAACTGTCCTCTTGTCTTGCTGCAGTCCTTGGATAGCTGGGGCACTTCCGAAGATGCTGACGTTCCTTCTAAGCGACACTCAACCTCTGACCTCTCGGATGCGACCTTCAGTGATATCAGGAGGGAAGGCTGGTTGTATTATAAGCAGGTCCTCACCAAGAAGGGGAAGGTAAGCTGGCTGGAGGAATGAGGTGAAGGTGGATGGAAGCTGAATCCAGCAGAACTCTCCAGCTTCTCACCCCACAGCCTCTGGAGCCAAAGGCTGTAGCATGAGGGGTAGAGGTTAGATACTAGGAAGAACTTCTTGGGGGACCTAAAGAACCCATGAAAAAGAAGTTAACCAGAGAGGTGGTCTGTGCTGTGGGATGGAGCTGATCAAGTTGTGCTTGGAATTCTGACAAAACCATCCCTCAGTGATCCTTGGTAGGCACATCACCCCCAAAATGGCCACTGGGGCTCATGGAAAATGAGGGAACAAGCCCAGGGCAATTGTCTTCTGAGAGCTGAGGTCAGCCTTTTCAAGGGTGGCAAAGGTTTTAGTCTTTATCCAAAGGGTAACTGAAAGCCCCTGGGGCCTCTTTCCTGTGGCTTCCTGGGGAGCGAATTAGGAGGGCCAAAGTGGAGGCCAGAAGACCAGTTAAGAGCCACCACAGAGATCCAGATGAGAGAGGAAGGGGGCTTGGGCCTGGGGGTGGAGGGGTGCCGGGAGACAATCAGGCTGCGAGGCGGGAGAAGGTGAGGCCCCTGGTCCATGGAGTATGAACTTCAGGTGCCAGGCCAACGCCATGTCTGAGGAGAAAGGAAGAGAGGAAGCCCCACTGCTGTCCGTCCACGCAACCCAGGCAAAACTGAGCAGAGAGCTCAGCATAACCTGGGCTTGTCTCTTGACCACCATGAATTGCTGGGGAAGCGCGGGTGATTCACCTGCCTATGTCTCAGTTTCCTCGTCTGTAAATGGAGCTAAAAATAATCCCCAGCGCATATGCCTGTTGCTGAGGATTAAATAAGATGATCTAAGCAAAAGGGTTTCCCCAGTGCCTGGTATGGGGTCGAGGTGGGGGGTTTGCTCGTCTGCTTATTGCTATTATTTGAATTTTCTACCCTGCCTTCTAGGGGTTGTGTACCTGGAAAACATATAAGCTTTGAAGTCAGACTTGGAATTCCTGCCCAGCCACTTATCAAGCATAAGGCTTTGGGCAACTCTTTTAACGTCTGAGCCCACTTTTCTAATCTGTAAGATGGGGACAGTGTTATTCTACTCCAAGGGCTGAGGGTCAAGTGAGACGTGTCACCCAAGCAGGGCTGGCACTCATCCATGCCCCCATCCAGTGTGTGGATAATGACTAAGGGCCTGGCCTGCCCTGATTCTCCGTTGAGGTTCTGGGGATTTCGTGGTGAGGGAGCCAGGCTAGTCCTGCCCTGCTGGGGTTCATGATGAGTAGAAATAGCTCAGGTTGCATAGCAGTTACTGGTGCCTGACTGCTATGCTGGAGGCATCCGGGGCAGCAGCGTACTGTAGATGACCCTAGCCTCAACCGGGTAGATGAGATCCAAGCGGTATAGTGTGTGAGAATCCACAAAGCTGGGAGAGAAGGGAGTGGCCTGACAGAGGAGATGCCCTCCTTGATGCCTGAGAGAAAGGTAGAGAGGGGGTGCTAGATGGCTGAGAGCCAGGGCAAGAGGTGGAAGCCAAGGTGGGGAGCTGGGTGCCTGTTCAATGGGCCTTGTCACTCAGGGCAAGCTTTGGCAGGATTTAAATGGGAGGGGGAGGGGGCGTGAGATGTGTAGGAGCCCAGGAGGCAAGTGTTGCATCTGTGACAGGAAGAGGCAACGCTACCACTGCTGTTGTCCAGGTGAGCGAGGGTTGGGGCCCTGACTAAGCCTGTGGCGTGGGGCTAAGGGGAATGGACAAGTTAGAGAGATTCAAAGGGAAGGAAGACCTGGGCTTGCTGATGGTTGGGAGGAGGTGACGGAGGATGGGAGAGGCGACACTGGTTCCTGGGGTCCCAGCTTAGGCTGTGGTTGGTGGTTGGTGGGACCCTCCCAGAGCCACAGGCACTGGAGGGCCAGGTTTGGGGAGAGGAAGCCACGAGGTTCCTTTGGGGCCTTGTGGAGTCTGAGGGTGGAGGTATCCTGGGGACAGAGGCTCCAAGGGTGTGGCACTCAGGAGGGAGGCCTACCTGGGGAGGGCATTTGTCCTTCAGGATGTGCACAGGCACCTGCAGCCAAGGTCGGGGAGCACAGAGGGAGAAGGCAGGAGACAGGCTGTGCCTTGAGAGGAAGTAGGGGATGATGGCCAAGGAGGAGAGCCAGCAAGATGGCAGGAGACCAGGAGGGGCAGCAGGGGCCAGCTGTGTGGTTGAGGAGGGGGAGCCAGGTGTGGACAGATCCTTCCAGCCCAATGTTTGAGCCCCTCTGGAGACCTGTGAGAACTACTACTCCTGCCTGCCAGACAGCTTGTCCCCCAGCTGTAAGTGGCCCCTGGCAGCCCAGCTACAGTGTCTGCAGGACAGGGAGAGGCGCTGGCTCCTTCCTACTCACTTGACGAGTTCTGGATGCAGGGGCTTCCATGCCTGTCCTGGCCAGAACCCGATTTTGCTTGTCCCCTCCTCACTTCCATGGCCTCGGAGTTAGGAGGGGGGGCGCTCAAGTCAGCTTTAGGCCCTTGGTCTGTACAGGGTCCTGATTGCCAGCCAGATGTTATCTGCTCCCACAAGTCCAGCTTCTCCTGTGTGTCCCCTCCACCCCCAGTCTCTTTCAGAGACATTGATTGTCAGGAGGGGAGAGGGCAGGGTGTGTGTGTGTGTGTGTGTGTGTGTGTGTGTGTGGCACATCCCTACAGCCACAGACCCAGCGTTTGAGCTGGATGCAACTTTGGAGACTAACTAGTTCACCTCTCATTTTACCAACAAGGAATACTGATACCAGGGGAGGGGGCTTGACTTGTCCAAGTTCACCTAGGTGGTTCAGCCTCAAAGGGGCACCCTTGTCATCACCTCAAGGGAGGGTCCCACCAACCACCACCCATAGCCCACATAAAAATTTTCCTGGAGGGCCCTGCTATCTCCTGTTCCGGACGATGCTGCCTAGGTCCCCAGGTCTGTTGTGGGCAGGGCTCACGGTCAGCCATGGCTGTGTTCACCTGCTGGCCATGCAGTTTCCTCACTGGGTTTGCTCTGAAGGCAGAGGCTCATGCTGGGTGTGGAGTAGTAAGTGGGCCATCAGCCAGAGAGAAGGAGCCCCCAGTCTGAGATGGAGCTCCTGCCCTCAGGGTGCTCCAAGGATGATTCTCGCATTTATTCAGTAAACATTGATGAGCACTTACTGGTACGTGGGCAGGCTCTAGGCTCTGGGGTATGGATCTGAGAGGACAGACAAGCTTTCTGCCCTCGGGATCTTACCATATACTGGAGAATACTACAACCAGCATCACCTGAGATTGCAGTGAGCACTCAGGGAAAATGAATAGGGTGATGTGATTTCCCTTTTTTTTTTTTTTAAGAATTTTATTGGGGAATTGGGGAGGGGAAACATTGTGTTTTTCCAGGACCCATCAGCTCCAAGTCAAGTTGTTGTCCTTCAATCTTAGTTGTGGAGGGCACAAGCTCAGCTCCAAGTCCAGTCGCGGCCTTCAATCTAGTTTGGGCTGGGGGTAGGGGGGTGGTCATAGTCCACCATCCCATGCGGAAGTCGAACCGGCAACTTTGTTGCACACTGAGCCATCCGGCTGCCCATTGGCAGCTCGTGGCTGCTCAGCTCAAGGTGCCATGTTCAATCTTAGTTGTGGGGGGGTGGGGGGGGCAGGAACAGCAGCCCACCATCCCATAAGAGTCCCAGACCGGCAACCTTGCTGCTAAAAGCACGCGCTCTTACCGGCTCAGCAGCAGCTCAGCTCGGGTGCAGCTCAGTGGCCCATGTGGGAATCGAACCAGCGACCCTGTTGTTCAGAGCTCGCACTCTAACCAACTAAACCACTCAGCTGGCCCTGTGATTGCCTTTAAGTTGGGAGGACAGGGGGAGCTGCCCATAGAGAAAACATGGTCAGAGAAGGCCTCAATGAGGAGGTGATGTTGGTGGAGCTCAGACCTGAAGGGTGAGAAGAAGTGAGAGAAGGGCCTCTGGGCAGAAGGAACAGCAAGTGCAAAGGCCCCAAGAAAGGACAGGCTTGGCTTGTTGACTGTAGAAGGCCCCGTGGCTTGACGTAGTGAGGAAAATGGAGGGAGAGAAGATGGGTTTGCAGAGGAAGGGACCAGATCACAAAGCCCCTTAGATTTGATTCCAAGGGCAGTGGAAACCCATGAGAAGGTGCTAAGCAGGGGAGAGACATAATCTCATTTACATTTTAATGTAAACGATGGCTGCAGCTGCTGGGCATAGAATGGATTGCAAGAGGCAAGAGTGGAGACTGGGCGGGTTTGTGCAGTTGTCCAGGCAAGAGGTGTTGGTGGCATGGACAAGGTGGTAGCAGAAAAGATGAAGACAGGTGGTATTTGGGAAGTTGTAACTTCCTGATTGATGGGTTGGATGTCAAGGGTGAGGAAAGGGGAGGAGTCAAGGTCAACTTTCAGGTTTCTGGGCAACTGGGTGGATTTACTGATCTGGGAAAGATGGGGGCGGGGGGTGGAGAACAGGTTTGATGGTGAGAATCAAGTGCCCCATAGCGAGCAGTGCCTGTGGGCCATGCAAGTGGAGACGCTGCACAGGGAGCAGGAGGTACACTGGGGCTCGGGAGAGACGCTGGACCAGTGATCTATTGGGAATCCCCGTCAGCAGATAGATGACATCGTGGGGGGAGGCATGCAGGGTGAAGGGAGCCCAGGACAAAATCGTGGGACGCCCCACCCTTTAGGGCAGGGTCCTACCCTCAGCTCTGTTGACATTTGGAACCAGATGATGCTGTGTTGTGGGGGCTGTCCCCCACAACATCAGGGGCTGTTGAGCAGCATCCTTGGCCTCTATCCACTGGATGCCATAGCACTTTCCCAGGTGTGACGACTAAAAGTGTCTCCAGACAAATGTCCCTTGGGGGCAATTCACCCAGGTTGAGAACCCCTGGTGTAGAGGATATTGGAGGGAAGGAAACCAGTGGAGGAGACTGAGAAAGAGCCAATGAAGTTAGGAGGAAAACCAGGGACCGTGGGGTCCCAGATGCCAAGAGAGGGTTTGAAGAGGGAAGGCACAGCTAGATGCTGCAGGGAGGTTAAGCAAAGGGCTGAGAAGGGCCAGGAAGCGTCCACAGGCTTTGGCAACATCGGGAGCCCTGGTGACCTTGTGAGTGGCTTCCTGGGAAGGGGTACTGCATGGAGTTTTGAGTGAGAGGCAAAGAAGTGGGGAGAGCAAGTGTGGTTGACACTCTTGACCAGTTTTGCTGTGAAGGGGAGCATATGTGGACTAGGAATGGCTTTACAAGGATTTTATGTAAGGTGGCTCATGCTGGGTGGGGCCCGATTGCCTCCCAGAGCCCCAACTGGTTCTCTGGGACATTGCCAACACCAGATGAGTGTTGATGCTAGTATTTAAAGATGCTAGTCTGCCTTTCTTTCTTTCTTTCTTTCTTTCTTTCTTTCTTTCTTTCTTTCTTTCTTTCTTTCTTTCTCTTCCTTTCTCCTCTCTCTCTCTCTCTCTCTCTCTCTTTCTTTTTCATGTGGGAGTCGAACTGGCAACCTTGCTGTTAAGAGCGCACACTATCCACTGAGCCATCCGGGCGGCAGCTCAGCTCAGGGTGCTGAGTTCAGTCCCATCGAACAGGCAATCTTGTTATTAGGAGCACGCGCTCTCACCAGCTGAGCCAACCTGTCACCTGTTGGCAGCTAAGCAGCTGCTCAGCTTGGGCAAAGCTCACTGGCCCATGTGGGAATCAAACTTGCTCAGAGCTTGTGCTCTTAAGCAAACTCTTAACCAACTGAGCCACTCGGCTGGCCCAAAGATGCTAGTCTTTAAAGAGAAGGTTGTGGAGCTTCTGGGGGGGGTGGGGGTGGGGGATGGGACAGGGACGACAGAACAATGGGTAGGGGTTTTCAGGCAGGTGAGAGGCTTGAGAGAGTTGGGAGACTATGGGCAGGAGGCTGCCCCAGGTTTCAGCAGGAGTGGAACAGGGGTGCTCCTGGCGGCCCATAGGGTGGGGGTCCCCACTACTATCTACTTTCCGAAAGCTTTCAAGGCCCCCCCGGGCTCTGGGAGCAGGGAGGGCAGGACTGGCCTCTCACACCCTCTCCCTCCCATCTCTCCCCCCTTCCTGTGTCTCCCTGCAGAAAGCGGGCGGCGGCCTGCGCCAGTGGAAGCGCGTGCACGCTGCGCTGCGGGCGCGCTCCCTCTTGCTGAGCAAGGAGCGGCGGGAGCCCGGGCCAGCGGCGGCAGGGGCGGCGGCGGCCGTCGCAGGTGAGGACGAGGCGGCGCCCGTCTGCATCGGCTCCTGCCTGGTGGACATCTCCTACAGCGAGACCAAGAGGAGGCACGTGTTCCGGCTGACCACCGCTGACTTCTGTGAATATCTCTTTCAGGCTGAGGACCGGGATGATATGCTGGGCTGGATCAGAGCAATCCGAGAGAACAGCAGGGCCGAGGGCGAGGTGAGGGCCCCGCCCAGCCCCAGCTGGACCAGGGTGGCCAGGGTAGGGCCCAGGGCCACCTCTCACCTCACAGCTCTGAGCCTCAGTTCCCTCTTCCATAAAATGGGCTAACAGGAGTACACCTTGTAACTGTACCCACCTAGGGTTTGGTGTGACGAGAAAATGCACAGTGGTTCACAGAGCACTTGGCATCCTTGGTATGTCATGACTGTCAGTAACAATAATAACTATAGGAATAATAATAATTATTATTATTGTTATGATTGCTTTGGGCAGGCTTTGGCACAGAGGTCAGCTCCAGGCCAACCTCAACTTCTTGCTGGAGGTTATGGGGGTGTGTGTGTCTACTATGGAGTGTATTACAGAATGAGGCCACCCCTGTGCCAGAAGTATAGCTGGCCCTTTTGACAGGGCTGGCCTGTCTGCAGCGACATGAACACATTGACCTTGGGAGGACGCCAAGAGGCTTGGCCTTTGGCAGCAGGCAGCAGGGGTTGAGCCAAGGCTTTGGCAGGGACTCTGGGAGAATTTCAAACATGATGCCCCTTCCTAGGCAGCTTCATACCAGAGGCCTGGGCTGAGGTTGCCACCTCCACTCACCCCTTCCCTGGCCAGGTGCCCTCATGAAAGTACTTCGGCACACCTGCACAAAGTTATGTAGGGATCCTGGACTTGGGACCTGATCCAGGCGTGCACCTGCTCTGGCCACAGGGAAGGGGTGCTGATACACAGTCTCAGGCCACAGACTCTCTTGCTGAGGATGTATCCTCTCACTGAACCAGGCTCTGCCCCTAGAACATTGTTTTGCAACTCTGCAAGAAGGAAAGTACCTGGAATCTGGTCTCTTGCTTTGGGAGGCCTGACTGGGCTGTTCCCAGCAGGGGATGGTCACAGAATCCCAAGTCACCTTCATTATCGCAGTAGCTCTCATTCATGGGGCACCTTTCCTGTGCCTTGACAAGACTGTGATGAGTGCTGTGTGCATAATTCTGCATCCCAACCCTGAGGTTGCCATATTATCCCCCCATGTTATTACTGAGGAGACTGAGGCTCAGAGAGGTTAAGTGGATTACCCAAGGTCACACAGCTGGTGAGAGGGTGCTTGGGAGTCCAACCCTGGCCTTTCTCCTCCAGGGTCCATACCCTCCAGCTGGCAGATGGAGGAGAGGGGAAGCAAGGCCGAGGCAGGGGTCAGGGATGAGTCCTGGAGTGGGCTGGCTGTGGGCACTGACAGTGTCTGCTCTCTCTTCCCTTTCCTCCAGGACCCCGGCTGTGCCAACCAAGCTCTGATCAGCAAGAAGCTTAACGATTACCGAAAAGTGAGGTGAGGCCCAGCCCTCATGGAGCAGTCCTGGCTAGTGGTGGGGGGCACTCTGGGCAACGGTTGTCCTCCTCGTTCACCTCTAGGCTACAGGGCAGCCCCTGGCTTGCTCTCTGCTGGGGGTAGGGAGGGTGGCAGGGGACTTGAGGCCTCCAGTCCCCAGAAGGGTGTGGAGGGTTTGCCTCAGGGATGGAGGGTAGGTCCAAAGTGGAGGAGGCCGGGGCTGGTGGCATGCTGGGTCACCCAGGTGAAGACTCCTCCTCTCCCCCCTCTTCCTACACAGCCATAGCTCTGGGCCTAAAGCTGATTCCTCCCCAAAAGGCTCTCGTGGCCTGGGGGGCCTCAAGTCTGAGTTTCTCAGACAGAGTGCTGCACGTGGCCTCAGGACTCAGGACCAGCCAGCAGGAAGCAAAGGTAGGAGGTGGCTGCTATGGGGTGATGTGCGTACAAGTGGAAGGTGGGACTCAAGCCTGTGGGTCTGAATGGGAGGGGAGGGCCTGTGAGTGTATGTGCACACGTGTGTGTGTGTGTGTGTGTGTGTGTGCGCGCGTGCATGTGTGCACGTGTGTCTTATGTGTGTTTGCCTGTGAGGGTCTGGGGCTCTCAGGGTCTCAGGCCTTAAAGGGCCTGGAGCCTGATATCTCTCCACTACATCCCTGCTGGGTGGTCATCCGGTCTCTGCTGTGTCCCTTCAGGGGCAGGAGGCTTGTCCTCTCTGGAGGCAACCTTTTCCATCTACACACACTTTTGGCTGTTAGAAAGTTCCTTTTCTGGCTATACCAGAATCCATGGCTTTAACCTGGTTGTGTTAGCCCTGGAGGCCACACAGAGGTCACTGCATTACTCTGAGGCTTCTCTCTTCTGGGGTGAACACCCTCATCCCTCGGCCTTCACACTTGGGATGGAACTTCCCATCTGCCCTCTGCATCCCAGTGGCTTCTCTGACGGAGCCCCCACATGTCCAAACACGTGTGGATGTGGCGGGTGAGTGTGGCTGCTTGGCTGCTGCCCCTCTTTGGGCCCAGCTCACCCTTGCGCTCTCTGCTCCCCATCCCAGATGATAGTGTTGCTGCCTCCAAAAGCCCCTGGGGCATCAACATCATCAAGAAGAACAAGAAGGCAGCCCCCAGAGCATTTGGGGTCCGGCTGGAGGAGTGCCAGCCAGCCACAGAGAACCAGGTGCGACCCCACCACATTGCAAAGCAGGCAGGGAAGGGGGAGGCTGAGGTACAGATGTCAGAGCTGCAAGGGACCTTGGAAGCAGCTGTCCATGTGTCTTACAGACACAGCTAGGGAAGCCCAGGGAGGGAGCAGCAGAGCTGAGGCAGAGCCCAGAATCCCTGACCACCAGCCGATGCCCCTTCTCAGATCAGGACAAGGCTTGGGGGTTATTTCTAACCTCCAGTCTGGAGGCAGCGAGGGCCTTTTGTTCCTTCATAGGGTTCCTGGCAGCAGCTGGGCCTTGTATTGCGCCCATCTTAGCCTCCCCACCTCCTCTGACCCACTGGTGGAGAATGCTCCCCTCACACTCTCTAACACCCACATCCTGCCTGTGTCTCCAGCGCGTCCCCCAGATTGTGGCTGCATGCTGTCGCATTGTGGAAGCACGTGGACTGGAGTCCACAGGCATTTACCGAGTGCCAGGCAACAATGCAGTGGTTTCCAGCCTGCAGGAGCAGCTCAACCGCGGGCCTGGTGACATCAACCCACAGGATGAGGTGGGTGCAGCTGGGGGGGCTGTGGGGATGGCTGAGGTGGTGTGCATGTCTATTGTATTTATTGCACCCTGTGATGTGTGTGGCACTGGGCCACTGTGATGTGTGTGGCACTTGGTGGCACTGGCACCAAGATGGGCAAGACAGGACCTGCCCTTGCAGGCCAGCCCTGGGGGTGGGCATCACCCCAACTGAGGCTGAACAGATAGATGCAGTCATAGCCTAGGGAGCCCTGGGGCAGAGGCTCAAGGGCAACAGAGTTTTGGGCCTTAAAGATGAGCAGAGTTCACTAAAAGCCAGGTAAAGGCATTCCAGGCAGAGGGAATGGCCTGGGCAAAGACGTGGACTCGGAAGGTTTGCTAGTAGTCAATACACCTTCTCTGTAAAGGGCCAGGTAGCAAGTATTGGAGGCTTTGGTTACCATACAGTCTCTGTTGCATACCTTCCTCCTTCTCTTTCTCCTCTTCTTCTCCTCCTCCTTTGTTTTCACAATCCTTTAAAAATGTAAAATTCATTCTTAGCTCAAGGGCCATGCAAAAACAGGCTGCTGGGTAGATTTGGCCTATGGGCCATGGTTGCGGACCACTGGCATAGAAGAAGGGTGTTTTCTGGAGCAGCCAGCAATTTGGGGAGCTGCAACATGGGAAGAGAAGATGCTGATCAGATGAGACCAGCTCATAAAGCGATATGATAGCCACACTTAAGAGTTTTTAGCAGAGCCAGTGGTTCTCAGACTGTGTTTTCCAGAGTCTTAAGTTTCCCCAGATGTGCTGTGGGAGACAAGGGCCGGGTCACGACTTCCATCCTTGCGTGAACTAGAGCAAGCCCTCTCTGTTGGATTTTCATGTGTAGTTTTATTTGACAAAAGGGGCTCTGCTGAAAAAAGAGGTTTTAGAAAACAACGAATCTGGGCAGTGAAGTCCCATGAGTCACAAACCATGAAGCCTCATGTGATACGTGACAGTCTTCCTGCCCTTGAAAAGGGAATGGGAAGAGAAGACAAGTATGTGTGAAATCGTGGGCAAGAGAAAAAGCTGATCTCTCATCAAGGACCAGATTGTGTGATGAGGAAGGAGAGGAGGAGAGGATGCCAAGTGCTGGAGCAGATGGTAGGCTTGAGTGTTTGAATCTTTGAAGGATGAATAGGAGGTGGCAGGTGGACAGGAAGGCAGTCTTAGACAGGGCATGATGGCATTTTCCAAAATCCCAGAGAAGGATCTGAGTGTCAGGACAGAGAATGGACCCACCTCTTGGGCTTGACAGTGGGAAGGATGAGGGGCAGGAGACAGAGGGATTTTCATGACTTCACTGTTGACTTTGACCTTGATCTAATGGACAGTAGGGAGCCTTCGATGGCTCTTGAGCTGGAGAGGCATACATGAGAATGGGGTTTGAGAAAGAGTAGTGCTTTAGCTTATACCTAATGGATATGAGTGAGGAAGGCCCAGAGCAGGGCATCTGGGAATGAAATTACTGATATATTGGAAGCTGGGGCTTGGCAGAAATTGGGGAGCAGGACAGGAGAAGGAGGCTGTGTCAGGTAGTGGTCCCATCGGATTAGGGGTGACAGCAAGTTCCCCACATGGGGGTGATGGCATAATCGGGCACTAGCCAGAGAGTGGAATGGGGAGTGGGCTTCAGGTTGTGTTGGGGCATGGAGATGAGATGATGGAGGGAGCTGCTCTTCAGGGAGAGAGTGGAAGTCAGAAGTGCGAGGCCGAGGCTCTGATGGGCAGACGGAGAGGGGAGCTCAGGTGAGGAAGGGGATGAGGGGCAGGTACTTGCACATAGGAGGGGTCAAGAAGGACAAGGCAAAGCCTTGGGTTTGGCAGTTGGGAGATGAGAAGAGCCCACGCATCAGGACCAGGAGGTAATGGAGGAGGTGGTAGGCGCTGTACTGGGTAGGGGTGGGTATGTACCAAAGCCCAGTATCTAGGCCTGAGGAGGGAGAAGAGGGCCTAGGGGGTTTGCCGAGTGTATTGGGTGTGTGGTTTTGTCTTAGACATCCGTGGTGTCATTTGTTGGTGGGGGAGGAGTGCTGGAAGTTAAGTGTTGTGTGTGGGGTGAATCTAACTCTTGTTGAGCCTGTGAGGAGGGTAGTAGCCGTGGGATGATTGGGCCTTAAGCTGTAGATCCATTGTAAGGAGCATGTATATTGTGGAGTTGTGCGTCTTTGAACATGTGTATTGTCAAGTTGCATGTCTGTTGAGGGTATTATGTTGCTTTCTGGGCGAGAGTTATTCTGAGCAGTTCCCATCAAGGTTGTTTGTTATCCTTGACTTTGTGCAAGGTCATGGTGCCGCCTGGTGGACAGAAGGGACTGTGACCCGGCTGTTCTTTATTCATTCTGCTGGGTTATCGGAAAAGTCCTGACGCATTTTTGCAACAGAAAACATAGAAAAATACGTCATGACTTTTCCGACAACCCAATAGTATTCAACAACCATTTATTCAGACCAGAGTTACCTCAACGTTGATACTTTGAACAAAATAATTTTTTGTTGTGCATTGGTGGAAGTTTAGCAACATCCCTGGCTTCTATTCACTGGATGCCGGTGGCACCGCCCCCCAGTTATGAAAACCAAAATTGTTCCAGACATTGCCAAATGTCCCTGGGGGGCAGAATCGTCCTGGTTGAGAACTACTGAGTTAGACCGTTTAGGTGCCAGGCTAACAACTAGCTTGGTGATAGGAGCACAGTAGGGAATTAGACAGACAGGATCCCTGCCCCTTATGGAGCTTACACCTCTGCCAAGGAGGTAGGCAGGAACGTGAAAATGAATGTTTACAATAATGACACATTGTGGTAAGTGCCACGGAAGAAACAAAGTCAGGGCTGTGATACAGATGACAGAGCAGTGCACGGTGGCTGCTTTTGCTGTGACAGTCAGAGCAGGCCTCCCTGAAGAGGTGACCTATAGAGAGGGTGAGGAGCTAGTCATGTGGAGGGCAGGGCGAGGAGCGTTCTAGTGGAGGGAACAAGCAAGTGCAAAGGGCCTGAGACAGGAAGGCACCGTGCACGAACACGTACTATGTCAAGGATAAGGAGAGGGGGTTCCAAGGATGACTCTCTGCTAAATGGGGAGCATTGAGAAGCAGGAGTTGGCACCAGCAGGCACAATGGAGGTCCAATGGGCAGGCTCGCATTGGGGTGAGTTTTGCTTACTTCTGTCCCTCACAGTGCCTGAACCAAAGAAGGCACCTGGTGCTTTCTATGGATGGACAAATGTTGGAGCCCACTGGGCTGGTTAGAGCACGGCCGGGCTGGGGGCAGGTGGTAGGGGAGCTAGAACCAAGCTGAGGACTCCGTTCTGCTGCCTCGATGAGTCTATTTAGCCCAGAGATTCCTGGTGTGAGCAGAGCTTGGTGTGAGTGGATATCAGGGAGGGCCTGGGCTTGGCTGGGCTGGGCCTTAGGGCTGGACTAGCATGGAGGCATGGGCACCTGGGCTGCACCTGGACCTGGGGGTATGGGGGTTTGAGCATTTGGGCTGGGCCTCCCTGTGGCCTGACACCTGTGCCCTCTCCCCAGCGCTGGCAAGACCTCAATGTGATCAGCAGCCTACTCAAGTCCTTCTTCCGGAAGCTACCTGAGCCTCTTTTCACGGATGGTGAGTAAGGGGTAGAAATAGAGGATGGGGGAGAGATACCTGTCTCTGCTGCACAATGATCACTTTTTAAATTGGGCTTGTTAATTTTATTTTTTAGGTTTTTATTTTAATACAAAAGAAACATGTGCTTGTAAAAAACTCAGGTAGTACAGATACGAATAAAGTAAACACAAAGGTCTTTATCATTCTCCCACTCCCTGTCTCCCGAGGTTATACTAACATTCTCTAAGCATTTCCTATGTGCCAAGCACTATTCTCTACAACAACTCCAGGAGGTATGCACCATTATCCCCACTTTACAGATGAGGAAACTGAGGCACAGAGAGGTTAAATGACTTTCCCAAGGTCTCACAGACTGTAAGTGTCAGAGCCAGGATTCAGCTCCAGGTATCCAGCTCCTTATCAGCAATCTGTTGTGTTTCCTTCCAGACTCTCTGACACATATGACAAAGACACACATGCATACATAGCGTTTGGAGTTGGGTGTGTTCAGTGGTGTGCTGGTAAATGTTTAATATCTGGCTTTCCGGGAAAGAAAGCCTTGATCTATAGCATTTTCCAATTTCCATGGTATGAATACTTCCCTTGCGACTGATTTCAAGCCACTGATACGCTGTCATCAACGTGGAGCTGGGAAGCAATGAACACCGTTGGTTTTCAGGCAGCAGTGTGAGCGGACTCCGGCATACCACTGGTGGTGGGGTTCTTCTTAACAGAAGGAGGCTGTAATTTTGAGATTCATTCATGTCAGTACAAAGAGCTCTACCTCATTCTTCTTGTAAATCAACCATATAATATGTCCTAGTCTGAATAGACTGTAATTCATCTAATCACTCCCCTATTGATGGATATTTAGGCTGTTTCTTCAAATTTTTGCTGTGACAAAACACATTGCAATGATTTTCCTTGAGTATGTCCCTGCACGCCTGGGTTGGTGTCCTCGAGGTAGATTCCTAGACGTAGAATTGCTATGTCAAAGTCATGATAAACATTTTTTAATTATTATTATTGTTTTCCTTTTCATTTCCCTCGTTCCTAGGGAGATTAACTATCTTTTCATTGATTTATTGGTCTTTTCTATTTCCTCTGTAATTGCCTGTTCGGACTACATGCCCATTTTTCTATTTAGTTGTCTGTCTTTTTTTCATATTGATTTGTAGGAGACAAGCTCTTGTATATTATGGATATTAATCCTTTGTTAGTTTTTGCAAATATTTGTCCTGGTCTTCTATTTGCCTTTTAACTTTTCAGTAGAGAAATTGAAAACAATTATTTTAAGTGTCAAAATTGTTAATCTTTTATAGATTCCACATCTCATGTTTAGGAAGGCCTTATGATTATAAAACTATTTCCTTATTTTTCCCAGTATTTTAATAACTTTTCTGTTTGGCTGTGTAATGCAATTAAATGTCTATTATGTGAGCTAGAAATGGATATTTGCCTCCCCCCCCCCAACAAGATAGCTAATTGTCCCAGGGACCTTTACTGATGCCTCCATTCCTTCCACACTGATTTGAAGGGCTGCCTTTATCACATAGTAAAGATCCACGTGGCCTGTTTCCCTCCTTTCTTCCCTGTCCTTGTTCATCTTTCCCTACCCGTTCCACTGTTCTAGCTGTGCTATCTTTTCAGTGTGTTTCAGTATCATTCTTTTCCCCCATCATTCTTCCTCTAAAAAATATTATTGGCTGTCCTTGTACGTTTACTCATCCAGATGGATTTTAGAATAAACTAGCAATGTTCCATTTTAAAAGTTCCCCATGGACTTCTTCTGAAGGGAGTTGGGGGAATCCCGACATAGGTAGGGTGAGGTGTCTGGAGGCTGAAAGGCCTCGTCTTCCTCTTTCCAGGGAACTTTCTCCTCTGACCTTGTGATACCTTTGTCCTGGAAACTGGTGCAGGGACCCCTTTTCTAGTATTAACATGCAACTCAGGTCTTATTTCTTCCCAAATGAACACACCTGGGCTACCCCAGGTCAGGTGCACACCTGAGTGCAATTGTGGTGGGTTTGATCACCTGAACACAAGGCCATGGAGCTCCCTGAAACTGGGACAGCATGGGCGCACTCAGCCAGCTGGGGCTTTCAGCCTGGAAGGCACCCACCCTGACTGTTGGAGAAGAGGTTGCCTCCACCTCTCTAAAGGGTCTTCACTCTGTTCTAGACAAATACAACGACTTCATCGAGGCCAATCGCATTGAAGACTCAAGGGAGCGGATGAAGACACTGCGGAAGCTGGTAAGGAAAGAGATGTTGTTAGGCAAAATGTAGGCTGGACTGGGAGAGCACTACTGTCCCTGGAGGCCCGGAGTCCAGTGCCACTAACTCCCCCTGTGACATTGGGAAGCCCTTCTCCACTCTGGGCCTCAGTTTCTCCATCTATACAAGGGGGCAGTTAGAGGTAGACTCCAGGGCCCCTGAGATATGGCAGTGGGAGCCCCTTTGGGGCGTGGTGGACAGGGGAAGGCCCTCACAGCCTGGTTCCATGTCCCTTCTCTCTCCTGCCCAGATCCGGGACCTCCCAGGACACTACTATGAAACACTCAAATTCCTTGTGGGCCATCTGAAGACCATTGCTGACCACTCAGAGAAAAACAAGGTAGGGTGGGGCCCTGGCATGGAGTGTGGGGGAGGGACGCATACCTGGGTCTCCTCAGCATATGCTGAGCTCCTCTGGGTCAGAAATCTCAAGGCCCTCTAGGCACGCCCTCCTCCTTAAAGGTCATTCTATCCCTACCCCAGCCCTACTTCAGAGAGCCAGCTCCTGAGTTTCTGAGGGTCTTCCAGAGACCCAGAGCCACAGTCCCCCTGCAGCTGATGGAAATCTATCCTCTGACTTAGCTGGAATCCCTTGTACTGCATTTCCCTAAACACGCTATTTATATCTTCTGGTTCTGCAGCGGGAAAAATAAGGGGAACTATAGGATTTCTCCCAGTCCTAAAGGACCTTTGGGACCTCCAATGAGTCCCTACTCTGGGATCTCCCACTACTAGCACAGCATGGGTGTATTCGTTGGGCACTGCCCATGGCTACCGGGCCCGGGGGTGAGTGGGTCTGAAATCTGGCTGTGCTCTACTTACCAGGCACCTCCATGCCTATGCAAGGAGGCATGCAGCCTCTAAGCCAGGGACAGCTTAGGATGTGGTCAGGACATCCTAAGGGGACCAGAGGAAGGGAGGCCTGGGGGACTGGAGTCAAGCTCACAGTGTCACTGATGCTGACCTGCTCCCTCTCCTGCCCAGATGGAGCCCCGGAACCTGGCCCTGGTCTTTGGGCCAACGCTGGTGAGGACGTCCGAGGACAACATGGCAGACATGGTGACCCACATGCCCGACCGTTATAAGATTGTGGAGACGCTGATCCAGCATGTAAGTAGCCACCCTGGCTGGGGCGTGTCCCCCTGGGCACCTCGCTCCCGTTTGCCTGAGTGGATGTTCTCATGGAAGGATGAGGCAGCTTAAGAAAATGCTGCTGGGATGGTGAATCCCCTTCAGAAACAACAGGCTGTGTGTCAAGGCCAAACAGGAATGGACCCTAGAATCCCTGTTGTCTTGGGATGTCACATTCCCAGCAGGAGAATCAGGAGGTCCCTGAACTGAGCTTCCAAGATACGTGTGAGGGTCAGAGGGAGGAGGAAGGTCAGGGAAGGATTCTTGTTATTGTCCCTGAAGGGATGAGAACCGTGAGTGGCCAGCAGAGGGCACAGGAGGCCTTGGTCTTCCAGAGCCAAACCCAGGGTAGCACTGCCCCCTTCTGGGGTGCTCAGGGATTTTTTTTTTTAATGAATCCTCTTAAATGTTTCCATTTCCAAATCTTGATGTGACCTGTGATCCAACCCACAAAGGGCAAAACCAGATCCCCTCCTGCCAGGAGAAATAAGATTGGCAGCTGGTCAGAGGAAGGGGAGCCCCAGCCTCCTGTACCTCGTAGACACTTGAGCAAAGGAATGGGTCATGTGACCCTCATTTTATAGATGAGGAAACTGGAGCTCAGAGAGGTAAAGTGACTTGCTCAAGGTCACACAGATAATAAATGGCAGCCCAGCATTTTAACTTGGGTCTGTCTGACCAAAGCCTGTGCTTTCCTCCCCACCTACTGGGGAGGGCAGATTCTGTCCTAGAATAAGGGAGGCTGGCCAGGGTCAGCGAAGTGAGGCCATGGGGTCACCTTTGGTTATGCCGACTGGCCTTGCCCGTTTGTTTCCTTCCTTCACTGTGTGGTCAGGGCTCTAAGCCATAGGAAGGAGCACCGTGGCCTGTTTTCAACCTAACATTGGGACCACTGGCCTGGACTCCCATCCCAGAGCTGTCAGGGAGGCCAGGGCCACTGGGCAGTGCCAGGGATCCTGATGAGGCCTTCGTCTGGGGAAGCTTATCACCCTTGGAAAAGTTCAGCTTTCCAATCCAACAGGGAGCCCCCTGGAGCCCCATGAGTGTGTGCTTTGCGGAGGGCAGTGAGGAAGAGGAGGAGGCTGGCCGCATGACTCCTAGAAAAGTCCCTGGACGCTTGAGGCCTGTGGTCAGCTGAGTTGTCAGGAACAGCAGCCTTCAGGGAGAAAGTGTGTCTACTTACTCTCCCCCATACCCCTGAGAGGAGTCCCTAGCCAACGGCAACCCCTCCTCTGGGCAGGGTGGGGGAGCGGGTCTCCTTTACAGGTGTATTACCAGCACCGAGCCTAGTGCCTGGTGCATAGTGAACACTCAGTGTTTGTTGAAAGAATGAATGAATGAATGAATGGCTATTGAGGTTATGCCAGTCACGGATTCACTCCTAGGAACTGACTGAGCTGGCAACCCTCCATTCTTCACCTCCTTGGCATTTGAACATAATCATCCCTGGATGGTTGGCGAGGGAGTGAGCTTGCCCCTCTGCAGGCCCCTTAAGCCCACACCCCACCTGGGTTTGCCAGGATCTGTGTAGCCCAGAGGCTCTGTAGCCAGGGATCAGTTAGCCACAAGCCCAGG